>NC_134038.1:72213609-72527341 GCF_965140245.1 Athene noctua | reverse complement strand
ACAGGAAAACAGTCTTTAAGCATTTACTGAAAACACTGCTCATCAATGGGGGAAAAAGAAAACGGGGAAAAAATCCAGCCATCAGTCTGGTGCTTGGAGAGAAATCCAAACTCCCCTGTTCTGACCACCAGTTTTCCCACACGTGCACAGAGCCCTCTCCCTGCCACTGTAAAATATTTGCATATGTCAACACCCCCAATATGTAGCAGCGGAGACCGACAAAACGCTCAGCTGAGGCTTGCGCACCACTCCTCACAGGCAGTCACAGGGTTACTGTGCTGGCACCCAACAGCTTTACCAAGCTCAGGCCATGCTGGGCCAAGGCCCTTTTTCTACACATAAGTAGACGTGCACAAACTCTGAACCCAAACGTAGAAAAAGCAGTTAAGCTGGTATTTGCTGCATGCGGTAGACACTTTAAATCTGCCTTCTGAGTTTTCTTCTGGACATGCCTAAGAGAGATCAGTTTTCCCACTCCCTTAGCCCTTTTGTACCCTGGACACATGCTGGAGAGAGACATCCTGGGTGGAGAGTGCTGTGTGACTGGCTTTTTTCATCCATAGTAGACAATGCTTCTTCTCATGAAATGTCTCAGCATTTAGTTGCTAAAACAACACAAAGCAAAAAACCCAAACTCATCAGAACTCTCATTTGTAGTGAAGCATCAATATTGGTAATATTTTCAAAGTGAAAGTCAAGAATAAGGCTTCAGTTTACCTATTTTCTTTAGGGAATTAGCGCTTATTTGATTCTACTATTTTGCTCAAACATCATACTGTTCTTATTATGTTCATATTTATTTTGTTTGCCATTATCAAAAGAGTTTAGCAGCAGCAGCAGCAAAACAAGTTTGGATACTTTGCTTAGTTTTGTCCACAGGAAATATGTGCTTTTCATTCCCAGTTCGAATGAAATTCTCAAAACACAAGAAATCCCTGCTTCTGACCAGCTCTTCTCTGAAGAGCTGTCAGTACTGAAGTTAGGGTTGCCCACAGTTGCCCCAGCCCCTCCACCCAGCTCTCTGCCCTCGCATGATGACTCAACTTCTAATGACACAATCACACATGAGTTCTTCCACAGCACCTGTCCTGTTTGACAGCCTGCAATCAATGAAAGGGTTGAGCAATGTTTATTTTTATCTTCTCTTTTCTATTTGAGCTCTACTTTGGGGGCAACTGTCAAAAGCATATATAACCACTTCTAAAAACTTGCTTGCATCCTTCCAGTTGTGGCCTCACGGTTATGAAATTGACTTTCAGAACTACAGCTAAGCAAATTTCTTAATTTCACAATTTCTTAGCAGAAGACTATTTTGCTTTACTTTTCTGGTTACGTTAAAGAAGGGACCCAGTAGCATTTTGCATTTCTCAACTGTGTAGGCTTGAAAGGCAGTATTGGTATTTCAGCTTCGGGGGGAGAAGGGAGCTCTTTCAGCTCTTCCACAACACCATAGTTTTAACAGAGAGGAGTCATCCTGCCCCATTTCACAGAGGAACACTGTTACAGGTGTTGCATGTAAAACACTGAGCAGGACAGCTGGCCACAGGCCTGAGGGATGCTCACATGGACAACACAGGCTGTGTGCCAACAGGTGCTAGCTTAACAAGTGTGTAGGCAGGAACACAAAAATAAACATTTCTGGTGCTCCCTTGATCCTTTTTTGAACAATTGATGCCCATATCGCTTCCCCTTTTTTTCACTGGTTTTCTTTTGTCGTCAGAAGTCTCATCTCCGTGTGCTGCTTTCCTTCTAACTGTTCCTGTACTGGGAGGGTTTGACAGGTACCTGACCCCAAGACAGGGCTGGCTGAGGGCCTGAATGGATGCTGGGTGCTCTCTGTAAACCTTCAGCACCTTCTCTTATCCCAAAAAATTTCCTCTTCAGTCCTGGCTGTTCTTCCCCTGAAAATGCCCCCCACCCCTGGCCAGGCATCGGCAGGCAGGAGACCTTCTTCCTCTGGCTTCACACAACCATGAGAGGCAGCAGCTCACTTGGCTGTGCCTGCTCCGGCTCATCAGGTGTGCAGCTCAGACAGCAGAAATAGCAAAGGGTGTACCCTTCTAGCATAAGAAACATACAGCGAAACCTTTGCTACCTAACACTTGCATAGACAAGAGCGCGAGCATTTCGATCCATTTGTTGAGTGCTTTCACTTCTCCACTTTTCAGGAGGAGCAAATATGATGAGCATTCAGGGGCTGCACAGGGGACCGAACCTTTGGCTTTGTGTGCTCTGGAATAACAATTCCCATTTGCTCATGTCAACCCCTGTTTATGGATTAGTCCCACAAACCCCGTGACCGGGCAGGAGAGGAACAGTTCAATCACAGAGGATCGTATCATTCATTAGCCCTGACCAAGTTCATTGCTTTCTCTGGTGTGGTGGGTGAGCAGGCCAGCTGGTTTCCTAGCACACGCAAGCACCTGCAGTCCATATTCGTACAGCTGTGTGTCCTTCAGGTGAGCTGCTCACCTAACCTGACATTGTCAGATGCCTGAACTGTATTGCAGGTGCATAAAAGGAGAGCGCTTCTGGATGCAATTGTATAGTGACCCCAGTTGCACAGTGCTTTGCTTTCAGCATGTGATAGAAGAAAGTAGAAAATGAAGATATTTACAGTAGCCATCAGTAAAAAAACAAAAAAGGAGAATTTATAAAAAACCCTCCTCATTTCCAGTTACTACTCACATTCATATCTAACAGCATTTTTTCAGGAACCTCTCCATCCTGCCTCACTTTTCCCTCTCCCGTATTTCTCCTCAATAGGTACCATGGGGGTAAAGCAGTCTTTAGCCGAGATCACTATTTATAAGTTATCAGTGGTTATTGTCATAGGAGGCCCACGGATGACATCAAGGCTTCATTGTCCCAGGTGATGCGTCCACATGGATGTCATGGGTCCCTGCTGTAGGGCTGGCACTGAAATGAGGCAGCAGATCACAGCAAGCTTTGAAATACTACCCCCAGCTTTCAGCTCAAGGATCATATCTGCCAGCAGAGTTCCCCAGAGAGTGACATTACCAAAATCTCTCGGTGAGCTGACTCCACAGGCTAGAAGGGAGGAATAATATTTCAAATAAGTGGGCTGGCAGAGTTCAAAGGGATAATAAGCATTTAAATTCAACATGAAAGACATCTTCCTCTGCAGAGCTTTAGGATGGAACGTAGCCAGGCAGATAAACTATTTAAAAGCCCCTTTAATCAAGACTATTAACATGGAGATTTTTGTCTTAATTAAAAACATCCCCCTATTCAGTCACATTAAAGAGAAAGTGATACAAAATGTAATTTATTTTTCTTTTTGAAATTTTTTATAAAAACAAGTAAAAACATTTTGATTGGGGTTTTTTTGCAGAGAATCACATCTTCATTGAAAGTTATCTTTGAGAGAAGATTCATTTAATCTATTCCATTGCTCACGTTTTAACTTGGAGTGACCTGTTGCATTCACATTTCAATGAAAAGGGTAGAAATCCTGCTTTTTGGCTTCCCAGATGTTTAATTTTATGACCACAAGCAATAGTGAGACAACCTAAAAGCAAAATTTTTCTTCTCACAAATTTCCTGGGATCTCAAAAGATGCTGTAGAAAACAATGCTAACTCATGTATAAAGCACACTTTTTTGTGTGTGTGTGTGTGTGGTTTTGGAAGCAAACCATCTTAAAGGGAGCCTATATAGTCTGCAGAAAGCAAAGCAGCCAGAATATTGCCGTGCACCTGTATTCAGCAAAGCCTTTAAGTGAGTACCAAAAAGGGAAGATGATGCTTCAGGAGCCAGAGAGGACTACCAACACACCTCCCTCCTTTCCTCAGTTAGGGCCGCAATGTCCTGCCTGCCACCAGGGTCCCCTCTTCCCTCCAAAATAGTTGTTGACTATTTAGTTCACAATGGTTAAGAACAAGAGAAAAATTAATAGGACCAGAGAAGCCCTTACATAACAGCTGTAGCAGGGCTGCTTCACATGGAAACATGGCATCTGAATGGAAATAGGCAGTCCTTAGCAGGACAAGGGTTGCTGTTCACTTTATTTTCAGCCCAATTTGCAGACCTGTGTGGTTACAGAGGAAGAGCAGCATATGGGACATGCGTGAAACCTCACTGAACCTCCCACACAGTGCTAAGCCTTCTAGCTAAGAAAACTAACCCCGGGCAGGGAATATATCACCATCTGACAGAGTTTTGCCAGTGTGAAACAGCATTTCTCACAAGCTGAGAAGCAGTTTAGTGGGACAGCTGTGGTGAAGCTGAGGACGTACCCTGTTGGTATTACTAGACTTGAAGAGGTTGCAGGGTCATTTGCTCATCAAGCTCCTATTGCTTTGCCTCCACAGAGTTTTAGGTAACGCCTCTGCTGTTGTGCTGGTTTTGGGTGGGATAGAGCTAATTTTCTTCACAGTAGCTAGTGCGGGGCTATGTTTTGGATTTGTGCTGATAACAGTGTTGACAACACAGGGATGTTTTAGCTACTGCTAAGCAGAGCTTACACAGCATCAAGGCTTTTTCTGCTTCTCACACCACCCCACCAGTGAGTAGGCTGGGGGTGCACAAGAAGTTGGGAGGGGACACAGCTGGAGCAGCTGACCCCAACTGACTAAAGGGATATCCCAGACCATACAACATCGTGCTCAGCATATAGAGCTGAGGGAAGAAGGAGGAAGGGGCGGACGTTTGGAGTGATGGCATTTGTCTTCCCAAGTCACTGTTACACGTGATGAAGCCCTGCTCTCCTGGAGATGGCTGGGCACCTGCCCACCCATGGGACATGGTGAATGAATCCCTTGTTTTGTTTTGCTTGGGGATGGGTATTTTTCTTTCCCTATTAAACTGTCTTTATCTCAACCCACGAGTCTTCTCACTTTTACCCTTCCGATTCACTCCCTCATGCCACCAGAGGGGAGTGAGCAAGTGGCTGTGTGGTGCTTAGTTGCTGGCTGGGGTTAAATCATGACAGCTGTAAATCCATCTTTCTTCCCTGACTTATTGAACTGGCATATCCAGAATAAGGAACATATATGCCAGTATATCAGATATATCAGTGCAGTGCTGCATCTGGTTTATAGCACAGCTGTGTACTAACTCAGCTACGTTGCTTTGACCCTGGGACTTGGTTGATCAGCTTCTACAAAAAGTCTTTTGTCACAGTGCAGAAAATGTAAAAATAGCTTTGAAAATGCCCCATGTTCTCCGTGATGTTTTGAGCAGTACATCTTACTCTCTCATGGTGCCCAAAGCAATCAAACATTCCCTTACCTGAACTGAGCAGTGCTGGAGCAGCAGCACAACCAACCATCTGCTTGATGAGGTGGACCATCCCCACTCAGCCACCCATCTGTACAGTCTGGTTCTTCTGCAACCTCCTCAGCCCTACCGTGCTTTGCAAGGCTAGCTTCAAATGTTTTCAACTTCACTGTCTTGCAGGAGTCACAATAACTTTGTCCTGGTGTAGCTGCCCTGTTTGGGCAGGAGAATGTATGTTGGACAACTGTATTCTGAGGTTGCTGCCTGCCAGGGCTCTTCAAAGAGCAAGGTTGCACCCTGAAGCTCACTAAAAATACTGTCTGTGTTGTATATCTATCTGGTCTGTCTGTATACAGATCTGTATGGGTACAAAGCAGCATCTACCTTTTACAGGAAAGGAGCATCTGCATCACCATAGCTATCTACAAACTTAATGTAATCTTTTCCAAGTAGGTCTAAATCACAGGCATCATCTTCCTTTACTTGGCAGCATAGTCCTGTACCTTAGCCCTTCAGAAACTTGATGAAACCTGCTAATTTCCATCAGGGTCTACTTGCTCCCATTTCTTAGAAGGTATTTTTGCAGGCCACCAGCTGAATAGAGCTCTGACAGCTTATGGAAGCAGGCATCTGGCCCATACCCTCTTGTGAGCTGTAGTAAGATTACTAAGCCTTGAGCATTGTCTTGTTCTGCCTTGTGCATTACAACCTTTCCTTGAACATACATTTCTGGAGGAACAGAAAAGGCAGGATCCACCTGAGGTGTTTGGATGGTTCCTAGGCATTAAATCTATTTAGTTGCTACTTGAAACTAAATCTATTGAGGGTTGTTTTATGACTTTAGTTAATTAACCAGGATTTTATTTGATGCTGGTTAGTTTTACATTCAATGAAAAAAAGATTATTTCCAGTATTGTCTCTTCAGATAAGAAGAATTAGCTGCTTTTCCTGATATAATCACCTCTTAGTAAGTAGCCAAGAAAGTTTCATTGCCCCTTGAAGCTAAAGAAATGTCAAAGGTATTAAAACATTGACATTTTGTTGCAGTGAGATCTGTGAGATCAGCCAGACAGCTGCCCGAAGGCAAGCTCCAAGATTACTCATCTAATTTTGTTGCTGTGATATGGTATTGTAGCATACAGTTGCTGTGACTCACTCCTTCCCCTGTCAAGCTGCACATAAATGGCTTTGCCCCGCTTGTTGTGGTTATAATGGACTCGAAAGGGCCAATGCTAGAAACCCAGAGCCGTTTGTGATGTTGGTTTTGATAATGAAATAAGAGCTTGCTAGAATCTGGATTTCTTTTACCAGTGCAGGATGAAATGCTGCACGTGACCTGATCGGCAGGTGCTGAGAAAAACAGTATTAAATCCTTCATGTGCAGGCAGTTTGGATAGCTCGGCAATGTCTAAATGCCCTAAGAAAAAATTATTTCTTCAAAAATACTCTCCTTCCTTCCTTCCTTCCTTCCTTCCTTCCTTCCTTCCTTCCTTCCTTCCTTCCTTCCTTCCTTCCTTCCTTCCTTCCTTCCTTCCTTCCTCCCTCCCTCCCTCCCTCCCTCCCTCCCTCCCTCCCACCTTTCCTGGTCCCATTTTCATTTTGTTACAGTCCCTTTCAAGAGCATTGAGAAGGAAAGATGAAAAAATTCTTGCTTGGTGAGAAGAACTCACCTGTCTGTGTGTCCAAGATGCCCATTCTTCTTGGTCACCTACTGTGAACTCTGGCTACTGTCCAGCTGTAGCTCTCCTTCTCCACTTGTGCTGGTGCCTTTAAGTTTACCGTTGCCTGTATTTTTGGTCTTGCTCGAATTAGACTGTGCAAAGGAAGACAGTGGTCATCCAGCATGTAGAAGCAGCCAAGGTTTCTCTGTCTGCTGGCCAGGATCGTCTGCGGGATGCCCTTGGCTTAATTCACCAGAACTCCAGGCTGCCTGAAACTGTCACAGGTCACAGTGGGACAACCATTTCACCAGTACATTTCTTTCCTTTCTCTGAGGATGTGTTTTAGAGACATTGAATACTTCTGGACATTACTTTCTTTTTCATGTAAGAAAACAGGTCGAATAGCTTTTTTTGACAGTTTGAAAAAAGCATATTTACTTTTCTCCATTTCTTTGGTAAGAGATGTGCTCTAGCAGTGCAGCAGTGAGATTCATCTGGCAGTCATTCCTTCTCCCCTAGCCTGTGATCTGGCTGCGTACACAAACCAATGCAAAAGCAGAGGCCTGAAATACCTTTCCTCAAATTAAGAAACATTAGGAAACACCTTTCCTCAAATCCCCACTTTTGAATTTGAATGGATTTTAATGAATCAAAAATACCACCACCACCAGCACTGCAGCCTTCACAGAATAAGGAGATGCTACTAAAGCTACAGCAAGACCTTACTGCCTTCTCATGAACTCTGTTCCTGGCCTTGGTGTTTCCACTGTATTTTGTACAACGATTCAGAGCAGTGCAGTGAAGGCCAGGAAATGCACTTCTACTCACCTGAATATTTTTTAAGTCTTACCTATCTTTTGAAAGTTTTGAAGTCCAGCCCCCACAGGAACATGGTACATTTACAGATTATGGTTATGTGTTCTTTTCTAAACTAAGTAGTAGCAGACAATCTCAGGGTTTCTCTCTCCCCCCAGTATGCCAAGTCTTGTCTCCATGGTCACGGTACAAGTCAGATGGGAAGGCAGTTTCTTCTAAATCCTTTTCCATTGCCAAAGGCCCTTGAAACTCCTTCCCTGAGCCTGACCTCAAGGGAGAAGTTATCACTGTTTGTGCCTGAGGTATCCTGGCTGCCTTTTCTCCTGTTGCGTTTCTGCCTTTGCCTTTACGTTTACAGCCCATGGTAGCTCTCGAGAAAAGCAAACTGTAAACCCTCCTCAGCAGGATTGGTGAGCAGCCGCACCCTGAGGCTTTCACATGGAGCAGATAGCTTTGCGCACAAAAGGGCTTTATTCTCTTGTGTATTTACCCTGACTGAGATACAGCCATTGTGCAGAAAACTTCAGTGAAGCTAAAAAATGCTGGTGAACCATCACCTGCTACCTCTGTGAAGTACAAAGCAGAGCAGGCTGAGGGTAAACCCTTCAGGCAGAAAGGAAGTCCATAGATCAGACAATACAGGTATGGCTATGGATGAAGCCTTTTCCAGTGAGTTTGGAAAGCCACCAAAGCAAATAAACCCAGTTATTTATTTCTCATAGGTATTGTATAGGTTTATTCCCAGATGTGGGCATGAATGTTTATGAGTTACCCTAATTCTGCCCTTTTGTTTCCAAGAGTTTCAGTTCTTCTGGTTTCCCTCTTCAAGCGATTCTGAAACACACTGGTCATGCTGCAATATGACCTCTCCTGGCTGCTAGTGCCAGCCCTCATGTCTTTCTCAGGAGAAGCGAGAGCTCTTTCAGTTTTGAATGGCAGGGTTTCTTCAGAGTGGAGACAATGCTATATTCCTCTCAGCTCCTGAACAAGCCTGACAACTGCAGAGTTTATCTTGTGCCCACAGGAAAGGGATTTAAAATGTCCTTCCCCGCCCCCCCCCCCCCCCCCCCCCCCCCCCCCCCCGCAGACTGTGGGTACTTCTGCATTTGCCCACGCTATCAACAGTTTCTGTCTGTTTTAGAGTGGTTTTCAGTGGTGACACCTCTCCCTGCCTCTCAAGAGCCCAAAGGCAAGGAAAGCCCATTCAGTAGGGCTGCCCTGACTGTGGGTTTCAGCCTGTTTTGTGAGTTGTTCCTTGTTAAATCACCCGCCTTTGACTTTGGAAGGATGCCCAACACCTCAATGCCAATGCACCCTGCTTGCACCTCTTGGTGGGGCTACGTCTGGGCTCTCTGCAGCTGAGGTATCTCCAGACAACAAGAACTGAACCAGAATGCTGTTCTTTACACCTTGCTGGTATTTTACCCAATAGAAATGCCGTTAGTAATTGCAGTTTTTACATTTTCACAGCTTCAGGACAAATTCATGGTGTTGGCAAACTAGAATTGTTCAAGGTTAGCTGCTTAGACATCATCTCCTCTGGTGACAGCCCAATTGCTCCAGACTGGGCCACAGCTGTGCTGTGTGAGGCAGTGGCTGCATTTTCCCAGTGTTTTTCCTCTGAAGGAATGCCAGTACCAGGATTTTCTTTAGATTTCCCCACATCCCTTCATTTTTTGAGAGCTCACACTTCTTTGGGTCCAACATCCAGTTGACATTTATATGTCCGTTGCTCATCTTTTTGAAGGATCCTATTTCCATGTAGATGTTTTAGATGAAATCCCATTGTTTAAAGTTTACTTCTGTTGCAACCATGTACACACAAGTAAGAGAAACCCAGGAACACAAAAATGAGTCAAGTATGGCACAATAACTCTGCAAGCCAAAAGCTATCTTTTGTTGCTTTCAAAGCAGAAAAAGGCCCAGAGAAGTATTTCTCCTGTCTCTCAAGTCCATTGCCACTTGCCAACACACACTTTAAAAGCACTGTGTTAATAAATAATAAACAGGAAGGATCCCATAAGTGAACCCAACATGCTGGGCTCATCTATTTGTACCAGCATATAAAAATCACCTACAAAGCAACCAAATTTTTCCACTGCCCATGCAGACTGGTGCAACTCTCTTCCTCTCCCCCAGTTCACAAGTAGCTCACATGGCAGCTTCCAGTCCTTCTCTGCCTTTTTGCAGCCTCCTCTACCTTCAGAGTGCAGAGAATGGGGCACACACCCTCTAGCACACCCTAATAAAAGGTTAAATAAAAAAAAATCCCTTCTAGGCTTTAGCTTCTTTCTCCTGGTTGCTGGAGACACCCAATTACCCCAGACAACCCTCCATCCCTAGGCCTGTCACAGAACCGGACTCCTTTCCCTTAATTTCTTTGGGCACCACCTGGTGCCCAACTAACCCTCCTCCCTAGGGTTTCTGCCCCACACCCCTGTAGCCTCCACCCTCATGCAGCAGATGAGATCCGTGCATGTCCTGAGTCAGTGCAAGCCAAACAGGCAAGGCTCAGCCCAAGGATTTATCCAAACTTGACCATGCCAGGTACAGAGAGGAAAATAAGTCCCCTGTTTTTCTCAGAGCTGGCTGGAGCTTCTTGCCTTCATTATATATTATTCTCATCAACAGCAAAAAAGCATGCAGGAAAACAGATGAGCATAACTTATCAAATGTGCCTGGTAAGAGTATCTCATGATTTAAAGCCTTGGCACAGCACACAGCACAGGAGAGTGCTGTCACTGTGACTATTTGAATTATCCCAGCTATTTCGTAGGGGGGCCGGGGAGACCAGTCCCACCCTGAAGCTGGGCATGTCTAAGTGCCTTGCTGAACCTAGGCCAAAGTTTCCCTAAAAGAAAAAGGCAGAGTTTGTATAAGCATGAAAAAAAAAGATTCTTGTCCATTCTCTTTTCTGTAAGGTATGGAAATGAGGAAAACCAGTCAACATTAAATTAGCTAGAGAGGAACTCTTGGATTCAGATTTTATAAGCTTGCACATCTGGCCGATAACAAAGCGTGAGTTATTGCAATCTCTAACGAGATGTATGGGCCTCTATTAAGCGATTAGGGAAAGGAGTCCCTCACCCCCCAGTTGCTTCGCTTCCTGTTTTAATTTCATAAGGGACAGTTTGAATTTTCTACAAACAGTAATGGGATCTGTTTTCTTTCACGGGAGTTTGCTCCACCACATTTGGTAAAGGAAGTTATGAGAAGGAAGCAGCCTTTAGCAGAAGATTGATGGCGCAGCCCTGGGCACAATCTGCTGGGATGGGCTTGGCAACACCGCAGAGAGCAACCGCCTGCCTTGACAGGGAAGATTTTCTGTTTACCCCGAAGGACAGCAAAGCGTTTATAAAAAGACACTCTTCCATATTAATGAAATAGCTTGCAGTAAGTTTGCTGAAAGCTGAGCTGAGCCCCAGGTGTCTGACAGTGACATTAGTCACCTCAGGGTGGGGGCAGCAGTGCTGGCCCTGGGGTGCTGGTGCTGGGCTTTTTCCACCACCAAGCTCTGTCCTCCTGTCCTGTCCTTGCCAGGCTGCTGCAGTTCTCGGCCAGCCCATGGGCACCACATAAGGCTTTATGCCCCAAAACTGCAGGATGCTATCGCTTGCATAGCCCCATGGGCTGGCCACCCCGCTTGGTAGCCCATGCCACTGCTTTCCTTCCCAGCAACTCTGCGCTCCTAAATAGCGTGATTTTTAAATCTGATGTACAAGTTGCCTGGAAGGCAGTCTCCATCCGCCTGTGAGGGGGATGCTGGTGGGATGAAATTTGTTTCCCTTGTCAGGGGCCCAAGAGCACAGAAAAGCAAAGGTAATGTCAAGCAAACCCCTCATATGTTCTTGTTTACTCCTAGTGAAAATTCATCCGGCAGTGTTAGGTGTGTGAGTGAGAAATTAAGCAGCCATGTGTTTCATGGGGTAGCTAGAGCTGAATGTACTCAGTTACTGCTCGAGCCCACACAGTTACAGGCTGTGGAAGAGATACATGCATAATTCATATACTTTTAACTAAACAGTAGTATCTTTCAACATATTGCATTTATTGTGATTATCTCTTCACACTCTTTGACCTACTGAAGCATCACTTTTTTTTTTTTTTTTTTTTTCAGTGACAATATATAAACAGTGTTAATTGGACTTTAGGACTAGACCTGTCAAAGGAGCCGCAGAGCTGTGGCAGGCTCTCCCTACCCAAGAGAGCAGCATCAGAAGGGGATGCCCAAGAGCTGCTCAGGCAGACAAGAGCTGCCCCGAGCTGGCCCACAGGTCCTAAAGCAACTCTCTGGGGCTTGGTCACAATGTCCTTAGAAGGGTTTTCAAACAAGCAAAGCTGTCCTGCAAGAGCTCTGTTCAAGCAGAGACACTGTGCAGCCAGGGCTCTGCAAACAGGGGTGAACAGGCCGGTGGGGACAGTGGCTCAGGGTTGGCAGAAGTGGCCCTCGGAGGTCAACTGAGCAATCTTAGTGTTCCAGAAGGATTTCTTTCAGGAGCAGGGTGTCCCTGCAAAGTGGAGCCTGATATTTTGCCACTCAATGCATAGGTAATGCACACAGATAGGGGGCTGCTGAGACCTACCAAGGCATACTCTTCCCTGCCAAAGTCATGCTGAGCTCCCCAGGGTCTTACAATGGGACCCATCAGATGCAGCGAAGGCAGCAGCTTATCTGCATCTCCCAGTGTTTGAGTCTGCTGAGCTGGGCAGGGGATGAAGCAGCAGCCAGGGGAACAGCTCTTGTGTGGGGAGATGTTTCAAGCCACCGTGGATGGGACACAGGCCTGGCCAGTGCAGGGGTTCAAGTCACTGCGCTAATGCAGCTTTTACAGAGAGGGAATCAAGACCATGTTGCTGGGGGTAGGATGAGAGATGGAAATCCTACAAGTGGAGAAAAAGTGCAAATTTCTTGGAAACATCCTTCTGACTGTCAGAAGTTAGTTTTTCCCCCCCTCCGGGAAGGTATTTAGCAATTCTAGTTTGTTAGATGCTGCTCTATCAGGCCTGGTTTTTATTTTATTTTGTTTTTCTTAGTGCACACACATACAAGGAAAAAAAAAACCCAATAAAAATACTTTCACTAAGACTTAATGGTATGTTTCTCCTGTGAGACCAGGTGGGCAAACACAGAAGTTTGTTACTGATATCATTGCCAAAGCAGTAGTTTGGGTTTGGCAGGTAGAGGTTGTGCACCTAAAAAAGGAGGGGAAAAAAAAAAAAAAGGGAAAAAGAAAGAAGAAAAGCATCCAGCTTGGGCTGCCCTCATGTTTTATTACCACATAATATGCAGGAAGCTTACTTCCAGCTGTGTTGCTTTGGGAAGAAAGCACTTATATTAGTGCACCTGAAGGGGATTCATGAGTTTGCAGTTTGGGTTTATGAAGAGATGAGACCTCTCCCTCTTCCACCTCATCCCCCATCTCTT
Organism: Athene noctua; assembly: GCF_965140245.1. Taxonomy (NCBI): domain Eukaryota; kingdom Metazoa; phylum Chordata; class Aves; order Strigiformes; family Strigidae; genus Athene; species Athene noctua. Next base: position 72,514,199 of record NC_134038.1, on the reverse strand, counting down.
TCCAGTGGTTCAAAGTCTGGCACAGCAATACGGAGCAGCATAGCTGAAGACCTCACTTATGTGTCGGGGGCTAAAGGGATGTCCATAACCATCCTGTAGGAGTATGGGGAGGAGGGGGACATTGCTGAAACATGCTACTTGAAGCAAGAAGAAAGAAGGAAAGGAGGAAGGCAAGGGTATCTTTGGCCATGTTTCTTCAGGGTGCCTTCACTAATGCCTTGTTAAAATGGAGCCTAACCCTTCAAAATGTGAGAGCAAAATCACTCATTTTAATGGTAGAGCAAATGCTAATCCCCCTCTCTAAAAATGCCCCTCCATGCCCTTCCTCCCCCTGGTGTCCTGGAAAAGGCAGGAGCATCCCTGAGGCTGGGCGCTGCACCCACAGGTATTTAGGCTGGACCTGAGGAGAGCCCTGGCAGCTCTGGCTGATGACAAACCCTCTCCAGGCAGCCGGTCCCTAATGAGAGGTCATCTCATAGGGGTTTTCTGGCTGACAAGAAAACCTGTTGTGCTGTAATGCCTGTCAGACGCTGCTCTGAGGGAAGGCTGGAGGCCTGATAGCGATGAGCAGGTGACGAGCCGAGCCGTCCGGGGAGAGGGAGGCAACTGTGATGTGGGCAGAGCTGTCCAAAGGTGGGACAGAGAGGGAAGATAAAGAGATGAGTGAGACACAGGGGAAGGGTAGAAGACAAGTATGGATGGAGGAGCACCTACTGATGGGTCAGGGAAAGCAAGCACTGGATTCAGAAATGGAAAAGACCTTCATCTGGAATGTGAACAAAGTCAGAGATGTTAGTGTGGGAGAGGAGGCACGCTCATGGAGGTGAAGGAAGGAGGCATCTATGAACCATCAGTGGGTGAGCGCTGAGCAGAGGAGGGAGGAGGATTAGCAGGATGGCATGATGAGACACAAAGGGGCTAAGGAGCAGCTGGTTTGAGGAGATACCTCTGTTCCCAGTGGCTTGTGATAACCAGAGCAAGTTATCGAGCTTGCCAAAGCCCACACTGAGCCTTGGCTTGTCAAGATGGAAATGGAAAATGGGAGCACTCTTGAACTGCAAAGCTAAGTCAACTTCAGCACTCCCCCTCCCTGTCTTCATATGCCAGCAGCCTTGGCAGAGGTGCTTCTTGGGGGCTGTTGTCCCTGTGTTGCCTCAAAAGAGCTGTAAGCCCATGTGATGAGGGTGCTGCCGGTCTTGTTCAGTACTGCCGAAGGCACTGACCACAGCCCTGTCACAGTCCTCGCTCTGTTCCTTGGGCAAAGCCCAGCCCTGTTGGGTTTAGTCAGCTGTGGAGGGCACAGGAATGAAACTCCTTTGCAGGAGGGAGGAGTGACCAATTTCACAGTGCTTCCCCTGCCATCAAATCCCTAATTTCATATACCCAGGTAGAGGGCAGCTCACACTGGCCTCTCTTACCAGAGCCTCACACATCTCACGCCTGCACAAACTGGGAGCAACGCAGCCTTCAAAATCTCCAGAGCCCCAACTTTTACATGTGCCTCTTACATACACAAGCACCACAGCTCTCAGCCCCACCAGCCTCAAACCCTCCATGGGTGACCCTGGAGCTGCAAACATGTCCCTCACCTCCCCGCCAGGCAGCATAGGTCTCACCTTGGAGGATGCAGCAGTTGTGTTGGTCACAGAAAGAAGTGTACCACAGGAGGGAAGGAAGTGCTGGGGGTTGCTGGCAGTCCACCTTCTGCTCAATAAACCCAACCCTTGTCCCCTACCACCAAGCCACCTCATGCTCTTGCCAAGCCTGGCACTGCTGGAGGGAGCCAGCAGCCAGAGCAGAGTGGAAAGCAGGTAGCACAGAAATATTTTTTGTTGTTGTTGCTGTTGTTGTCAAAAGCAGCAAGGCAAATAATTTAAAGAAAAAAAGATACGTGAGTTCTTCACATCACTGGGGCCCTGTGATGCTAAGCATCGCTGACTAAATATCTTTAAAGAAAAGAATTTGTGCTCTGTGTTTTCCTTGGATTTTCAAAAGACTTTGCGAATGAAAGGCAGAGGAAGAATGATGCAGAGGGGTAAGTGTCTCTTTGCTTGAAGAGCTGGATAATCAGTGCATGAAACAGTAGAGTTCCATGTGGCTTTTATGCCTCACTGCTGTGCCAGATACTCTGATCGCAGAGCTGTTTGGTCACTGGCATTATATACCAAACACACTGTAGAGATATGCATTGAAAAAAAATACTGTCAATTGTATATTTACCTGTGTGATTATGCAATTTTATATATGTGGTTTAAAAATAAACTGGAAAGACAAACATTGTTTTAGGCAGTGTTTTGCTATCAGGCCACCCTGCAGGTGATGGTGTGGGTTGTTTTCCTCCCTTCTCCTCTGACCACTGCAGACCCTAAAGCCTGGCAAGAAGGCACCTCACATACCATATGTGCTACTGGCAGCATATAAGATATAGCTGCAATGGTCAGGGTTGTCAAGCACATCTGATGCCATGGCTAAGCTGATCCCATGCCCAGCTTCTTACAAAAAGGGCAAGCCCGCTCTCCTCATCTGACACCAGGAGCTGGGAATGGGCCTGTGAACTTGCTGTGGGGTGGCTGGGGGATGGCAGATGTTGATCTTTCACTTCCCTTATTCCCTGGCATCTCCTCTGGCAGGCCTGGTGACAGGCAGCTGTGGTACTGGGCTTGCTGTAGGGTTGCCCTTCAGGGCAAGTTGCAATTGGGCATGGGGATCCCAGTGCTAGCCAGCCTCAGAGCCTTCGGTGCGGTTGGTGAGAGCATGGCCATCGCCTTTCAGGAGGGCTGGGGTTTGTTCCACCACCTGTGTCTGCACCTGTACGGGCACCTTCCCACCCCACTGCTGCAGCAGGATTTGTGCAACACAGTCAGTCTGGTAACTATTGCCTCATCTTTCCCCCCTGCCTCGAGTTAATAGTGCCTGCACACAAAGTCTGTTTTCTGCTCTAGAAAGCATGTCCTCTGAGAAACAGAATTTATCTCAATGACCTCGCACCCAGTTCCACAGATCAGTCATCTCATAATAAACCAAAAAATTGTTTAGATTTACATCTTTGAAGCCTTCACGCTTCTCAGTTGCAACCAAGTTACACAAGTCTTTGACAATTTTTCAGCATACAGCTTCTCATTCCCCTGCACCTCAGAACACTATCTCTTTAACAAAGACATGCATTAAGGGGAATTAATTAACTAGGTTTGCTGGCTAGCTAATCAATTTTCTTGGTACAAATTGAGTACTGATGGAAGAACATTGATCTGTTGCTTTCCCTGCATAGAGATTAAAAATAGATGAAAACCCAGTTGGAGAAATTAGGATGGGATCATATTCCTTCCAAATATAGTTTTGGCAACCTCAGAAAATGGGGTGAACGTTACTGGGATTTTATTTCATAAAAGTACAGGGAAAGTTAATGTCAAAAATGTCCTGATTTAGAGATCCTTCAACAAAAGAAAATGGAAAAGTTTTATTCTGAAAAAAATTTTCAGTTAGAGATTTAAAGAATGGCAAAATCAAGGGCAAAAATCTGAGTGAAATGTTTTAATTGTGTTAAAACAACAAATATTTACAATGACCAGACTTTGTTTGGTGTTTGGTTTTTTTTTTAATTTTCCTTCATGGAGCAGTTTAGTAACTTGGGTCTCTCAGCCCTGTGTGAAATGAAGATTTCTTCCCACCCCTCCACTCCAGTAGTGCTTTTCACCACCTTTTGAGCCCCAGCTGAAAGACCAGCAACATGCCATGTTTTGTGTTTCTCTACCTTGATCCTGCCAGTGTTTTTCCATCTCTGATATTCACCAAGGTGTGCCCCAACTAATGACTCAATAGATGATGGGCACCCTACAACACTGGTCTGTAACTTTAAGCTGGAGAAAACTCTCTGGACTTTTGAAGAAATTACCTGTTTTTCCCTAGGATGTATTTTTTTTTTATGAAGGTGAAACCACTTTATCCGCAACCAAATGTTTCCTTTAATTGGCATACTGCCCCGTGCCTCCTAAATGACTGATATGACTACAAATGGCTCAGACTCTGTGATATTTTTCATCTCGTTTATTGCAGGCATGAATACAGGAACAGGTAAACAGCTGAGCCGTAAAAGTTTCTCTCTAGGCATGTTTTCAACAAAATGCCATCATACACTGTCTGATGATACACGCTGCTACTCAGATGAAACAAAATGGGGTGAGCAATCTTACTCCAAAGCTGCTACCCACCAGTCCAAGCAGCAGCTGACAAAGAAGCCTTCTCCTCCACTTACTCTCTCCTTTCCCTCCTTTTCCACGTCATCTACAGGTTCTTTTACGGCACTTAACTCTACAAAACACAGTTGTGAGTCTGATCTTACATGCAATTACAGATCAGCCTCAGTATATTTATTGCAAACTCCTTGAACATCAGGACATTGAAAAAAGAAAAAAGAAAAAGGAAGAAACAATATTCCATTGCATAATTACGAGTAGGTTTTTGTAGCCAATGAACCAGAAATGTATTCGGGGGGGGGAAAAGAAAGAAAGAAAACCAAAGGATATTTGTAAACAGTTCAAACAAAACATGATGCTGCCTCTAATGAAACATTTCACTGCATTGCCAGCTCTGTTTCAAATGGGCACGTAGGCATCCTGTTGCAAGAGACTTGTGAAGCCACAAACTGAAACTTTGGAGGAGTTAATTTTCAAACATTGCACTTTCAGGGTCTAATTATGTTTGAAATGTGAAAAATCTGCACACGCTGTGGGATATGATAGAGATGTGGGATCTCAAACAACATTTCTAAAGGAAACCTGGTTATTCCTTTTAAAACAAAATAGTGAAAACAGCTGAACCACACAAAAACAAAGCACAATTGGTTGGCTTCTATAAGAGACTGCAATATGAGAAAATATTTAACTCCTTGCATAGCTATTTAAATGGCCAATAAATTTTGCTGGAATCACCCAAACATGACAACATTGCATTCTGCCGCTTAGAGACTTCACGCTGGAAAGCTGGGGTCTGCTGACCGGGTCAGAGCATCACTCGGGGCACTGTTAAAAGCCAGAGCCACCCCTGGTAGGCTTTGTCAGCATGGCTATAGCAGGAGGTTTCATCATTCTGTTCTCCCCGTAAGGGTTAAAAGCTGTTCGGGCAACAGGGTGTTTCTGATGTATATTTACACCTAACGCGCAAGGCTTTTGCTGGCAGAGCTACACTGATCACAAATCATACTTCAAAGCACCCCGGGATGATGTAGCCGTGTCGGCAAGGGTTTGCAATGTACACTTAACCAGAGGGATGGAGAGCAGGATTCATCTCACTTAACTTCAAGCAGTATAAAGGTAGACATTTAAGTCAGAGGCACCTCTGGAAGGCAGTTCCTTTGATCTCTCATCAGGTGAGAGTTGGACATATTAACATTAGGTGAGATGAGCCCTTTCCCAGGAGAGCTGAAGAGACAAATACCTTTCAGCCACCCTTTCCTGTCACCAGCTCTGGAGACCATGCTTCAGAAGGCTGCTGTTCAAATGCGTTATCTTTACACGTGTCAATGTACATGATAATGATAGCCTGTGCTGGGCTTCATGCTGCCACAACTACATATGCAAGCTCATTAAAGCTAGCTCAGATACTTCTGCGCTATTATACAGACATACCCTCGGGCAGAGTATCCTTTAACACCTGTAAAGTTAAAGTCTAGGGACAAATCTAGACTATCTGCCCCTCAGCATATATTCATCTTGACATTGTCTTGTGTACAGTAGTTTTGGGTAACAGGTGTCCTAACACTGTAATTCCCAACCAGAGGTGAGGCAGGAGTGTTTATTCAGAGGATGTGAAAACTGAGAGCTTAAGCGTGGCTGAAGAAGGTACGTAGTAAGAAAGAACAAGATGATGACATTCCACAGTTAAAAGTTTAGTCTGATATCAGTAAAACAGTTTTAATAAAGCTCCATTAGACTGCAGAGTAGGAAACGGTGGCAGCCAGTGGATAAGACACTAAAACAAGACAAGGCAACGTACTTGGGTCGTTCTGTGGAAAATATCCCACACGAACTAAGCGGCCACGTGAGCCTTCCCCTCTTCTCCTGGTGGGAACTGAGGAGGGAGGAGTCTCTGCTCTTTCTCAGCTATGCCAGGGCACACCTCAACTATAAAGACTTGGCCACTCTTAAGTAACTTTGGTTCACATTTCTTGTTTTCCAGTTCTGACTACTTCAGCTGAAGAATTTTTATACAACGGGAGCAAAATTTTGTGTTTAAAATAATAAACTAATGGCTTGTTCATGAGCTAGAACATCTGAATCAGGTATACAGTTTTACTAAAGGCTTTTGCTTATGAGACCAGACTGCCCTAATGGGGGCAATTGGATTTATTTGCCCCCAAACCTGAAGGCATATTGCAGGGTTCCCAAAGTCCACTCCATGGTAATCAGTACAACTGAAGTGTGTGTTCAGGTCTGTTTCTTCTGTTTTTCTTTGACAATGACTTTGTGAAACTGCCACCAGTTCACATAAAACTGGGGGTTGTGTAACAGCCAGCAGAAGACCAGATTCAGCTAGAGTCAGTGCTGTGCCATTCTCAACCTTACTTTGCCTTCCTCTCCCAAAACAGTACCTCTAATTACAATTTTATTTTATTTGTTCTTCACAATGTTCACTTTTACTTGGGCATAGACAAAATGTCCTGCTGTTTCTCCCTCCTCCAGTACCTTCTGGGAAGTGGTAAGAAAAGAGTAACAAGACATGGAAGATGCAGCCTTTTGTGTCTGTTGCATTTTCCTTTCCTTTCTGATTTCTTTACAGGGATTAATGTTCCTAATCCATTTGTAATAACTTCGGATTGATGGAGCAGCACATTAAACCATAAGGAACAGTGTCCTGGCACTGTAACTAGAAGGTGGACAGTGTACAAGTCACATCTGATTACCCAGCAAAGTCACCTGAGCACTCTGAAATCTGCAGTCCAGGTGTGTTTCTACGGCTCCTTGTGCCCATTGCTTATGTTGAGCTACTTCATTACATTTTGTAATGTGAGCTTCTACCTAACACTTGTGCTGTTTATTTTGCCCCAGTTTACGGCAACCAGACAGGTTTGGTTTTGTTGGATTTAACTGGGGAGTCTAATGCTAAATTCTTGTCCCAGTAAATATAAAATAGACAAGTCATTTTATATCTTCTCATTGCAATCCACAGTCCTACGATGCTCTTAAGAATTCTAATTTCAGAAAAAGAGCATAAACTAATTCTGAAGGAAACCCAGTCTCACAGCAATCACTTCCCAGCCTCCACGCAACCAAACTGCTTAAGCTGAGATAAAGCCATCATAATCAGTATCAAATTAAGGGCAATCTTTTATCTTAATACAAACAAGAGAACATAGTGTACAGAGTAACAGAAAAATATACATCTTCAGCCATACAAAACGCACAAAAGCTTTCCTGTTGGAAGAGTACCTTGTAGCTGACAGTCAGTTGTTGGTAACTTTCTAGATGACCCTGCACTACTGAACAGGGGGGAATGGAGAACACCTTTTTTTTTTTTCCTAGGAACTAGTTGGTAGCATTACCTGTATACCATAAACACCCTCCCTGGGGCTGCGGTTCTGCTAACAGTTGATCACCCACCCCATCTGATGCCTGAGATAGCTCCACTGAACATAGAGGCTGCTTGCGTGCTGGAGGTGAACGGGACGTATAGCCAGGTGTACCCTCCACTAGGTTTGCTGGTACACACGTGCTGATTAGTAGAGTGAAAAAATGGGTGTAGACATAGCTATGCCATAAACTATCATTGTTATTCTTTGAAGTGATCGATTCATGTCAGCCAGGGGGGCGGTTTATCTACCCACCAAGGAAAAAGTCTTCCCTGCGCAAGCTACATCCACACCACTGAGGCTCTGCAAGGGCAGAAGCTGAGTGTGGGCAAGCCCCAATGCTTAGGCAACCTGGAGAAGGTAAAACTTCTCACTTAGTTAAAAAAAGTCAGTATCAAGCTAGAAAGTCAGTAGCAAATTACTTTAAACAACGGATTTTTTTCATTAATGGAAATATGGTAATATTTAGTTGAAGGTTTAGAGCAAGATGACAAGCAATAGGGAGCGTCGGGTGGGTATACCTGTATGATGGGGTGTCTTTCCCCCTTGCAGCTATTTATATCTCTGAGTGAAGGTTAAGGTTAGGAATTTAATAAGACAGCCGTTTATTTTTCTGTGGAGACTAACAGTCCTGGGGTTAGGATGTAATAATCATTCTTCTGCTTTAAAAATGGTTCTTTAACAAACAGCAGTAGCTCATTGCAATTTTCAGTTGTACAAAATGACATATTTTCTATGTTACTATCAAAATATTCTGCATAACATTAATTTCTGTGCACTTATTAACATATGTACAGAACAGTGTTTCCCAATAGAAATCAGTATGTTCCTTGCTGATCCTTTTTGCCCTAGATTTACCAAAACCAAACCTGAAATTAATTGTGTTAATAGTATAAAATCTCAGGAGTGATAAAGGATTGAAGGTTTATTTCCCAGCAGCAAATGAATAAAGGAACTCCTTCAAGTTAAAGTCTAGCTGAGACTTAATTTTAACCAACCGTGGTGAATCCAGGCGAGCCAGGAATATCACACATTTCCCGATGCATTATGTTGAGTACACAGAAGCAGAGGAATGTAAACAGACAGAAGGCACATGAAAGGCCCCAATCCATTCTCCATCTGATGGAAGTGCGAATTTCATAATTCTGTCATCAAGAGTCTTTTCATCATTTTCTCTCTCTCAAGTTCACGCCTCAGAGTCTCAGCGCTGTGTAATTAATGCACAAACAGCCAATTATGGGAACAACAATAAGTCTCAGATTTCAATTTAAAATAATTAACATTTTCAAAATACCAAAGGAGGGGGAAAAAAGGTCAGACTCAATTCAGTGAAAAGGCTGATAACTGACGGCTGATTCAAAAACAAGTACTGCTTGATATTTCTGAAGAGCAAACAGAGGCAAGAAAAAGGACATAAAAAGACCCACATGGCAAAAGAGTTTAGGACTTAATCTCATCCCCATTAAAGGCTACTGATTTCAAAGGAAGCTGGACTGGGACTCTAAAAATGAAACAGCTACAGTAAATGACATCACAAAAGACTGGTGTTACAGCCTTCTGCTCCTTGGCATGGTCTGATATTGGGGGATATCTATAAATGCCGAATTTACTACAGTCCTGCACACATCAGAGTTGGGAAGCAGAGCATGAAGTCCTTGCTCTCACACACCTATTCACTCCAGAGCCTGTGGGCTCTGCAACACTGGGGAATGCCCTGGGTTACTGATTCCATTTCTTAATAAATAGTGCAGGGAAAAAAAAAAAAAACTAAAAACCTGTTTACTGTGTTGTGCTGAGAGTTAAGTATCTAACAATTGTAAATCAGTTTGCAGAGTTAAACTGCACCGCAGAAACCCTGCAGCCCTTTCATGGACAAGCAGGCGTGGAATAACCCACAGGGCTCAAGACATCCTACAGAAGCTGAGTTCAGCACTGCAGCTTCAGAATTACATTTTCACTGGAACGATAAATTTTTAGATGAGTTAGCAATGTTAAACAAGTGTGCAGGTGTAATTAAACCAACATCTGCAAAAAAAAATTAACAAATTAAAATGGGAATTGACTGTGAATCCAAAAGTAAAAAAGGCTCATTTATTATGATGCCAAATAAATATTTTTTGACATAAGCCTAGGACGTTTTGTGCTCCAGAATTATTGAGTATATCCACTCCTACATCTGTATTCAGTAAATTATCAGCTTGGGAATTCAGCTTTGATTAAATTCTAGAATAAGAAGCCAGCATGCAAAACCGGTAGGATGGAAAAACTGAAAACTAAAAGCAGGCTGCCTGTGGAAAGATGGGATGGTTTGTGGTTTCTCTGAGAAACTACAAGAAAGACCACTGTAGCTTGACATTACTAAAAAAAAAAAAAGAAAAAGAAGGAAAACCAGTGTCTGTTTTTCATTTACAAGAGCAGACATTTCTCAACCTCAGATTTACCCCATGGACATTTAATTTCAAAAACCAAATTGCAACAGCAATTGTTAAAAGAAAACCTTTGTGGTTCAGACAAAATTACTTGCCTGAGGAAAATCTGCAGAACCCTTTCTCTCCAGGCCATTGGCCATAGAAATGGCTGCCGCAGTTAATTAAGGTAGGCTTTTTTTCTCAGAGCAGATATGAGTTATAGATGTTTCTTTCCATAACTCACCTATTCTGAAGTAGGTGTGAAGCAGCAAATGGAAACCTTTTGGTATCAGGAGAAATAGCAGCTTATAGTAATTATGATAGAAAAAGATAAATCAAGCTGATTAATGCAGAGAGCATCATAGTATTTCATGAAAGAATTGCACAGTACCTGTCTGCCAGTGAAATCGGTTTATGTGACGTATAGACTGTCTGGACTGTTGTAGTTGGTACAGTCTCTGCCAAAGATCTCAGTACGGGCGATGGAGTTACCAGTGTTATCTTAGGAGATGACTGCACCGCACAGCATTGTAATTTGCTGTCTGTAAATTCTGCCTGCAAAAAAAATGTATACAGACACAGAAAGAAAAAAAGTGTAGATTAGCTTCTACTGCTCTTGCTACCTTTCACCATCCAATTCATTGCCAAACACTCAGGAACAACAACTAATAACAAGCAGGAGGCTGTAGCTATTGCTGCTCAGTGCAACCTCTGTAGATGCTGCACAGCCACCTCTTTTGATGGCTCTTGCAGAGCTGTGCCTGAGGGACAAGCCTGATGGCAACATGAGCTATGTGAGATGTAACTCCATGTATGGGACTGGCAGCATTCAGATAAAAGACATAATCAGTTTGGAGAATGCTGCTCGTTATTGTGTTTTCCCTAAAAATAATGCAGAACACTGACCACATGAGATTGCTGGGCTATTCTTCAGAAATCCTATACAATTTGCTGCTGGGTCCTCTGACTACTATTTGTTTTGTAACAGCCAGGAGTCTGGGTTTGTAGCAGTTGGTGTTTGAAAGTGTCCATCCCTTTCCCACATTTGCCAACTGCAACACTTCTCCAGAAATATTCTTGCAGTACACAGTGACAGGCAGTGTTAAGGCAGCACTGAAGTGCTGGTTTAAGACAAACAGTAAGCAACCATCTGTCTTTCAGGTGAGGCATATCAGCACTGTAGTACGGCAGCAAAGATTGGCCAGCCTGTAACACTGGAGGGGGAATCCCTAAAAATAAACCAGCCCTGTCTTGCTCTTTGGCATGGACTATTTCTCATGCCAAACCACAGTGGGTAGTGCCTGTGGTGCAGGTATGACCCTGACCTGGGAAGAGCACAGAGTAACTGCAGTTGGTCAGTGCCTCAGGACCATTAGGGTATGCTCCTACTGGTATCAGCTGCATTTCTTTCTTGACAACTTTTTCTTCTGAACTTGGTTCACACTTTAAGGCAGGGAGGAAGAAAAGTCACCATCATGTTTCAACTAAACACATCGGATATGCTCCAAAACAACCTCCGAAGCAAAAGGAATTCCATTAATTCCACAAAATTAGTAAAAAGGAAATTATAAAACCAACTAAAGAAACTCTCCCTCCAGCCCTGGCCAATTACATGTGTAATTACTGGCTAATACAACCTGTTCAAACTTCTCTTTCATTCAACTTTTAAAACTCAGCCTTACAAGCTTCAGGGGTATCAAATCTGGCATTCCTCATAGAGGATCCCCATCCTCTGAGGACTGCCAGATCTCACTTTACGGCATGAGGAGGCACCACTCTGTGAGGCTGATGTAAATACTCCCAGCCTTACTGAAATCAGCAGAGTGATGACAAATTACAGTTGCTGAAGAACTGCTCTGAGTCCTAAAGTGTATTTGCTTTGGAAAATGGTTTTATGGTATATATCCAAAGCATCTTTTTATATATATATCTACTTGCACAGTGTGTTTAAGCCAAATATTTAACTGGTCTAAACAGATATAATTTCATTACTTTAGATCTATGTATGAGATTCATACCAACCTGAAAATATGGTCATCAAGCCTGCCATTTCTCTACAGAAATCTCTGAAATTCCGAGGGTTTCCTGGCATGAAGCTTATTTTTAAACATTCCAGGCAACCAAGTTCTCTAATTCTTCCTCTGATAAAATCAACACAACTCCATATACACCACCAGATTAGAAGCCCTATACAAAAGGTAAAGCCTTCCAAATGTCGCCGTTCATAACTTTTTTCTCCTCAGTAACTTTTCAATGTTTTGTGTCAAGCAAAAAAAAAAAAAAAAAGAAAGAAAAAAAAAGTGAAGGGGAAGCAAGGAAAAGAAAAAGAAAAAACCCCAAATAAACAAGGAAAAAGATTAACAAATGTAACCATCTGGGACTGTGTGTGACAAGAATATTCAGAGTCAGATCTGCGTGCAAGTCCTAGCACTGACCTAGACCTTTCCCTTACAGATCCTGCCTGCGGCGTAGCCATCTACACGCCTTCAGTGGGGCCTATACATTGGGATGAAGTGAAACACTGCTGGGGAGAAGCACGTCTCTTTGGGCTGGAACAGAGGATCATGAAACACAGGACCAAAATCTAATTGACCTTCCTAATTGTTTTCCCATCTTTATGCGGTCCTCTAGGTAGCTGCTTGTTTACCACAGATATTTGTATATAACTCACTAAAAGGATTGTATGGAATCATATGATTGAACACACACCATCAGATTTTTATTGTAATGGTGTTTTAAATATTTGTGGTCTGGATTCTGTTCTCCACACTACCCAAGGAAATCAGACTCTATAGGAGAAGAGGGAATTTCAGGAAGATTAGTTTGAACTTTACTTTGCTGCTTCTCTCCCAACAGAGAATAACAACAATCTCAACATTTGAATTTGCCATGAAACAGCCATTTTCTTCAAGATGGAAATTTCTGTTGGTAAGTATATCAGGGTAGCTTCTGTTCATATTTTAAAGGTCTATCCCCCCCTCATGATGAAAACATATTTTATGTAGCCCTCCTAAATTTTGCTTTCATTGTAATTGTCATAGGCAGAAAAATATTTTCCTGACAATAGTTATTAATTAGTGGGAAAGCTATTCTGGGCATATCTTTTTGCTTATATAAAGTAGTACTATGAAAGACACAAACACTGTAACTTCGGTTTAGCTTTTACCACAATTGTACTATCTGGACTTGACTGACCTAGTGAAAAGTTGCTGTGACATATTCCCATGTATTTTCAGGTACCTTCCGTTAGAGCTCAACAGTGACACTGATACAGCTTGGGAAGCCTAATTCTGACTTTAAAACACATATTTGGAGAAAAACAGCATTTAGATCAAATCCCATAATCAGGTTTATTGTGAAAGAAAAGCCTCCTTCTTTAAATTGTTAAATGCACGTGGCCCAACAGTGATTGAAGTTACTTATCTCTGATTATATGCCAGATATGGATTGCTGCTATCAGTAAAAGTTAAGGTTAAAGTCTGAAATGCTTCATTTTGTGAATGTAATTTTAAAACTGTAAGTCAGTTACTGTAGCTTATAATTATAATCAGAGAGTGTTTCTTACAGAGTAAATAATTTTGTCCTATTTATTACATGCCTCCCTTAAAGCAGGACTTAGATTGGACTTATTTTTTAAATTGTCAAATAATTGTTTCCTGTTTGTATGTAGTTCACCTTACCAAAACCCCTAAATCCCAACTTCTGTGAAAGTTTAACAAGAATTAAGTTCAATACTTGATTCAAGTTCTTAAGTAAACATGGGAGTTTATACAAGGATACCATTGTAGTCGTCAACAGGCTAACTACAATTCTTCCTTAAAAGTCGGACGTAAATTCAATGAAATCAGGCCTGTCTTTGTGATGGCACAGCAGGCTGTTTCAGGCAGGAGGCCATGCAATTGCTAGACGGAGGACTAAGTCTTCCCATTCCCTTACTGTTCCTTGGAAAGATGCTATGGAGCTTCACAAGTGTCCTCTACAGTCCTGAACTGAACAACATTTTGCAATCAACCACATTAGCAGTAAGCCTTGACCTTTAACTCTTAGTCCTCTGTCTAGTAAGCAGCAATGTCTGAATGCAGGCAAGTTAATTATTTGTATAATGGGGACATTTAACCGATTAGCACTCTAATTTCTACTTGGAATTTTTTTTGCGGACTGCTTAGCACATAAGTTTCTGACACTTAAAAAAAATCAGTTGGAATTGTGTTAAATACACAGTCTTTTAGTTGCACGTTCTACTTACAGAAAACTGTGGTACTGTTGTAAAAGGATCGAAAAAAGGATTAGATGTATCAGCAGGGAATGTCTTTATCTTTAAAAAAGATAAAGAAAAAGATGTTACTTTCAGAGCATAAAAATGCAAAAGAAAAAAAAAAGCAGCAAAGCATTGCAACTACAGTGACATATCCAATAAATTAGAGCAGTTCAGCAGCGCTTGGACCAGACCAAAAAAGACCCCTCCAAAAATGTATACAGAAACCCAATGATGAATAGTCAAAGCATAAATATGAAAACTTGATAAATTAATTTTACCATGTAATTAAATCTGTTGTGCAAATATGGAGCTGATTGCATACAACCTATCTTCCAATTCTGTCAACAGCCATTGGGTTATTATCTGCTTCCTTCAGCCAGCACTATATTTTAAAATATGTAATATGAAGTGCAGAAACTTTGGCTAAAGAACTTGTGCTTTACATATTTTAGACTTCCAAATTTTCAGTTACACAGTTGCTGCCAAAGACAAACAATCACGTAAGGTGGGATTGAAGGAAAACCATATTTTAAAAAGGCACTGGGGACAACTGTTTGTTTCAAGCAGCCACAAGGACCTGTGTTGGGAGGAGGGCTGTGGATAAAGGATGACCTTAGCAGTTCCTTTTGACAGAGAGGTGAGAGACCAACACAACCACGTGTCAAGAAGCCTGAGGAGCTCCCAGGGCTTGGTCCATGAGCGTGTGGTCACTGGTGTGACTAGGCCCTGCTGGAAGTCCTTCTGCCCTTAAAATAATTTCAAACATTAACTGAAATTAAATAAATATTAAAAGCAGCAACAATCTCTGTCCAACTTCATTGTGAATGCTGTTTCTCATGATTTCCCTCCTTAGAATGCATACGTTATTCATTCATTCAAAGAGATGACAAAATAGCAAATAAAGGTATCAATTTTTGAACTGCACTTCATGCTTTCCATTTGGAAAACCGCATTTTTCACTGTAAAGGTGTGTTTTTCACTTTATTATAGAAACTGCCGTGCATTTGTTTGTTATGCATGTCTTCAAGCATAACTCTAACTACAGCTATATAACTGTTGTTTAATAATGAGCAAAGCTACCCTGAGGGCCCTGAGCCCTTCTAGGCCAAAGCAAACCTGAAATTATGACGTCAAATATAATTACGTAAATGTATAGTGTTTATTTTGTAAATAAAATAACAGAAACATTGGTTTATAAGGATGCCAAGGGAAATTAACAGCCATCTGTGGGCCCACTTCTGCAAACATGTGAAATTAATCTTGGCTTTAATTGTCAGGCTTCGTACACATGAGGAATATGGATAGCAAAGATATAGTTAAGCATGTAAATACCTTTTTAACAGAATAAAGGTGTTTATAAGTCAATTATACAGGTGCAAATGAACAAACGACTGCGCAAGGGAGAAACTCTTTCAAATCACAATTTTCCATGTGAACATATTAAAGAAAATTTCACACTCCTTTTATAGTCCTATATTCACGTCTGTTAGCAAAGTGTATGAATACCAAATTGCTGATTGAACCTACTCATTGGATTGAAGCAGTAGCTCCTTGTAATTTTGTTATATCATACCCAGAGCCAAGTCTGTCAACACAAAACATGGACAGCTGTAGCATGTCTCTCTCTTTTGAGAGACAGCAAATACTCATGAGCCCAGGTTGTCATTCTCAGGTTGCAGAGGGTTTACAATGTGACGTTAAAGTACAAAGTACGAGTGCACTCCATTACAAACACAATCTTGGAGCCAAAGGGATGGGAAGTTGGTTGCTCATATGCAGTATGAGTTTGATATTCTACAGCCAAAATCTCTCTAATTTTGCAGATTGGTCTCATTAAGGAAATGAAGTGCAGTTACTGAATACAGAAAAGAAAAATTACACAGAACAATATTTGAGAGCCCACTGGGATTTGGGAGCAGAGGCTCATAAGAGGAGTCAACCCTGATTACAGCACTGCGGCACACAGCCATGCAGAATACTCTCTTGCAAAATCAGTACTGCAATTTGTGGATGTGCCTGAGGCCAGCCTACGTAACAAAACACAGAAAAATAATGGTTAATCTGTCTTAGATATCAGCTGTCAGCTCCCACAGGCAAAGCAGAGAGACATCACTATTGTCTCCTCACCACTGGCAGGAGGTTCTTATCTATTGATGGCTTGGCTCTTTGAGTAGGAAGTAGGTACAACATCCTCATCCATGCAACAGCAGAAAAATTCCATATATTTGACAACAATTTTCAGACTGAAGATATGCAGGCTGAGGAGACAGTAGTGTGGAAAGCATCAGTTAAGCAACTGGTTTATGTGAAACTGTATTTGGAAATTTGAAAGGTTTTTTCACTCTGGAATATACTTTGGCCTGACTGTCCTGCATGTTCGCCACAGCCAGCAGTGTGCTGACAACAGCAGCAGTTGCCAGCACCTGGGAAAAGGAAGAAAACCCTGTGACTCCCACCCTACTACACAGGGAAAGCAGTGTCATGTGTGAATCTCTTCTTGACCCTTGACTTGGAGTTGCATTTATTGCATGGAGTCAAAACTCTCAGAGTAGCTCAGAAAGCAAAACAACTCCATGACCAGAACAGAAGGCAAAGACCTAAATGTTATGCATTCCTCACTCAGTACATATCCTCTCTCCCTGCCCTAGGAGGAAGATATACCACACCTTTAAAGCAGACCCTAAACTTTTCCTGGGTGCTTTCTTCTCCCTGCTGCAGCAGCATCTGTTGAAAGATGCCATCTGAGGACAGATAAAGGAAGAAGAGCAGAGCTATCTCCATCACCGACCACAAACCTGCAGTTTCTCCAGCCTTTGGCTACCTTCAGCAGCTTCCAGACTGTACCTGGAATTGCAAACACAAGGGGAAAAAGAAGAGGGAAGAGGAGGTGGGCAGCTCTGTGTGCAGGGCAGTCTTGCGAAGCTGAATTGTAGCTGCTCACATGTAGCAAAACACAGTGTCTGCTAGCACGTGGATTGCCTAGAGTCAAGCTGCTGAGGTATTGTGACTACTTTGGTAGAAGACAAAACAAGAGAAGTAACAGTTTGGAATTTTACAGCTGAGCACAAAAATTCCTGTGGTGGCAGGTGGAGCAGCAATCACATCCACACTGCAGAGCTGCTCAGATGAGCACATTCTCGCACAGTCAGGCTCTTCCACAGGAGCAAAAAGGACTAACCAGTGTCACAGGGGCTGCAGGAGTATGATGAGCAACAAGAGGTCAGAGCTATGCTCTCGATAACAGTGTAGACAGACTTTTAAGTATAAAACTTGATTTCAAGCACACCCGCTCTCTCTGGAGGGGTGGAAACAGCCTTGCAGCCAAAGTCACAACCATAAAACAACCTTTAAGTCAGGTCCCATAAGTAACCGTCACTTCACAGGGGCATGACATGAAAGGGGAGGGAAGGCGTTCTGCATGCCAGCTGCATGTCACATGCTGAGGGTTTGTTTCACAAACCTCAAATGCCCCTTGCTTGAAAGGTCAGGGTGTATTACCATAGCAGAACTACTTGGGACACATATCTCCTTGTCTGGAATATTTAGCTTGGCAAGCCGAAAATTTACTAAGCTTAAAAGAACAGTTGACTCTTAACAAAAAGAAAGAAAAAAACAAAATAATACCAAAAGGATCAGTACAGTCTCAGGAAAAGTCCAGTGGTCAAGTAATCTTTAAGGAGAAAAATCTGAAAACCAGTCAATATATAAGTCACATTGATTTTGTGGGAAAATGAGTCAAATCTTATTCCTCTGTGTGTAATTTTCTGCTAGTACTCAAAGATTATTGTTGCATTATTAGCTGTCTATTGGGGTGACATATTTTGGAGGTATCTTTGCCACAAACAGAAAGAATTAACAGCACTAATTTTCTTTGATATATATACTGCAAGGAAGAACGAAAGAGGGTGAAGGAAGAAAAGGGACAATGGGACAAGAACCCTCCCCTTTTCTTTGCATTTGTGCAAAGAGTTCTTCTGGATAGAATTTAAAATCTCAGTAAAAACAACTGTACTTTCCTGAAACACCTTTTAGATGGGTTAGGATAAAAAAACCCTGTAACTTTCTCATAGAAGCAAATGGAAGTGAAGGGAGACAGAGTACTTTTATCAGGTTAATTGATATCAAAATAGCTATTTTTGGTATTTCGATCATAAGGGAATATTACAAATGTTCTTGCTGTGACAAAAAAATACCACTTTTGGGAAAAGTGGGCTTAATTTGGATATGTTTTCTTACATTTGGGGTAGTCAGTATATTCACAGCCCTGCCACAACTTACTTGCCTTCTACAAAGGTCTTGTAACATTTTCTACTGTTAACACTTCACTCCCATCCCGTGCACCTTGACTGGAGGTCTTTATAACATGATGGAGAACATGCATGATCTCAGTTGGTTCACACTGTCACTTTGTATACTGGCCAGATGGAAGACAAACTTTAGGGCAAACACTTCACTAGATTCCTGTGCATTGCAGCACAAGCAGAGCTGCTAACACCTGAAATGGTGTCATAAACATGTCCCTCAGTATACACATATAGCCAGAGGAATAGTCTGTGGTGCTTTATTTCGAAATACATGCTATAATTTAAATACCATCACATCCATGTAACACAGAGACTTGTTTCTACTTATCAAATTAGAAAAGATCAGCAGCCGAAACTTCTGGAATACATTGCATCAGCATTTCCCACTCCTGACGTGTACTGTGACTTTAAGAACACCAGTTAACCATTAGACCTGGTTTCCAAAACCAGTGATACCATTCTGGACTCTGCAGTTGCTCAGTAAAGCTCCTTGTCTGCTGTCATACCACTTCAGTGGCTGAAATGAATAATGAGGCGGAAAATGTAAAACCAAAGAGTTTCTGGTATTTTTCACCATGCAATACCCCCGTGGCCTAACAAATTCTTTTGAGTGGGAGTAGCTCCTGTCTCCAATGATAGATCACTCAGGTAATGTCAACCCCAGTTCACTCCCTTTGCGTGTGGCAACAAAACCAGCATGATAGGTAGACAGGTGTAATCACTGCCTGGATGCACAGGGCAAAAATCAGACCAAACCAGTGCAGTCCAATAAACTTGCAACAGGATGGAGATGTAAATCAGCAATACCATTGGCTAATCAGTCTTGGAAAAGGCTGTGTGAACTAAATACCTTGATGAACCACACGGTCCGAATACCATGCACGCTGCATCACAGGCCACCTTCTTTTCATGGGATGCAGGATTTTTCCTGCTTGTTGAAAATAGTGTCCAGGTGTCAGTGCCAGCAGACAGATTTCATTCCCCCACATTGAAGAGGGGCCCTTTTGCAGAAATGTACTATTGAAAACACCCTAAGGCAACAAATGTGAAGTTTCTGAAGAGGATGGGTTTCTTTGCAAGCTGCTAAGCCAGGGAGACACTATGTGTTCAAAACCTCCCTGCCTACTGTCGCTCCCTCTGGGGAGATAACACTGTGAAATCTCCCTCCTAGCTCCATCTGGTCTTTGGGTCTCCCTTGCTCATCTTGCAAATAACTGGTGGAGACTGGAGTTCAAGGAAATGCTTCAGGTAACATTCTCTGTCATCTAAGAACCAAAGCAAGTGATTCCAACTGTTTCACTTGTCTGACTTAACTACTTGGTGTGAGTTTCCACAGGACTGCAGGACTGCAGTACAGAGTTCCCTTCCCTGCAGGTACCACTTACTTCTTTTGATAAACTGAGAAAGCTCCATCTTGAAAGTCACGTTCATTCCATGGTATCCTTGCTGAGCCAAGTTGTCATGAGGTCCCCTCAAATGGTGAACTTGACATTCCTCTGCTCACCGATGTACGCCAGCCCTTCTCTGGACCTTGCTGCAGGCTGAGTCCACCTGTCCTGGAACGTGCCCTGGCAGCATGCACCACGTCCTTAATGTCTCACTGGGTGCTTATAGGGCTAATACTTTTCTCTCCGTCAGGTATTTTCCTCCCTCTTACAGTGGCTTTGCACAAGCCTTCATAACACAGAGGTGTTGTCAGAAAGTGGCTGTGTGGCTCCTTGGCTGTGCTCCAGGGGCTTCTGCCTCCCAAATGGATGCCCAAGGGAGTTCATGCGAATGATGCACAAGGTTCAGCCTCTGCTGAAGCCTGGCTTTGCTGCAGCTATAGCATTTCACAGATACTTAATGCATAGTAGTTTGTGGCTACAGTATAAGCTATACACTATTTACAAGCAGGTGTACCTAAAACACAGTAGTTAAGATGTCCCAATAATATCCTGAATCTTCATGCCAACTTTTGTACTAATTCGCAAGGTCAGTCCTGCAAATTGTGTTGGTGCTAGCACCCCTCTTATGCTGCCTTTAAAGACAGAGCACTCTGTTGATCTTCAATCTGAGGATTGCAATTACGGGTTGCGAGCAAAGTGATTTCAGAGGTATTGGGAGGGGACAGGGGATGAGGATAGTAACGTTACTAAGTCAACCCAGCATCTCTGCAAGTACATTGGAAGGGAATGCATATCCTGGATCATTTTTACAATGTAGCATTGCCTTGAGACTATTTTTAAGAAGACATTCTTCAAAAGAATACAGAATAAGAACAATTCAGATGTGATAAAAACAAGACAATGTCCATGCTCTCACAGTCTTAGGGATTTTCAGTACTATCTTGCTGATACTGTGAAGGCGAGCAAGCTTAAGCAGAACATAACCTCAGCATGGGCTGTCAGCCCAGTCACCATCCCCTGAGGAAAATGTGGCAAGGCAAAATGATGTCACAGTCCTGATGCTTGGCTAAAATTCAGACTAAAGATTGCAGCATTTTCTTGGTCTTTGTTTAAAACACAGAAATGAAGCAAACAAAAAGCAGTAGGTATGCTTGCTGAATATGGTTGCTCTCCAACATCGCTGCAGAAAAAGTCAGTTGTATTACTAGGACAGCTATATGCGAAGTCACCTTTTTTGCCCCTTGGTCTTTATCAATGAAATCAATGATGATCCAGTGCCAGGTGCCTATGTCACTTGCACAGCCAACAAAATCAAGTGGCGTCTTCTGCAGATGGAGGCTGTTGTCACAGAAGAAAGTCACTAAAGATGGATAACATGAAGAGGAGGAAATGAGTATTGTGGTTCCTGGTAGTTGAGTGTGCCCCAGGTAAGCCATATATTTCCTGATTTCACTGCCAGCAAGCAGACTGTACATGCATTTTGTACCAGATGAAAACTCACCACTAGCCACACCCGGTTATTTCTAAGCATAGACACTGACAGCTCATCATCCAATAACTGTTGGTTCACCATGCCTTATTGACATGGAGACATCAAAGGCAGGCACATTCCAACAAAGGCTGACTAACAACCACATAACATACCTGCACTTTTTCAAAAGCATCAGGATCACATTCCTCTATTGAAAAGTTATGATTAATGCAAACAGTGCACTGCCTGACCCTTGTCCAACACAACCAAATAGTTTGGCTTTCTACTGTAATCAATCTCTAACTTGTGTAAGAGCAAAAGCTGGCTGAAAGTCCTTAAATGTCTAGAAGTGCAACCAATCACAGTCTCCTTGAATGGCAGGATAATAAGAAATACTTTGCATTAATTTTCTGCCCTATTTTTCTGGGCTATTGAGCTCTGCCAAAATCCCCAGGAGTTTATGCAGTTCATTATTCTAAAGGAAAAGAATAGCACAGGTAGATTAAAGTCAGTGAAGCTGCAGAAAAAGTGTTAAAATTACAAGCTGGTGCACTCCTTACATATCTATCCAGAAGGACACTTAAGTGTATTTTCAACTTTAGCATGTGACTAGTCCCAGTGACAAACTGCAGCATTAATCTACTCATGTGCCTACAAATTTTGATGACCTCTCAGGGATTAGGATCTTCTCAAATACACATACAAGTGCCGACTGCTGCATTGTGCTGCAGTTTGCCAGTCTCACTACCCTAAAAGTCTGCTCTGAATTAAGCTTCTATATGACAACAATCCTTTCCCATCATAGTATGCATGTTGAAAAGGCTAGCATTATGGAAACAGAGCACTGGTTCTTTAAATGTAGTTGATACAAAACTATTAGATCCTATCAATAAGACCAACTCGAGTAGAAGCTGAAAGTCTGTAAGGAACAATGTTTTGCTTGGTTTAAGATTCATGCATGAACAAATTCCATCCCATATCTAGTAAATCTTTTCTGTTAAATGTTACGTATAAAAACCTATTTATTCATAACCTCACGCCCTTGGCTATGGAATCATTCATAGTACCAGCCACCAAGCATTGAAAAAGCACATAGTTTCTGTCTTGAACTGCAAGTAAAATCTTGTTGTGTTGAAAGACAACAACTTATTAGGCATATACATTTACAGATTCAAACACCTGCATTGTAATACTTTGACAGTTCAGTGCCATGAAACACACCAGATGCCTCTGTGTCTGTCAAGTCCCTCATTAAAGCAATCCAGTATCAAAGTAAATGTATTGTTCCTTTTCTCATCTTATTTCCATCTTTTCAAGAACAAATTGGGATGCTACCTTAAGAGCCAGTCTCCCAGTCTGAGACAATGTACTCAGGCATGTTCCATAGCTAAAGAGATTAGTCCCAACCAAGGGATAATCCAAAACAATTAGGGCTGTTAGCACATAACTTGCCCACCCTTAATTACAGCAGAAATTTCTCCTTTGGACTGAGAGGAAAAGTACAAAACTCTTCTACTTGGCCAGGGAATGACAGCAGTTTCAATGCCAGAAGGCTGTTCTATCGTTTGAGCAGAACTATTTCCCCATAATTTGTTTACTGGGCAAAGGATCCAGGGGATCCATTATTAAAGACATCTCTGTGAAAGTGTCTGAAGAAGATTATAATGGTACAGTGAACAGGAAAAGAAAAGGGAAATGGGAGAGAGGCCAAACAATGACAGTCCTCTCCTGGAGATCTGCTTGTGGCAATTCTTCAGAGGAAGAAATATACTGTGAATAAAATGTCACAGGCAGATCCTGGTCCCCAGTCAGTGACTTCCTGCCTATCCCAGCAGGAGCTTAGTGGGAAGCCAAACTGGGAGCTGGGGATTTCCTGTGAGGCATGTTTCCAGCACCACTGCCTCCAAGACCCCTTCCCAGCATCATGTGGTGATGGACAAGGCCAAAACACTGGCAACCTCTGCTGATGTTATGGTCCCTGGGAAGGCTATAGTTAACTCATTCAATTAAAAAAAACCCGTAAAGTCTTTCTAAAACGTAAGTGGAGCAGAAACTGGTCCTGTCACTGTCATAACTGGAGAACAATGAGGGGGTTTACAGCGATTGCTTTTAACGTTCTCCCCAAGAGCCCTAGGATAGATGAAGGTTAAGATCCAGGATACCCTGTTTTCTTGGCGGGGGGGAATGTCATTCTGATTTATTGTTGGGTTTTGGGGGGGGGGGGGCGTTTGTTGTTTTTTTTTTTTAATCCTGTGCCTGCTCCTTTTTGAGTGTGCTTTCTACGAGCTTGGGAACTAACTCTTCTTGGTGCAGGAATATGCCCACTTCAGCCACACTGTAGATGTGAAGAAATTACTTTACCCACACTGCCTCAGTGTCCCTGTTCCTGGTGAGGGAGAAAGAAGAAAGCACAATTTCTTCAATCCTTTTTCCAAACCACTAGCAGCAAGACAGAAGAGATCTGAAGGACAAGATCACTTTAGATGCACACACAAACATGGGCTCTGCTGACAACAGACATTTTGAATGG
The DNA here is from genome assembly GCF_965140245.1 of Athene noctua. Lineage (NCBI taxonomy): Eukaryota > Metazoa > Chordata > Aves > Strigiformes > Strigidae > Athene > Athene noctua. The sequence goes on along the minus strand of NC_134038.1, from coordinate 72,490,276 downwards.
AACAAAGTCTGGGCAGCTCAGCCACTGATGCAAACACATGGACTCTATCTGGATGTGAGCACTTAAGCTTCATGGTTATTGATTTTGACAGTTTGCTCAACTCAGATGCAGCATGAGACAAGTGCCAAATTGTGCACAAATTCAGGTGGTCAGAAGCCCACTGTACTTGGCACATGATTTCCCATTTCCAGCACTGCCAACAGGGTTTTCAGCAGAGCATGTGCACATGGCTTGGTGTGTGTGCCAGATGGCATGGACAGCTCCTTCATCAAAATCCATCCTGGTAGTATCTGGCACTTTGCCAGCAGTAGCCAGGTGACATTCCACAGCATCAGAGCACTGGCAAGACTCTAGCCAACTTTTTGGCAGAGCAACAATAAATGACAATAACTTGCTAAATTACTTTTGTAGAGCTTCACTGGCTGTTTCTCCTAGAGGGTTGGAGGGGGTTGGTCATGGGTTGCCAAACATGAGATGAATATCATGCCATAAGAAAGCCGTAAATCCATAGTTCTTCCATAGCTATGATTTTCACAGAATCATCTAGGTTGGAAAAGACCTTGAAGATCATGCAGTCCAACCACTGACCTAACACTGACAGTTCCCAACTACACCATATCCTTCAGCGCTATGTCAACCCGACTATTAAATACCTCTGGGGATGGGGACTCCACCACCTCCCTGGGCAGCCCATTCCAACGCCCAACAACATGTTCTGTAAAGAAATACTTCCTAATATCCAGTCTAAACCTTCTCTGGTGCAACTTGAGGCCATTCCCTCTTGTCTTATTGCTTCTTACTTGGTTAAAGAGACTCATCCCCAGCTCTCTGCACCCTCCTTTCAGGTAGCTGTAGAGGGTGATGAGGTCTCCCCTCAGCCTCCTCTTCTCCAGACTAAACACCCCCAGTTCCCTCAGCCGCTCCTCGTACGACCTGTGCTCCAGAGCCTTCACCAGCTTCGCTGCCCTTCTCTGGACACGCTCGAGTCATTCAATGTCCTTTTTGGAGTGAGGGGCCCAAAACTGAACACAGGAATCGAGGTGCGGCCTCACCAGTGCCGAGTACAGGGGTGAGATCCCTTCCCTGTCCCTGCTGGCCACGCTATTGCTGACACAAGCCAAGATGCCATTGGCCTTCTTGGCCACCTGGGCACACTGCTGGCTCCTGTTCAGCCGGTTATCAATCAACCAATTTTGTGGCCAAGTTCCAAAGAATAACTCCAAGAAGTATGCAAGAACTGTTTTCTAGTCATCAGGTTTAAATTGGATGTACAGGACATCTATCTCTGTAAAAATTTTCTTTGTCAGCCCAAAAGAGTTTAGCATTTCATTTTACAGAAGGTGATACAAGGGTAATGAACAGAAAAGGACCCTTTCTACTGAGTTCAGTGGTTTTCAATCCAGTTACCATTATAGTTGATTAGCTGGAACTAAGCAACTCATGTTTTCTTCCTTCCTACAATTTAATCACAATTTTCCCCTCTATGATCTACAATAGTTCAGACAATGCACAGAAACTGTGGAATTACCAGAGACTGAGATTTATGCAAACTTCAATTTATCAATTCTACTTACTGGTTATTTCTACTATTGCAATTCCTCTGAGTTATAAGACTTGTACTAGGCTCTGTACAAAGTCAAAGCAAAAGATCTGTCCTGATGTAAATCTCATATGCCAATGACTGGATCTCTGTTTTGGTTCTGTTTGCTCGTAGACAGACTACAAAAACTTAAACAGATATTATGCCTTGGTAGGGGATTTTCCCACTGTTGTGAATAACAGTAAAAAGCAGAGGACAAATCAGTAGATAGGCCACGAGATAAAATCCCTCGTCACTTAGGTACCACTTGTGGTTCATCAGATGAGACTGCTACTGGAACTGCTTAGGAATTCTCATCAGAAAATGCCTATTTATTCAAACTGAATGTGTTACAAAAGAATTGGTGCTGATTCAATTTTCTCTACACTTAAAAAATATATTTTGAAATGGTTTCACTCAGCATTTTGTCAGAGAGATTTTTAGTGCCTAATTTAGAAATTATGTTTTGGTTGGAAACATGAGTTCATTGAAATTAACTAACAAACATTACTTGAAATTGAAACACTTCACAACTGCCAAAATGCAAACATCTCAAACTGGCCCAATCCTTCTCTCTACCCTCCTTACCACTTTCTGACATTTGGTTCAGGGAGTTTTCCAAAATACAAGCTTTTGAAAGAAAATGTAGACAATCAGATTTTACTTTAATCAAAGAAGAAGAAAGAAGAAAAAAGATTCCCTATCAGTTCTGATTATTCAATTGAATGGCAAATAAAAAGAAAGTTTGCTTGCTCTTTTTGCTGGTTTTACAAGTTGAGTCACCCAGCCAGTCAAAAAAACAGCTCAGAAAGCAGATGTTTCCAATTTCTGTTGGAGCTTGGAGGCATTCAATTGAAATTCCACAGAACAGCCAAACAGCTAGCATCACACTTGTTATCACACTGGAAAAATGTGAATTAGAATTACACATATATCAATTCATTAGTGGGTTGGAAAGAAAACAAACACACAATAGATACTCACTGGAGTCTAAATGCAATTGTCACTAATCACAGTGAGGAAGAGAGATTATGAACTTCACAGCTGCTGAGAAAAAAGGAATTATGTACTTCTCAGGCCAAAGGAAAGGTGATTAATATGCCTTTATCAAAAGACTTTGAGACATAATAACTTCATCACTATACTTGTCTCACTGAGAGCAAACACAAAATGATATACCTAATTTCAAGTATGCTTTTGCACAGAAGCTGAACACTTTTCTATTACATGGATTACTGTAGAGTGGAAAAGCAGACTCAGCCAGTACATCTAAAAGTTGATCCTCTACGCCTGAAAAGCCCAGTCTATTGTTCACTTTTATTCTTCTTGGGCAGATGTTATACCTGCTTAATGCTGCTAGGGACATGAAACACATTCACTTGAGAAATAAAGCAGTAATCTGAAATAAAAAAAAGGATATTGAGCAAAATTATGATTGAACATATCAGACCTGATTTACAACAATATGCAGGTTCTAAAAGATTTGCTAAAGATTTGCCTTCTCAGCTTGCAGCAGGAGGTAGATGTCAGCCAGTTTAAAATCTGTTTGTTTGCATTTACTTGACCCCCTTCACTTACTCTGATGTTGATTTCAAGCCAAAGAGAAAGCTGCTACTGTCATGGAATGATCATATTTTTGAGGAGGAGGCAGGAGAAAGTGCTTGCAGGTAGCGTTTAATTTTTTTCTTTTTTTTTTTTTTTTCCTTTTGAAGCTACAATAACGTTTATGATCCTCAAGTTTTCTGACTTTCCTAACAACTGCTGAGATGATGGCAATCTGTATCACTCCAGAGACACTTAGAAAAGCTTTGGACTAAAAATGGTTGTTGTACTAATTACACAAAGAAGCACACAAAGTCTTGCACTGCCTTCCTTGTCTATGGTGTTTGGCAGTTTCAGATGCTCTGCATCATTAGGGAGCAGTCTCCCTAGGACCTTGCCTCTCAGTTGGCCTCAAGTCAATGTTACCGCAGTCAAGCACATCCTAGACTCCCGCTCATAAATTGATCCAACCCAAAGTTACTTCAACTGCCACAGTAGTCCCATTTGGAGTACCACAGGGTTTCACAGATGATTTGACCTAAAGCTAAATAATTTTGTTTATGGGGTTAGTGTTCAGCTAGATCTGAACACTAAGGAAGCTGGGTCAGATGAAACCATCCAGCACCCATCGACAGAAAGACCTATCTGTACAGCTGTGAGACCACAACCACAATCCTCCAGCTTCATAAGCAAGTCTGTAAATGGCCATCCAACCACCCGCTGTACAGGCATAGCAAACATCCTGCCACCATACAACAATCTCGTAGATTTTAGTTACAGAGCACTAGCAGTTCTCTAAGCTAACATCCTGACTGTATCTCCCTGCAGGCACACAGGTGGTAGAATCATCTGCTGTAAATGTCTTCTCAAATGAGCTCCCACCATGTGGCAGGCCTGCTATGATGGAGTCTAGCCAAAGTTTTAAGTTCCAGGACCAGCTCTGCTTGCATGATCTAGTAGAAACCAGATTTATGGCTAGACATTTTCTTATTTTATAATTTCTACAGGCATGGGGCAGGCAGATGGAATGCCAGAGGATGGTCAAGACAGCATCTTAAAATGTACAGATGTGGCTAAAAATAATTCTATGTGGCAGAATTTATCACCTCTCCAGGGAAAAGCTTGATCCAAACTACCTTCTGACATTCTACCCTTAGCTTCATCTCAAGTTTTATAAAAAGTTAGACAGCGGGCCATTCATTATTTAAAAGCAGTGAGTTAGAAGATACAAAGTAGGCACAGTGCAGCATCACATGCCTGCACTTTTTTCCATTTAACACCTTCACCTTTCTGGTACCTTTTCTTGCTCATGTACACGTCATATCCAATTTATCACGGTGTCCGCTGGTGCAAAGTCAATGATGGACTTCACCTTGTGGATCTTTTTATTTCTTGCAGAATTTGCTTTCAATTAGTTAAAGAAATAGGGAAGTGTTGAATCATCTGTCATGGATTTACAGAGTGCACCTAGTTGTTCTTCTGCTCGGCATACAGATAATGGGGAAAAACATTCATTGAGCCAATGAATTCAGATCACTTAAAGTAGAGGCAAAATAAAAAGTAAATCTAGATGTTTACAGTTCATCTTTTAGTATACAAAATGTATTCACCCATTATTCTGCCTGTCCAAGTGCCATGATTGTTTTTAAATGTGCTAAGTGCCTCCTCTAGTTATTAGCATGCTTTCTATAACCTAAATGATGCTCAGGCGATTTGCATTTGCTTGATTCAAACTGTGTGCTCCCAGGACTCCTGCACTGCACACAGCTCTGAGCACTTTCTGCAAACCCCCAGTCAAATGCCTCATACTCAATTTGACTGGATATTACAGTGCACCCCTTTGAATTGTGCTCTTATTTAGCTGATGCCCTTTTCTTGCAGCAGAAAAAACGGTCCTTTGCAATATCAGTACATTTAGACTATTCCTTGAGTTCATATAGAACTAGATTTATTGCCTGTTGCTACAAGTTTTTTGTATTAAAGTTGTTTGCTTTAGCAATTGCTGCTCTTTGTTTTTTCTTAGTTTAATATGGAGTTAATGGGCATGAACTGGAAATTGGGAATAAATGTACATTTGACATGTTCCTTACTAACTGGTTCTTATCCATATGTATAACACACAAACTGCTTCTTTGTGCAAGTACTTTTGCTCATAATTGGCCACTACATGTAAGTTTGAATGTGCAAATACTGTTAATTGAGAAACTGGCTTGGAAAATAGCATTTTTGGACACTCTCCTTTGAATCCAGGTCATAGTTATTGCTTCCAATTCATCTTGTACTAAGAAATCTTTTTTTTTTATTATTAAGATATAAAGTAGAAAGCTTCTAATTCTGAAATATATCACACAGCCTTCATAAGTTTTTTTGAGAAGACCTATTTTATCATCAGTATGTAGTTCACCATAAATAAAGCATTTATATATTTGTCTCTGTGATGTTTTAAGGATCTCTGGGGCATGCAAAGATACTTGATCTATACTTTCAGCCACTTAGATGATAGATACACACTATCTAATGTTCTTATCAAATATTAGTCTAGAATCACATTATAGCTGCTTTTGTATAGAATTCAATGCCAAAAGGACTGGTTATGGAGGTATTAGAGTTTGATATGTTTGCCTGTCCTTCAGTGAAAAATTGCTTTGCACATTAAGTGAAACATTCTTCAAAATAAAGGCAAGAAATACTGAACTCATTTCCCACTTTGCTATTTAACTTATTGCAAAATTGTTATAAAAATTTAGCAACTAAAAATCCAATCAACTCTTCTTTATCAATATAACAAAGGGATGTTAAATGTTAAAAGGGAGCAGAATGAAAAGATTCTTTACTCATTCTCCTGTATTCCCCTTGCTCACTATGACTATCTACTAAGAATTTGCAAGGATCTTTTATCACCTCCATTAAGATACTAATACTTCTCACAACTTCACCCTGAGACGACTGGCTTTTGATCTAGTTACCTTCACTTTGTTTCCAGAATGGTAGATGCTAAAGCACCAAATTCTGTATTCTTTCAGACTCATTGAGATCACTTTCAATTAATAGGATTGCTATACACTAGTAATGCTGTTATTGAAATAGAAATGTTTATTTCCAACTCATCCTACATCAAAATATCTGCTTTTACACTGAAACCCTTTTTTTTTTTTTTTTATACTATCATACCAATAATTTATACCTCTTAAATGTTGTATCTCAAGTTTTGAAACGGCAGATAATTTTCTGCTTCCTGTTTTCCACCAATAGATGGCAGGTGACGCTCTAGAAATTTATTCACTTGGTACAGCATGAAATAAGAACACCTATAGTTTGCAAGTATATAGCCAGCTGTAAAACAGTGCTCTTAGTTATCTCTTCAGATGTGATCATGATTTAGTCCTAGTCCATCCACCTTGCATTATAAACTTTAGCCCAAGTTTAGGAATAGCAACATTTTGGATATAAAACTTCTCATTCTTACTTCTTTTGTCCTACTCCACTAGGTCAAACCAAAGTTTGCGCACACTGTCTTTCTCTCTTGGTTGAGAAGGTATTTGTCAGCATGCTGTAGCAGCTGTTACATTCATTCAGGGTCTTAGGACTGAGCTTTCTGTAATTAAACAAGAAAGCTCTGCATTCATACCCATGTCACAAATCATTATGATTGTAAGATGGACCAGAACAGTTTGAAGCTCAAGTTTTGATTTCCAGTTCTGTACAAGCTAGAAACATGAAGCGGGGGGGGGGGCAGAACACAGAAGCAGGAGGGATTGAATCTTGTTTACATACAAGCCAGGTACCATGCTCAAAGTCACAATGGAGTGAGATAAAAAGACAGGGATCTTCTGCACATGTTGCAATGATTTTAAGGACAGCAAGTAATGCATTGTGGTCAATTAATTGTAGGATTTACTTGAAAAATTAATAGAAGTGTGTATAAAATGCATAGTTGGAGGAGTGCAGAGCACAAAAGGATACTTCCCATTCTAGGCAATCTACATTAGAAAATGTACATTATTTCTCCCACAAAATGGTTTCCTGAAATTAGTCTGCCTTGTACTTGCCTTGCTGTTACTGGCAGTCTAAGTATTGATGACTAAGTGACCATTAGAGCTCAGCTGGTTCTTGTATATATCCCAGTAGCTCCTCCAAGCTGACCAAGTAGACAAATTTGACTGCTCTGATCTCTGCATGGCAGGCTGGATGAATTCTATTAAACCAATCTATTCACTAATACTTCCATTTTTATAAGTTAATTTGGTTTTGTGAGCTCTGCTTCTAACTGTAGCTCTCAGCATGTATTAAAGCTTCCACTGTATGAGCAACAGCAGCAAAACATGGATAAAACCCAAGGCCATCAAGTAGCATCAATGATTAGACACTGAACAACGAAGATCATGCAGGTGACTCAGTGACTATTAATCACTCTCTACCACTAATGTTATAGAAGAGAAGGAATGATGTATGAAACTGCTTCAAATTAACAGCTCTCTAGTGAACTGGGCAAGTTTGGCAGCATATATCGTGGCCAAAATAAAAAAAAAAGTTAATTTTAGGTGTCCAGTTTAGGTCTTCTAGTCCAGACAACAAAGAGAAGACAGCTGCTTTAATGCCCCTCTTCATGAAACCCCCTGACTATGTAAGAACCTGAATTTCCAACCCTATCACCTCAGACAAATACCCCAAATCAGGCAGCATGAATGACCCCTTTTGATACTGTACCTGTCACTGAATGTGAAACAAATGGGTGCAATTAACAAGCAACTTCCCAAGAGCCAGGTCATAGTGTGCCAAACCAGCACAATACCACTGACTTGACAGTAACACGATGCTAAGCTGTACATGATCTTGACCCTCAAATGACAGCACATGTTATCACAACAGAATTATTAAATAATCAGACTGGCTCAAAGTTATGCATTTCCACTTAGCTTGCTTTTGTTTGGAGCCTCTTCCCCTGAAGAGTAAACTTTTCATTCAAACCTCAATTGAGAGCAGCCTGTAGCCAGTGAAACTGCAGAGAAAGGTCTGTAAACAATAACTGCTTTGTAGAGAACAAGCTGACCTTTATGGATGTTAAACAAAACAAAGAGGGTTGACTGATGCTGTGCAGTACACGTTCTCTGAAATATTAAAACCAAGAAAGTCATGGAAGGTCAGTTTATGAACATACAGCGTGATAAATTATGTCAGCAGATGGTGGGGTAGGAAAGGGGAAAGCACGATTGGGTAAAATATTTGGGGAAAACCTGTATTCTCCTCTGAAAAAAGGAGAAGTGTATAATGCTGATTTCTATTAAATGGAAACAAAAAACAAACCTATGTTCTGTAGAGCAGGTCAGTTGCTGAAGTCTCCATGACTCATTTTTTAAAAATTCTGATTAATACAGTAAGATATGGTGTAGTGTTTTTTAGAATAAGAAAACTATTAGTAACTCCAAAGGATAATTACTTACAGTTTAGCCACAAACATGTTATTAATACAGAAGACAATCTAACCTATACAGAATGGTAGAATCATTTAGGTTAGAAAAGACTCTTAAGATCATCGAGTCCAACTGTTAACCTAACACTGCCAAGTCCACCACTAAACAATGTTCCTAAGCAACACATCTACAATATTTTAAATACCTCCAGGGATGGTGACTCAACCACTTCCCTGGGCAGCCTGTTCCAGTGCTAGATAATCTTTTCAGTGAAGAAATTCTTCCTAATATTCAATCTAAACCTTCACTGGTGAACCTTGAGGCCATTTCCTCTTGTCCTGTCACTTGTAACTTGGGAAGAGACCAACATCTAACTCGCTACGACCTCTTTTCAGGTAGTTTCAGTTTCTGTCTGCCTGTGCCTTGTCAACACAAACTACAGACTAAGGCTGCAGAATGCTGTATCTCTTCCTCTTTACTTTGCACCCTTTTCATTTTCCCTTCCCCCAGAAATGTAGGGTGGGGCGTGTGTTCAGATTAAATACATCTCTCCCTGGTACTTTCTGGAATGGGATAGTTTCATCACCCAGCACTTGAAGGACATTCCAGGTAAACCTTCTCATTTCCAAAGACACTCCTCAGTCTGCAATGGTATTTTCAGGTGCAAAAGCAGGTCCCTCCTATATGGTGGATGTAGGAGCAGTAAGCACTGAGTAGCTGCTAGTGCTGGAACAGTTCTGCTACCAAGGAGACCCCGGGGCTCAAGAAGCTAGAAGGCCCCTTAAATTTCAATTTGCTGCAGTTCAGAGATTCAACATCTGCACTATAAGACCTGTGGCACAAAGACTGGTCAGCTGACTGTCAGCTCAAGGGCAAAGATAAGAAGGTGGTCAGCAGGAACAGGGTGGGTGCCCATAGCACTTTGATGGAAGGTGAAGAACGTGCTTATTGAACCCCCTGAAGTTATAGAGGGACGAACAGGTACCCTCTAGGTCTTTGCAAAGAAACGATTCCACAGACTTGAAACTGCGTAAGAGAACAGCTTTGAAGATCTCTCTATCCTTCTAGGGCTGGGGTCCATAACCAAACTGCAGTATACCAGTCACAGCTGCTCCCTAGCTCCTGCCCAGTCCCCTGCACCAAAACTGTCTTCCTGTCCACAGCAGCAAGTCTCTAGGCATAGTACATCCCACATCCATCTCAATGTGTCTCTGAAGCCAAAAAGCCATGGCTGAACAGTCACATGCCTTTTGCAAGCAGAGAGAAGCCTAGAAGGGATAAGCCTTCACTTCATCAGACTTGCAGGGGCAGCCACATCTTTCAACCAGTGGTAACAGGACACAAGCAGTGAAGCAAAAGGTACATCCCCACATCACCTTTCCAATACTGTAAACTAGGACCTAACCATGAGGTGAAAGCAATGCCCAGGACAGAAGTACAAATACAAAAATGTTTGTGCCAGAAATACAGTGCTGCCCCTGATATGCTTTTTATAAGCTTTAAACATGGTTTCTAGAATACAGCAAAAATGTCTTTAGACAGCAGAGGAGCTATCTGGCATTAGAGCTATTCACAAAGCAGGATGACTTGGAGAAAGTTAAGGATCATACTGTGATCCTTCAGGTTATCTGCTGGGAATCTGAGATGAAAGCCCAAGATCACTGAAGTCAAGAGGCATTTTGACTTCCATGGGACCAGCATCTCTCTTTGACTTTTAAGCAAAAATACAAAGCACATACCTCCAAAACCAGATGTTAATAATCAACATGTTATAGACTATTTTGCCTTAAAGTGAAGCAAGCACTCTGCTAATGAAACATGAAAGTGCAGGTACACATCCTTGGATTGGCTATTGGGTAAGGTCTGAACAAAACTTGTAGGGAGAAGAATGGACTTTTCAGAAAATGCCCCAAAGCAAATCTATGATCACATTAGGAATCTATGTTATAGGGACAAAGAAAACCGTGAAATCGTGCAGCAAGGTGTAAAAATACCCAGGTAGAAGAGAGAAAAGAGAAGTCATTCACAAATAAAAAATTGCATTCAGAAGATCAGCCATAATATTTGTTGATATGGGCTGATTTTCAGAGATGCTGAGCTCAGTTTGGCAGATGCTCAGGATCACTGAATATCAAGGAAACTTACTTTATTCCTGTGCACTATCCAACATGCTGCATAGTATCCCATTCATTTTAGCTGCAGACAGATTATTGAAAACTTTTACATTTTCCTGGTTGCAAACTGAAACAATTTACCATAGGTGTGGCCTCTGTGAAATCCATCAGGAGGTCACCTGGTTCCAAAGCAAATGTACTTCCAGCATCTGTGGAACTCTAAAGGCAAAGAAGAAATGCAACATTGAAAAAAAAACACATTTCATTTCTATAATTCTGTTGTTTGTTTGCTGTTTTTTTTTTTTAATTCCTTAAAGGACAGATTGCCAAATGGATTTCAAATTTCACACCAACTTTTTTAAGTATGGCTACTCGGGAAAGACAGACAACAAAGTTATGCACCTTTGAAATCAAGGTAAATATTAATTTAATCCTGATCCACTGCCCCCTAATGCTGATGAAAAACTATTACTAATTTTAGTTGAGTCTTGGACCAGTCTCTATATATTTCCTTACACAACAGGCTAAACATATCACTGCAACTCTGCATTAAAAACTACTCCTAAATGTAGAATTACTCCATCTAAGGAAAACAAGTTATCTGCAGCTCCCTCTCACCCTTCCTGAATACTCTCCAGACTGACATAAACTCATCACTTTGCATATTACCTTGCCACCAGGTGAAACCTGTGTTTGTCCTTCTGATGTCTGTGGTGTACATGTTTTCTGTGACCCGGGAGATGCTGAAGACACAGGTGTTGATGCTGCTGCTGCTGCTGCCAGTGCTGGAGGAAGGTCATCTTCATCACTGCAGTTGATAAAAGCAGACAGATCTTCTCATTAGAAAATGTCACCAGACTTCGACCGTACTTTTGCTGGAGGAGGCACTGGTAACCTGTGTGTCAGCTGTATTGCTTTGGAGTGAAGTTCAATTTACTCTTCCATCTGTAATGGAGCTAACATTTCAAGTAAATTAGATTTTTACACTTCAAATATTCCTCAAAAGTGGATTGGCCAGGTAGCTCTCATCTGTAGATGGAAATCTTATGGGTATGATGTGCAAGTAGTGTTTCTATGGAGGATGTATATATGAATAAATTAAATTATTTGACATTACTGTACTTTAATTGTTATTCTTTTCTATGGAGGCTAGCAGTATTGATATAAGAACAGATCTGGTTATAGCCATTCATGGGACTGACTATTTCATTGGCTTTAGACCAAAAGAAGATTTGATATATATTATGCAGCTAGTCTGTGCTATTGTTTTCAAACTGTTTTTAAAGGACTTTGACTCCAGAAAGAAGGTCTTTAGAAACGTTCTTGTGAGGGTACCTTTTTCCTGTCCCATTTATTCCATTTACAGAGAAAACATTTTATGTAAAACCAGGTTGCATGCTTCCCTTGGACTCCAGGCCATCAAGCTGAGCTCATTCCACCTCACCTACTGTCACCACTAAATGAAACCAATAATGAATATTATACTTTCATTTACTTTTGTAGAGCACCACTGACTACAAATCATTGGGATCAGTCAGCCCTGAGTCAGGGTATTTCCAATTTCTAATTGCAATTGCATGGAAGTAAACAGAGTCACAATTTGGCCTATGGAAACTTTCTTACTGGGGATGATATGTGGAAAGGAAAGACTCCAGCTTGACAGTTTAAAGCACACGGAAAAATGATGACAAAAATTATTTCTGCTCATAAAATAACACCGATTTTTAACTATCAGTTAGGTAGTCACAGTGCACAGAAGCCTGCCATGCCAGTTTGACAAACACTTCCAGAACAGAACTGTACTTGATTTGGTGCTACTTGAAGGCAGCATGCCTGGACAACCCACTACTTCAAAACTATATGACATACGGGGTACACAGCCTTATGGTGGGTTGTTTGGGTGATAGCAATGGGGTTTTATTATGATATAAAGCTATGGTGTTTAATGTTATCTTTTTCATGCTTCATTTTTTATTTCTTCTGGGTAAGGATAGAATTCAGCACCAGAGCATGTACAATACACTGTTTCTATGCTGGGAATAAAATGCAAAATCTTTTGGACCTGTTTGATAGATGTTTTATTAATGCAACAGGCCAGAGTTGGGCTGTTGACCTAGTTAATCTCTCTTTCAGAAACATGTAGCTGACATTTTCTCAGTCCTTGTTCCCCAGTCTCAGCAGGACACACTGGCACCCTCTCCATCCTTGCTGGGTAAAGCTGCTCTGTTGTATACAAGAAAGCAGAAGATTGTTGTGAACTTGCCAGTTCAGAAAGGCTTCTTAGTGTCTGCGAACCAAAGCTAAGGGTTTAGGGTCCAGTCTTATTAGTCATCAAGCTATTAGCACGCTAGCTATAAGACTGAGAATTGGCCTTCTTCGCTGTATTCTTTTCACAATACTCCTTCATTATCTCTTTGAATTTCCCATATTTGCATTCCAGACACAAGATAATTTAAATTTAATAGAATTTGGGTCTACAAAAAAAAACCAAACCAAACCAAAACAAAACAAAAAATCCCAGCCTGTATTTTTAACTAGGGAGTCTTTGGCCCTAGACATGGCCCTAGCACAGGTGACACATGTGGTTAGAAGTGATTATGTGCTGTTTGTTCTTCATGCCTAACACTGGACAACTGAAAATCCACATGGGGACAATACATGCTCAAAACTGGTTCCTCAAAAACTCACCAATCAAAAACTAAGAATTCACTCCTAAATACACTTTTAAAATATATGCTGTTTAAATGTTGCTTCCCTCTATGCTTCCCTTTTCCACCACATGATCCTGTCTCTGGTCTCCTTTCTATTCCACTTGCCTCTCACTACACTGTTTGTCACTTCAGCTCTTGCCTTTCCAAGTTCTGCTCTTCCCAGACACTCCTGAATTCTCCATGCTAGTGTTACTCCCAATGGCCCCTGGCATCCTTTCCCTTCTCTCTAGGACAAGCTCTCACTCACTTTCATTTACCCTCTTCTCCTTTTCTCAGTGACATTCTCAGGTGCAGGGCTATGCAGTCTGCACATGCTCAGAAGGTCTGGGAGACTGGCTGACTGTTCATGTATAGAAAAGGGAGGTGCATGGTCTCTAGCCCAAAGATATATTTTTTTTCTCTTTAAGAACAGGTTAGCTAAATACTTTCTCAGATGAGAATGATCTTGTAACAGCTGATCCTACTACTGCTTCAGGGAAGACCCCTTGAGGTACCTATTTTCATTATTCTATGTCCTATTACCTACACCTCTCCTTTGGTTGTCACCTTCTGTTTATTGGTAAACACATCCTCTCCAACCCTAACCTACCCTAGAGCAAATTTTTTCACCCAGATTCTTAAAAACTGATTTCTCACCAGCCTTACTATCTTTTATCACCAACTTATCCTACTACCTTACTTTGATGGTCACATGGGAAATCTTCTGCTTCTGCACACATAACATCACTAAGGTATCCTTTACATCAGAATCGCTCTCTTTATTTGCCTTGTAGCAGCATTTGAGGACTAAGTTTAATAACCTGTTTAGGGTAAAACTTAAATTTTCCAAGTATGTGAACAAAACCTGTGACTATACCTGCGCTAGGACATGAATTTTTTGCCTGACCTTACACAGTGTGCTCAAAGAATAGGATCAGCCACCACATCCTGATCATTACCTGCCATATGAAGAGCATCACATAGTTGGTCCTCTCAGTGTCACAGCCTTTTGCTTTGCTGACTGCTATCTACGAGACCCTGCATTACATAAATATCTGAAAAATCAGATCCATCTTGAAATATGCAGGAGATTTCCTTCCCCTCGCCTGTAGAAAAAGAGGTAGTGGAGGTGGTTTTTTGTTTGAGAAAAGCACACTGCCATCTGAGCTATGCTAGGCAGAGTGAGTGAGCAGGCTTCATTCAGGCCTTGAGAAACTGCTCCACGAAATGCTGCCGAGTTCCCTGTCACACATTACCTTCAGGAATAGCGAGCAGTAAGAGAAGCTGGGTTCTCTCCCCAGCTTGAGTTGTCAGTTCCCATCTCCTATCTCATTTTCAAACCATGCGGGTTGATGTATCGTAGTAAAAGAGAGCATGTTATATGGCCTGCTGACCAAGCTGTGGCTGTGTATTCCCATATGTCAGCCTTGGTCTCTTGGACAAATACCAATTTGGCTAATTGCTCATTTTCTTCCTAATTTCAATTTGATTCATTTTTCTGTTTCTTCTCCTAAATCTTTCAGTTTTGGTGATGTAGATTGCTACTTTTTTTCCATAACAAAAGTCAGTGTTCTTAATAGTGAGACAGAAAATAACTACATATTGATATTTGTTAGAATCTTTTTGGAGAGAAGGAAAGCTCTTGTTAATGTTGCTGTATATTTAGTGACACTAGGATGTTCAGTTGCTGGAGGGACTAACAGTTGCCATTCCACATAGGAAGCATACATATTTTTTTCTTCCTTATGACATTGGTGTTCTTGTACTAAGTTTATGATGTCCTTTCATATGAAGGACAAAATAAAAAACTGATTTCCACATCTCTTCAGTACCTCACATCTCCAGAGACTCTTAACTTGGATGAATTATGTATAAATGGGATACCAAAGCCCTATAGGTACAGATCACTCTTGCCAGGACTAAGAGACTTAACTTTGCTGGTTGTAGCAGGTTCAGCAATTTCTGCATGTGACAAAATCACAGAGAGAGAGGGAGAGAGAGAAGGTGCACTTTCTGAGACAGAATGGCTGACAGGACAGCTTGACCACTCAACAACTAAGGACTGCTTTCCTTATTTTGCAAATGGAGTTGTAATGAAGCAAACAGAGCAGCTTGCTCCAGCTCACACCAGGTCTTTGACATTTCATGTGGAAAAGAGGTTTTTTAATTCCTAACCTATAAGCTCATAAAAAGGCAGAGGGCCTGCAATTCTGAGGGTTAGAAACTGCATAAGGATGGCAAATTCATTTCATATTAAAAGCCTGAAGATACTCAGTGATGAAAGGAACAGTATCAGTAGAAGATCATTATCATGTAATTGCACTCTTGCATTTCAGAAGACATAGACAGAGCAATAATTAGCATACCCCTTCATTTTCAGCTGTGGTAGGCAAAACCATAAAGATAGTGCTATATGTTACTCACAAACTGTACTGCCTCGTTAACTTCCTCACACGAGAAACTTTAATCTCCTGCTTTTCTGTAGGGCCAGTTGATGGCGTAGTTTCAGGTCTCACTGGAGCTGGACTTCTAAAAATAACAAGAAAAATATATGTGGCACAGTCTTTATTTAAACTACTTCAGGCATATCAACAAAGTTCTAACTCATCAACACATATTTATCTTGCAAAGTGGCAAGTGCCCATTCAAGTTCATCCTTTTGTTCCATTTATAGTTCACAGGCCAGTGTGCATGAACAGAAAAGGATGTGCGAACTCACCCCTCTGTGCATTGCATACCATTTATAAAAGCAGCAACTGATTACAAATACAGAACCTATGTAAGAGACCATGTGGAAATGTCACTCTTTCCAAAGTACAACATTTTAATAACAGCTCAGCAATTCAATCATGTCAGAAATATTTTTTACAAAAAATACCTTTAACAAAAAATATTTTATGAATTGTGAAACCTGTTCTGCTTAAAACAGTTTTTACCTGAAATTAAACATTATCCTTCTGCATTTGAAAGAGCAGCTCAAGGGAAATGAACTAATGAATTTGATCCAAGAAAAGGATACTTGCTAGAAAAAAAAGCAAAACTCCGACAAGTTTCAGATACTCATGAATGTGAAATACATCTGCAGAGCTCCAGTAAAGGATAGAAATGGGAATGAAGAGACCCACATAAAAGGATCTTCTCTTTAACCATTTATCAGTAGAGTTAAATAATGCTTGAATACAAATAGCATAAATACTAAAAACAAGGTCTTCATGACCTTAGGAGGAAACCATTTCAACCATGAGCTTGAGTGGCATGAAGACGCATGAATCATCTTAAATACTACTTTTATTTGAATCAACACATTATGATTAAGCACACCATACGTGTACTACAAATGCTATAAACATAATAAATATGCCAAACATTAGAAGAGTAATTTGAAAGTCTTGATTAATAATTTGTCAAATAGTATTCTGCCATCTAATCTGAAGTCAGATACTAAGTTAATACTTAAGCAGTCCTACTGATTGCTGGTGTGACTGCTCATGTACTGAGGAACACTCTGCAACTGGCAGAACTGGCATGATATTATCTCTAATATAACAAATTTAAGTTGAATTTTTTGAGTCTACTTGCATTCTATTAGCCTTCTAAAGCCATAATAAGATAAGCATATTTAATCTTCACAATTGCACTTCCCTTTGATGACCCTATGGATTTTAAGCCTCATTAACACTCTCTGATAATTTCTGAACCTGCAGTCCAGCTACAACAGAACCTACTGGGATGGCACAGCCTTCAAATTATATCTTCAGATGTCCTATGTGTTTTTCAGTCTTTAGGGAGGTCACAGAGCAATGGGAAGTATAAGAGTGCAATGGACATACATAAATCATAAACCTGACTCTACTAGTTCCACTTCTGATTGGAAGAACTTTTGTCAACCTTTTTACTGCTTTTTGATCCCATTAATTTCAAGAAGTCAGTACAGACAGCAGCAAGATTCATATCTTGCCCCTTCCCAAATAACAATTTCAGGGTCAGTCATTTATATCTCAGATTCGCTGTGAGATTAATGCAAAACAATCCAGCCAGATTTTCAAACCTTTTGCTGAGTTTGTTAGGCTGACAAATAAGGGGAGGATAAGAGAAGAAAAAAGCCTAAACCATCTTGTTTTAATCTTGAAGTCAGTATGTCTGTTCTGGAAATCTGTGAATGAACATCACAATGGAAGCCCCAATGTAATTTTCATCATCAGACTTCAGAGTGGATGACTCTGGATGGCTCTAGCTATTCTTTTCTTACATAACTTTTGCTCAGCCAAAGGTAGCTTTCAACAACTGAAGAATATTACTCATTCAATTTACCCAAAGTGATTGTCAATTCCAGTTCTGACATAAGCAGTATAAATATGTTAAGACCCGTTTAACAACTGGATCTCTGATGGTCAAATCCTCAAGGGGCGTGAATGTGTGTAATACTATTTTCAGCTCAAGTCTTCTGAAATACATTAGCTGAAATTCATGCTCTGAATCAGTAGTCCTCACAATTCTCCAATACCTTTATCAGAGGGAACTTACAAGTTTTAAATCTTTTGATCAACCCAGTGAAAGCAGGAATAAAAATACTCATATAAACTACACATGAGCTGAAAAATGTTTCCTCAAAACAATTACAAAAGATGCACTAATACTATCAACGGGCTTAGGAAACATCAGAGTATGGAACAGCAAGGTTGGTAGCAAATCTATTTCCAGTTCACGGCTACTTCAAATTTCTCAATACAGCATTATAATCTGTAACAAAAGTAAATTGGGTATTTTCACACAAAGGAAAATTTGAAATGGTAATTTCAGTTCCCTGAAAAAGTTTCATTTTACAAAGCTTATATATCTCCTTTTGATTCTCATGGTTTGCAATTTTTTTAAAAAAGGGGAGGAGATGGGACTTCTGAAGCAGTTATTTCAATTGCCAAGATTAAATTTTTGTTTGAAAAGATACTGTGCAATTTTGTAACTAGTTTATAATGATTTCAAAGCAAGTCATGAAACTGATTTGTTTATATGAAATGTTTTAAAGTTCTAAATTTGAATTAATCCTGAAAAAAGTTTCACATGAAAAATTTCACTCAAGTGTTACTGAAAGTGTTTGAGAACCAAACAGGACTTACTCCCTAATTCAACAAATAGATGAAAAACTTATTACGTTCCTTTGAATGCTGCAAATTTTCAGATGAACAATAAAAAAAAAAAAAAGCCAAGATACAGTAACACTAAACACACCTACTCCTATTTCAGTGACTGTAACTGCTCACACAAACTTTACTTGTATTTTCTATCATGCCAGTAAAGCATCCCACTCACTTATTTGGCAAAAGCAGTACAATTTTAAGAGCAAAAGCTTCTTCTCCTTTATAATAAACTTTTGCCATAATTTTTGTCAGAGGCTGAATGTAGTGACTTTCTCCTGATATTTATCAGGCCTTTGGGAGAGACACAAGCACCATTTAATTGTACATTTCCAGAAGATGCGGCTTAGCTAGGGTGTAAATCGAAGTTTCCTGTGAATGAAAAGGAGCAGTGGCAATGCCTCCACCTGAAAAGGCTGACTGAATCCAGTCTACCATCAGCACCAGATGAAATGTTAGACTAGTCCTACCAACTGCAGAGATGGATTTTTGCCCTCATTAAAACCTTGCTAGGTTAGCTCTAAAAACACCAGCCTAAAAAATCCATGACAGCTCCTGTTTCCAAACACTCTTCCTCAGTCTGAACATGCTCAATACTGTTGCTACTCTCACATCAGCAACCAGATACAAGAAGTGCTCAGCTTGATTAACTCAGAGCCTGATCTGTGTTTAAAAATGGCAGGCTTTTAATATCACACAAACTCTTAAAAAAGATCTCATTGATACTCCTGAAAAAGTAGAATAACTTCTATTGTTATCTTTTCAATTGTACAGCAAGAATATATTATCTTACATGGAAGGATACGATTTTTGAAGGGAAGCCTTGCAATTACTTTGGCTATGTAAATGGAGTCATTATGTGCAGATATTACCATTTCAAGTTTATACTCCTATATAAGCTACATAGCTATAGTCCTATATAAAATATATAGCTTCAACAAAACCTGAAGGGTTGAAGGATCAGCAGAACTCAGACTTAACCCAAACCACCAAACCCTAAAGGAAAACATGCAGTGTATTACAGTCCCTTTATAAGACTCTGTTTCAATGTCATTAATTTTCCTGTAACAGTATCCAACAGTATCCAACAACTACAGCATAAAAATGAAGGTACTGAACCAAGACAGAGTTACTTAATGACCTGGCACCTCACATAAAAATCTGTCACTTCCTGGTGAGAATGACAATAACAACCATGAATGTCAGCATGCAGTGGCAGGTCAGCAGAAACTGCCTGTGCACTGAGAGCCACAGCACACTTCTGAGCAGCAGCCAAGATGCTTCACTGAACCAGCTTAAGCACTTTTCACAAACCTGCGTGGAAACGTAAACAAGTCCTAGAGAGAGATCCCCCTAAAACCAAGAAATCTGTTTAATCTCAGCATAGCAGCCAACAGGGCTACTGAAACTGAAACTGCTCACCAAAAACATACACTGTGGAACATTTCAAGTGACCACAGATGTCCACTGATTTAGCCTGAACCTTCTCCAGGACATGATGTACATGCTTGTGCTGAGGGACTTGGGGTGTCTTACCCCACCCTGGCTCAGCTGTAATGGGGAGACCAGATTGCAGGGTTGGGATTACTCTGCAATCTGCATCACGCCTTTGTGTACCATGGCTTCCACAGACTGACAGGCCTTCCTCGTCCCCTACTAAAATGGCTCCAGGAAGACCTCTGTACTTGTTTGAAATGTAGCAAGTGGGCTGTGTGGGAGCAGATTGTGAAACTAATAAGCTGAAAGAGATAAAATAACTTCTCTTTCCCTGGAGGATCTAGTTCAGAATTTTAAAAGTACCGAAGCCTGCTGGGGGAACCTGCTTTCTGCATTTGTCTTTAACAGATTTTCTTCTCTTTGCTTCTGTTTGTGCCTATAGTGACATCTGGAACAACCTCTCTCCCTCTGTCCTGCCAGACTAAGGCTGAGGTAGAGGCTAAAAGCCCCATGATTTACAAGGATACATCCATCTGTGTGAAGGCTGACCTGACTTCAGGTGCTGACTCTTAAAAAAACAACAACAAAAAAAACACTGTCTGATTTTTGGTGTCAGAACTCCCTTTAAGTGGAAATATGGTAGAGAAGTCTTGGGAAGGAAAAGCAAGGAAGAAAGGAAAGAAGAGGAAAAATAGTTGATAATGCATTCTCGTGTATATCAAAGCCTAAGAAACTAAGCAAATACAGGCAAACATGCAAATCTTTTCTAAGTCTGTGCTCTAAGGGTTTCACACTTACTTATTTTCTAAAATTATGGTCATCTGAATTTAAGAGACAATAATATGTGCTTTTCCAGTCTGATAAGGTGGCTTTTCTCAGAAGACAGCTTAGCTTTCCAAAATGTTATTTAGACTTTTGAAAGCTATTGCCAGCATCAAACTTTCTGAATAAAGGTTTTTATTTCTTTTCAGCATTTTTTTTTTCCCCCCATTTAGATTGCAGATGTACAACAAAGCTCTGTAGAGCAGCAGCCTAATGCAAAAACAGCTTGTGGGCTTTCCTTACTCTCCTCACTTGAGTTCTGTTTCTTTTAAAGGAAAAAATTCCACGCTCTCCCTTGTCCTTATAATAAAAATGTACCCGCAGTCTAGACAGAAATGTGATGCTTCCGTGGTCCAACAGATAGATAATGATGATACAGAAACTGTTCTTTTCCTCAGCTCAGAGTAATGTTGCAGGTCAACACCCAGTATTTAAGGTGAAGCTGAGCTACAAATTCTATCTCTCCATACAGCAACCAGGACAGCCGTTATAAATGCTGCAGTTTCCAAAGAGCCTAGGAGCAGTTTAAGACACGGAGCATTTTAAGACATGGCCAAAGAAATGCACCTCGAGTAAGGTATTTCACCAATTTAACCTCATCTGATAGGTCTGGGTATTGCTCCTTTCTCTGCAGTTCAGAGATTACGAATACAATTACAAACAATGCATCAGCATCTGACTTCAGGCAACAGGTCAAAGAGGTCTTTAATACTTGAAACAAAGTCAAAGAACGTACCCAGGTGTCCTATCTTCAATCTTTAATGCAGACTGGCATGCAAAGGGGATGCAAGAGTTCAGCTTGAAGTTATGACTTTGATGAAGAAATTACTGGGTGAGGTTCCGGTAAAAAGTCAGAGTAGCAGATCCATTAACCTGTCTACTGGAATAAAGCCGGGCTGATGTGTATTTAGCTAATCACTTTGTTTTTGCAAATGCTAGTTGAAATTTTTCAGTTGGAGAAAGAATTTTTTTTTATTTTTTAGAATGAAAATTGAATGAAAAAGCAGCTTTTTAAAAGCAATTAATATTTGTTAGGAAGGAGTCAACATAGATAATACCTTTAGTTTTCCTAGAATATTGCACAACATATTTAGAAGGAGATACTTAAATGTTATGTTCCAGACTCTGATTTATATAGTTAATCCCATTCTGATTCTAAGGAAACACAACCTGCTTGAATTCACTGAAGTTCATGTCAAGGTAAAACCAAGCACGTAATTTTTTATCAGCTTCAGTTCTGACCTGCTTAAAAGTTCTTTTGTATATTATATCTATTTTTATAGGGAACTGAAGGATTTGGCTTGAGTAAACATGATCTCCATAATCATCCAGGTGGCATGCCTATTCTTAGCCTCCAAACATCAACATGGACATCTCCTACCACAGCTCTCTCTGGATGACCAGTTCAAAACTTCAGCTCTGTGATGCTTAGAAAATACCTACCTAGAAACTGTCCATGGTTAAAGCCCCAGACTTGAAGACCTGGTGCTAGTTTGCAGTCTATATAAAAATTGCTGTTAGATATAGTATCCAAGAGAGTTTTGTGAGCCACAGCCATCTCTGTCAATTGAAATTTCTAAACAAAAATCAGTTTTTGTGCCTTGAAGTCTTAAGCAGTCGATAAACAGCTGTTCAATACCACCCCGAAGCTCTAGCTTTCCTTCAAAAAAAATTTTTTTTTTTTTTCTTAAAAAAATGTTGTCTTGGGTTATGATTCCAAAGAGTCCCAAGTCAGTGTTGCTGATAGAAAAAGTCAGTGCACAGAGTACATATTGTTGGATAAGCTAGAACAAACTCCCTGTGCGCATACCCATATGCTGTTGGAAAGCTACCCTGACATTCACTGGAAGTGTATGTATAAAGACAGATACTGAGATGTTAGTTTCAAATCCAAAATGCGTACAGATTAGGCAAACATCAGTTCGCTTTACACCTTGCTTATATGGTCATATTCTGAGAGCACCCGCAGAGAGCCAAAGTTCTCTGAAAAAAATGGTTCAGATTCACACTGTACCAGGTACATAAGCGGGATGTTAGCTCAGATACCAAGAGATGATAATTCAAATGTTAATATAGTCTGTGCAGGTGAGAAAGGAAAGGGAAAAGCGAAGGAATGAAGACATTACTTTGAGTGACACTCATCCCTTGATGATACACAAAAGTTGTATGTAAGAAGTATCATCAGTTCGGTCAGAAAAGGTGTAGGACATATTCACAAAAATTGAAAGGCAGCCAAACTCAAAGACTTGTGTACATCAGATGCACGAGCCACAGCAGGGGAACGACATTCTGACAATCTGTATGAGCAAAGCTTACTCTGCATTGGGCATTCAGAAGAGTGCCTGCAATTATTTCTCCTGATTCATCTGTATCCTGTATAACTTGATATAATTTAATATTTTCCACCCTTCTTTTCTGGTGTGCAGCTTCATCAAGCTCTGTGAGATAACATTTAATTTTACATTACGTGTTGAGCAGCATCTAATGTAATTAGTCTTAATGTAATAGCCTAATTTGGTTTTGGATGGGAAGATTTACAAAGAAAATTAGAATAAATGAATGCACAAAGCACCAGCTGGTGCTTATACCTACTCCCACATAAGAAGAATATTGCTATTTGCAATCCTATGAAAGATGAGATAATTTGGATAACAAGGATCAACAAAGGGTGATGCAGCAGTTGGTCTAAACAGAAAGAAATCCAGAGACAAATCCTGAACCATGTGGGATGTGAAGCATGCCAAAGCTGGTAGCAATCCAAAAGCATGTTATAAGGAAAAATAAATATTGCAGTCCATAAATGTACCACATGGTGTAAAACAGCAAGTGGCAACAGCTACAAGAACTGTAATAACTGGCCAGCCAACTTGAGGGCTTTGGTTGAAGAGGCCTCCTGACTGACAACACTTGGGCACCTGCCTCAGAAATGCAGGAACTTGCATGTACATATCTGATCAGAATTTTGCATAAGAGGCTGTATAACCTCTAACCTTGGAGGTTTCCAAAATTCAGCTGGACAAAACAATGGCTGACCTGATCTAGTGTTGGTGACAGCCCTGCTTTGAGCAGGAGGCTGGACTAGATGGTCTCCAGACGTCCCTTCCAATCAGCAGTTCTATAATTCTATGATAAATAACTAAAATTTCTCAGAAACAATGTTGATTACTATTTCAATTTTCCAAAACATAACCTCAAAAGAGTGTATCTATTTTAACATCTGAAAAGTCTTGTGTGTGTAGCAGTAAACAGCTACTCACAAAATGAAGACTAACATTTAGCAGATGAAGAAGGTGTTAAGTGTTTACATGTACCAGCTCTTGAAGACTTTCAGCCAGATCACCTGAATCAGGCATGTATCATGGCTAAAGTTTCCTGAGCTCCAAGTGACCAAGTGAAGAAAAAAGGACATTAACAGCAAATCCTGGTGCCAGGTAATTCCTGTCCTACACGTTTGACTTCAGCTGTTTACCAAACTTTAACGTTAGGTATTTTTGCTAACATTTCCACTGTCTGACCTGTCCCAGGATGAAAGTTTGCACTGGCAAACAGGCTATGCCCAAGGACAGCCAGTATTTTGCCTGGTTCCAAAGTATTAGCAATCCCTGACATGTGGACTATTTTGGTCTAAATCCTCACTCTACTGGAACTCCTGAAGAGGGTACAGCAGAGTTATACTGGGGATTACATTCAGACATATTTGAAGAAGAGGACAAAATAAGGAAAGTGTAGACCTTTATGATAATATAGTCAAACTCTGTGCGTGTGAATCTGTGTGCACATGCACATGCATATACACACTATAGGCTTACCCAAGTGGTCACAGCCAGAGAGAAAACAGATACTTCAAAGACTTTTCAGGGCAAGTTTGTGTATAGGCACTGGGGAAGTTGTACAGTTGATGCTTCTGTCTGCCAAAGCTTTGAAAAAGGAGAGGAATAATGGAAAAGAATTCTCTTGATGGGGTTCTGTGGTTAGTCATATATTTATTACATTTAACAGATGAAGCAGGCTGGTAATTACGTGGTAAATTTCTGGGAAAAAAGTTCAAGAGCTTATCTTTATAGCAGCCCATCCCTTTACTAAGAAATGGGTGGTTTATAAAAAGGTGAAGAAGTGACTATGTGATTCACATCCCTTGATAGGCTGCAGGAGAGAAACTTCTGCACCCCTAATCACTAGATGGGCCAGATCAATAGAAGAATGTGACCAGAGGTGACAAGAAACCAGGTGACTATAATTTTCATTTTTATATTTCCTACAATTTTTTATACTTCCTTCATTATACAAATGTTCTGGCAGACAGCCTGAACCCTGATCTCTCAAGGGTAAAAGAATCAAATAAAAAAATCCCAGTTGGAGGCAGGTGATGAGAGCCTTACCAAAACTATACATCAGAACATGCAGTAATCTCAAACCTGAATTAAATTATCTAGCTAATCAAAAACTCTCCCTGAACACTCCTCTCTCAACACTTCCATCTGGATGCCGAGTCAGATTCCTGGGTGTAACAGGTTCTAACAGACAGGGAAATACCTCTGTTATTTCCTCATAATCCCTTCTGGTCCATTCAGCACCATGACGGGTCATTCTCTTACAATACTAAAGAAGAAAATGTTCTGTCAGAAGGCTTTTCTAGCTCTAGTGGAAGATGAACTCCTCTTGTTGGTCATAAAAAGGACTGACATGATCACTGCCTCCCTTGCAGACTTGGGCCCTTCATCTCAGAAGAAGTACCATTAAAAATCATTGCAAAATGACTGACATTGCAAATTCCAGACTAGACCAATGTTCACATAAACACATTTTGACTACGTGCCTTAACAAAGCATGCCTCACTACGCAGGGTGGTAACTGCAAACTAACTGTATCTCCTCTTGATTTGATACAGGCAGTATAAAAAGCAAAATAATGGAAATACATAAATGACACATTTCTTCAGGTATTTTTCCTTCTGTAAGCCAACATTATGTTCTGCTTTGTCCAAAATGCTTATACCCCAGCGATACAGCTGGGCTGTACTCTGTACATATTACTTGGGTGTTGATGAAAACGTGTGCTTTCAAGTCTGTGTCAACAGAGCTGTAATACAGACAAGTCTAACTCTTCTTGGTAGGACTCCTGTGTCTTATCAAGATAACTCATGGCTCTCCTATTTATCCCGCTTTTGAAATTCCCCTCCCATTAGTTGCTGTCATCTGACTTTGTTCAGCTGAGAGCTCTGTTGTGTGCTGCCCGAGTGGAACCAGCTGAGGTAATCATACAACTTCCCCTCCTGCCACTGTCCAGACCTGCTCTTCTAGGGCTTATCAGCAGAGCAGCAGGGTCAACAAGGGGAACGCACAACTGTGTTCCAATTCATAGTGCACTATATTAGTCTTAATTGAGGATTAAGGAGAGTGTAAACTACGACACTGCAGCACGTACTGGGTTACTGAGTCACCAGCTTTTTCCTCACTGAATGTGGGAACCAGCATTTGAAATAGCCTGGATGAAAAAAAAAAAAAATCCTGTCCGGAGGAGGGAAAGCTATACAGCTGTGCTCTCCAAAAGCAGGGAGAAGCGCACTGTACTCTTCTGTGGTCCCACATCTTCCTACAGCTTAATCTGACATGTATAGGTTAGCTATTAACACGAAGACCAGGAGACAACCTTGCACTTCCAGCCTGTGCACCAAATGACAGAGCAAAATTCACAAGCTTTCCCTTCCTGAAAGCTGACAAAATAGTGCAATTTCAGCTTCAGCTGTGGTTTTTTACCCCATATTTAAAATGATTTAGATATAGAAGCGTCCACAGTTTGCCACAGAGACAGAAAACAGGTGAATAAGCTGACTGATACATGACGACTTCACATAAGCACATTATTCTGAGGTCATGCCCAACAAAATGACTGGAAACCTGCTTGTAGCAAAAGTGGCTATACCACACATACATATGAGTAATTACTAGTTGAACCAGAACTAATTCTACAAAGAGCTATAGCAATTGTTAGCCAAATGAGTCTGCCATGGCAGATGCTAAAATAATTGCTTAGGGGGATTACAGGCCATAACCAAACAGTTAATTCATTAGAAGTGTAATCTTCAGAGTGGCAACGGATGAGCAGACAAAATGGTAGCAAAGAAAGCGCATTTCTTTAATCAGACAAGCACTAACTGCTCTCCTTCCTCACCTTCTATTTCCCTATTTGTACGAACAATTCATGCTTCAGTTAATGATCAAAACTGCATATGTTTGCTTACTAGCTAGCCAAACAAATTTCCCAATGTCTTGGGTTTGGAAAAAACCAAGCATTTTCCTAGTGCATTGTACAGTCATCAGTAAATACATACATGAGGCCACTGTCCCTGCTATAAATCCCTTGCATGAAAAGAGGGAAGTACTGTTAAATAGCTTGACAGATACTGGTTTTAACTGGCAAGATATTTCAGCAAACAAACATTCCTCTAACATTCACACAGGTGTTGTCTACAGGAATGTCTGAATGGGTACTTGCAGGAATAAAAATCGTATTTCACAGGGAGGACTTTTTTACAAAGTATACTTGTGTATTTCTCAACTAAAGAAGAGAAGAACTCCCAGGTGACTTATCTGACGGGTGTGAACTAACCCTTGCCTCTACTCAGATGCAGTTCCTAGAAGAACAAAGACTCATTTATGTCCACCCAAGTTCACAAAATAGAGGTTATAGAGGATGACATTGGCAAATAGGTCACATGCTGGCTGTCTGCAAGGGTGCACATGTCCCTGCAGAAAGGGAAGCCATTTGAAGGAGAAAGAGAATTGGTTAGACACTGAATTTATTTTGCATTATTCTCCGAGTTTTGAAAGCAGTCTGTTAAAATTGGTCTATCCCTGAGCATTGATTACTTGTATATTTGCACCTCTATGACATAGACACAAAGTAATAAAACAATACCATTTCATATGGCACAACTGACTGTAGGGGAAACAATGCTTGACATAAACCAGATAAAAATAAATATTAGACAAATAAACACCAGACTGCTGCATACCGAGAACTCCAAAGTGGCTTTTATGAGTTTATAAGCTGGGATGTGTGTGAAAGAAAACTTCTGGAAGTGACAGCAACCCAACAAAGGGTGTTGTGGCAAAGACAAAACATGAAAACCATTTCTATTAAGCAAAGAAATAGGTCACTGTGTAACATATGTGACGAATTTTCTCAGTGGTCCTAAGAAAGTTTTGTAGAGATCTAAAAAGGGCAATTGCACAGGAGAAAAGTGGGTGATTCTAAATATCAAGTGGACATTGCAGCTCCTTGGACAAAAAAATGGGAAAATCACAGCCTGCCAGGCTAGAAGTTACAGCTCTGCAGGACAACCCAAGATGAGAGGAGACGTGGGCAACTGGGAATCACAGCAGTACTGCAGGCAAGCCAGGGACTGCCACTGAAAGCAATAGCATCACCTGTCATGTCTCCTACTGCCTCAGCACCACCAACCATCCTCACGGTTCTTCTCTTGGTAGCTGGTCTCACTAAGCCAACGTAGCAGTTTTGCTAGTCCAAGCTGATCAGAAAGGATCATTTTTGAATGAAATCTTTTTTGAAGACTATTCCTGATTTTTTCCTTATAGGAAAAATACACATTTGAAAAAGGGGTTGATGAATTTTCACAACTATAACTGCTTCTTCTTGAGTTCAGAATGATTTGTCAGACATAACTCATTGCTCATCTCACCCAGACTTTTCTACAAGATGCTTAATTCTCTGCTTTCAGTTGCAAGTCAGCTCCAGAAAGTATAAAATAAAATCATAACTAGTGCTCTAGTACATATGTATATTACATAAACATAAACGTATATATAGCATATACACTAGCACAATTAGCTGATTAACAGCCAGTGTGATTGCCATCCTTCAAATCCACAAATTTTCTTCATCAAACACTCCTCCCAGATTCAAACATTAAAGATGTTCAAAGTTATGGCACTACCATACATATAGAGGCAGGCAATTTCAAAATACCCATGCTGTAACCTCCTCTCTAATCACGGGCTGAAAGACAGCGTACTATACTGTGCTATTCAAATAATGTCTACAATTAATATGACTCTTCAAAATGGCCACCTCAAAAAAAGGAAGACTACTATCCACAATCAATAGAATAAAAGCACATTCCAAAGTAGTCACTATTGCCTGCAAATGTGCCATTTTTCTGAAGACTATATACCAAATGCTTTTTCTTTGGAAAAACAAAAAAACAAAAAACCAACCCAAAAATCAACAACTTGCACAAATCAGAAAAATTCAAACACAAGAATATTTCAGTTTAGACACCTAGCATGTTTCTGATACAAAAGTTATGAAAACTTTTATAAATTTTTTTAATGAAAATTTTTATATAAGCTTTTCTAAATTGGTCAGTGGACCTGATTTTTTACCTTGAGCTTTTATCAATTGTTTAAGTATATAGACTCAGTCTGATTTTTAAAGTTAAGCTTTTAATAATTCAACTATATCTGATATATGTGTATAAAATAAGCACCCTTCTGACAGACACTTTCTCCTCAGGTCATTGCTTGGTGAAGTTTACGCAGCAACTTGAGGATGAGCAAATTGACCTCTAACACCTGTTTGAGATAATGTTTGGAAAATGTCTCACTATATCATGTATTTATTTGATGTTTTCCCTACGGACAAGAAGCAACAGACCTTACATTAGGGTCCTGCAGGCTGGAGGTCTTACTGGGATTTACAAAAGAGGTCTCGTCTTTCACAGCCTGTTAAAAGAAGGAGCCAAAGTTTAGTACAAAATCTATACACTTGGGATTACATAACTGTTTATTAAAAAAATATTCCTGTAAGCACCCCAGAAAACTGCAATACCCCAAATTCCTACTCTGCCCAGATTTACAAAGCACAGTAATTATTTTCTTTCATATCCTACAGTTGAGATTCACTGTGATGAGCTACGATGTACAATGTGCAGAGCAATAGTGTTAGGAAAAGACTAGATAGGGATAAAGGAGGAGAAAGAAAGGAACACTGACATTTATGGTTCCTCCAGAAAGCATTTGAGCAGAAATAATAAAAATCAATCCAGGCAAACATACTGTAGTTGAGTTGTTCTTTTAATTGGAGTATAATAAATATTACTGTAGTCTAATAAAAATAATGATGCCAACTTTTCATTCAGTCTTTGAAAATTAATTGAAAAATGGGATCCCTTGCATATAATCACACTGTACATGCAATTCACAGAAAACCTCACCCACTACCAGTCTCTGCTAAATTAGAGAGTCCTGTCTCTCACATACCATTTGTCTATAGAGTTGAAAATACTAGCATTGCAAAATGACTTACATGAAAATTGCTCAATTACCCAGGTAACACCCAATTTGGGCAAGTGTTGGTAGATTATGCTCTTCAACCGAGATGCAGGGTTCCACAATCCATGTTTAAATGCCAGTGTCAGTGCAATACTGCATCCCTCTACAGAAAATACTGGCTGAAGACACAAGAGTATCTCCAAATCAGTAATGGATGTGGCAGGCTGTGACATTTCCATTCTGCTAAATGGATAGAAGGGAAGTGCTATGGTCCTATGACAAAGGGATTTTTCAGTGTTCATTATCTGAACCACAATAATTTGAGGCCATCAGTCCAGATGAAATTGAATTAAATGTGTCAGTCTCATCCTCTTCAAAAAGGATGAGGCAGGTTCCTTCAAATCCATCAAATCCAAATCAAAGGATTTTACAGACATATAAAAATATTCTAAATTTGACGTGGGACCTTCCATTCAACAGAAACTGATATATTCCGTTTGAGGGTACTCATAAGAAAAAGAAACAAAATCAAAGCTGAGTTTCTTCTATACCTTTTCAGTGAACTACGAAATATCTGTAGGGATGCTCAGTGCCTGGGGAAATTGCCCGAGTTGTGATAGTTTTAGGTTTGTTTCCCCCTTGTGCCAGATAGAACAAAACCCTCATTGCCACTTTCCAGGTCATTATTTACTGGAGCATCAGCCATGGCAGGAACAGACTGTTCCAGCTTGTACACACAATTAACTGTATGGGCAATTAAACAGGAACCACTGGGAGCCCGGCAGAAAGTGAATTCTATCCTGGCCCTACTCCAGCCCAGGTAAGTGACTGAGGTGATGGGTTAGGGACCATTTTGAGATAACTCCCCCCATAACCCTTCCTGTTAGAGTTGTTGCACCTTATGTATTGATACCAAAACCACTATCGGCAGAGAGCCAACCCTCTGAACCTCATCAGCAGGTTTGCTCCTCTCCTAGGGGGCTAGTTTACTCAGAGGAGCACAGGATCAGCAGTAAGTACTGGAGAAGCTCCACCCCAGCATAGTGCTTTTATGTATTGGGGTTTAATCTCCCTCAGCCAGAGGTTTCCTCAGTCCTAGACAAATGCTCTAAACATTAAGGAGTCAGATAAAAGTGGCACATAGTCACACCATCACCACCATTGTAACAGCCACCAAACATTTTGCAGCTAAGGTTTTCATGAATTAGCATCACACCATGAATAATTTCAGTGCCAGGAATGCAATTTTAAAATTTTAATAAATTAATAACTTTAAGAAATTTAGCTCAGCTCTAGAAAACTTTCTCTTTTTTTATAGGTCTTCTAGTAGCTCAGTCTAGCATAATGTTTATTCAAAATCTAGTGCTTTCCTGAAAGGAAAGAAAATGGTCTTTAAGGAATTGAGAGAAAGCATTGAAAATCATTCTTTGTTGGCACAGATGAGCACTGGAGCAATATTTCTTTGTTCTACAGAAATTATAATGCTTTTTATAAAGCTGTTTGGTTTCTGAAAGCTGTAAACATGAATCCAGCTGTCAGAAACTTCATACATAGTCTCTTCTTCCATGCTGATGTCTTAACAACATTTTATTGGTAAGCTTGACAAGCTAGCTGCTCCTTATGTGTCAAACTGGATACTTTTTTAAACCATATATTTTACTTTATTCCAATTTTCACCAAATTAATTGAGCTGCATTTAACAATGCACTTGAACACAACAATTCAAAAGAGAATACAGAGATCAAGGATGCAATGCAGGGGCTGTGACCAGGAATTAAATTATTAAAATTCTACCTACATAAAAGACTATAAAGCCATGGATCTCATTAGCCCGTTGAGAGGGCTTCACTGTATTAGTCCCTAATAGTTGACCCTTAGTTTCTTCTCAGCTCTGTGACTATATTACCATTACCTCTTTTTTGCCTTCTCTGCATTGGAAGGCTAAGCCTGTATCTCAAGAAGCTGTGTATTCCTAAATGGCATGATCAGCATCTTGAGGAACTTCTCTTGGTATTAATTTTCTCCATTATTACTCATGCTTTAGAGAACAGAAAAGACTCCCGTACCCACAAGTAAGTACTGCAGACCAGTGAGCAAGTAATCCCATACTAATCTGGAGGGAGAGAGGGAGCATGTAGAGAAATGGAGAGGCCTGAACAGCCTTAGGTGATGAGGTGTGCACACTGGGTGCCATGAATGTGCATTGGCAGGCATAAATTAATAAGGATGGGCTAATTCTCCTCACCCTATGCCTCTCCTCCATGCCCATGGATAAACAGACATAGGAAAATGTTATACCTGCAAACACTTCTGCAAAGGGCTTCAGCTTTATTTGTTGGCTTGATGGCTTTTGATTTGCTTATTTGTTTGTTTTCAGGAGGTCAGTAAATCATCAGGTGACAACATTTTTATTTTTCCTCCTAACTCTGCAAATCACAGTCACTAGCCACACAAGGACTTCCTCAGCCTTACTGATAAGATATGAATGTAAAACGAGGCTTGTACTTGTACCCAACTCTCACAATGTAATTCCTAGATGGTTTGCCTTCATTTGAAAGCAAGTGCATGTGCTAGGGCCAGGATTCAAGTTTCTACTGCAGGATGCCCACCATCAGTGGAACAAGGGAGTTATGCCAACACTAGCAGGACGTACCCGGTGGGGAATGTATATGGAGAGCTGAGAAGAGGCTCTGTCACCCACAGAAAGCCCAGCACTGAGCTGTGTAAGAAGAACAGGTAGCAGCATGGAGCTTCTCAGATCTCTTTCACTGGGGCAGATTCTCCCCTCACCCAGAGGCTGCTGCTCTGAGAATGAGAGGTTTCAGGGCATAGCAGACCTGGAAACTTAATTTATACAGGAGCAGGTTCATTTAATAATTACCCAAAGAGAAACAAGCTGGCTCCTCTGGCTACCAGACTGCAAACCAAACAAAATTAAAGGTCGATCCATATAATCCATCCACACAATGCCATTCTCTTTTCTTATCTGCACTGGGCCCCGAGCAGAAGAAAAATTATTAATGTTCCAATTTTGTATGTCATTAACTTTCTGGATGGTGTTAGAAACAAAGGTAAAGCATTACTTTATCATACTGGAGACAAGAAACATGCCTGGACAGAGATGCCATTGTACAGGCTCTCTTCATAAATGATTGCTAAGAAATACCAGTTTCACCAAAAGATGAAAAGAGGACAAAAGCATCTAAGTAATACCAAATTTTGCCCACAACTGTCTAAACGATCTACGTATGAGCTGTGAGACTGATCCTGACAGTTTCAAGATTGCTTTTCAGTCAACTCCTGAGCACCCATAACCCCAGCAAATCTGCCAGCAGCCAGGTCCTCTTGAGTCTTAAAGAGGTGGATGATGCTCCAGGGACACTACATCAGACCCTGCTGAGTTTTCCTGTGGGGGTTAGAACACTTTCTGGCCTGTGGGAACAAGTCCACATATTAATTCATAAGCCCTGGTGGCTGGATTTGCTTAGGGAACAGCATCTCCTTCTATTTTCTTCTGAAGAGTTAGCCCTAGGATGATGAGGAACAGGACCTCAAAATGGGAACTGGTTGCACTGGGTATCTATGAAGAGGGAGAACACAGGAAAGACACAGGATAGAAATATCTTGAATAAGCAAAAAAGACTGCATGAAGAATCTGATCACTGTAGCCAAGGCAGGGTGTCAGGTAGTCATCTGAGAAAGACAAGGGTCTGGAAGGCTCATATGAATCATATGATGTCTCTTATTTAGCAGTTTCACAAAGTTCCAAGTTGCAGAAAGGAAAAGGGAGCAACACAGCTTTCACATGTTTGGAGATCTTCAAAGGTAAAGAAGCAATGGCTCTCACTGCAGTGGCCTGGAAATATTTCTCTATCTTGGCTCTTTCTGGCTCTTTAATGATGCTAAGGAGGCCTGAAGCATATCAGATTTTTCAGCTCTTAAACAATATTTTTGTCATTTGTCAGCCATATTAATTGTTGGCTGATCTTATTAGACAATACAGGCTAAGCAACACATCATCAGGAAGAATGGCCTGCCAAGGTAAATCTACCTTGGTGATTTAATATGTCAAATGTATCCTTTCAGGCAGAAAAGCATCCTGGTTAGGTCTCTGGGGAACAGACTACTCTGTTTTCCTCCCTCTGAACAGGGCCTGGCACCATGTGTCTCCCGGGCTATGGCGGGCTCCTACACATCACTGCAATTAACAGTACTTGTCTCATCATGCACTAGCACTTACAGACATGCCAGCGAGGAGACATAGCTGACATATCCACAGTGCGTTGTCACAGTCTTGTGACACCACTGCTGCATTTGCTTCCAGTATCCCAGGGAATAAATTAAAGATTTCCCTTTTCCCACATTCTGTTTATCTAAATCCTCCTTCCCCTTCTGTACCTCAGCAAGGCTGCTGCATCATTTCCTCAGCTCCTCCCCTGACTTTGAGGTATCATTGCTGACACACTTCTAACGAGCTGCCATGTATCATATATTGATCATCCTGTCCCACACACATTCAAAATCTTGTATTTTTATACATCTGACACCCTTCATTTCCGTAGCCTCACTTTTAAAGTTGAGCAAACCTGTTTGCCCATAGCGACTGAACACAGGATTTGGAGCTGAGCCGTTTTTAAATTTCATTGTTATGAGCAATTATAACTGACGCGATGTTGTGCTCGCTGCTGTTCCAGTTGAGAGTCCCAGCGCAGTTGCTTCTTTTTACTTAGCCTGAAATTTGCCAGTGAGTTTATTGCTCATCCAAGTGGGTGACTAACAGAAACAGCTTTAGCAAGGAAAAGCATCGTGTACATAAGGAGCTGTGCAAACTTCCCCCACAGCCTGAACACCTCAGCTGTGACCTGTTATACTCACGTAATAACAGTTCTGATCTCTGTGCGAAGACTGTCAAATTGTGCAGTAGCTCTGTGCTGTGAATAAGGACGGCTGGAGGGAGGGAGGAAAGGAGGAGAGGGAGGCAAACAGCATCTAATTCATGATGGAAAGATGTTAAAATGTTGGAAAAGCTGATCCTTTCAAGGTACTTAAGTCAACATACTTCTAGTGAAAGCTAAGAACTCCTCTGGGGATCCAGAAGGATTTGGTTAAGTCCTATTATAAGAAAGATCGCATAAGATTATAAATCCTCAAGTGTCTTCCCCTCACCTACTCTATTTTCATTCATGACCTGATTAGGGTTTGAATCCAGATCCCCTTAAGTGAATAAAGCTCCAAAGACCCAGCTCACATAAAGACAGCGATTTTTTTTCTAGAAATACATGGCAAAAACGTCTGGACTTGGAAGTTGACAAGTCCTTACACTTGAATCTTTCCTTAAAGGAGACAGCACAATGAAAAAGGCAAAGATTCATCAAAAATGTAGCTAAGCCAGACTAGCACTGTGAGTCACCTCACTTATGCACACTTTCTACCATAAATAATGCATAGAACCCAGTCTCATTTACATTTGCAGCCATGGTTTGCATCTATGTAGAGAGCACAGGCTGCAGGATGACACCTGTAGCCGTGCATGTCCTGAGACATTTTTTGTCCAGTCTTTTTCTCAAGGCAACTCTAGACAGCACAAGCAACCTGCATTTACTCACGTATTTGCAATACTTGAAGCAAAATGACATGATCATCGGTCTGTACTTGTTTCTAGGGCAGGCACGCAAAAGAGAGAGATGGCTATCGACCTGGCCTAAAAATTTACATGTGTATAAGCTTGTGAAGAAAGTTAGTGTGTGAAAGGAGCTACAGGATTGAACGTCCCTTTGTTCAGCGTAAATGTTCCTTTGTTTACTGAGAATCAAAGGGAGGGAATCAATTGCTCAAGAACCCAAACCTGGTTGACAGAAGATACCTCTCCCCAGCCAAGAGTTTCCCTTGGGGGTTGATAAAGCAGAAGCGACTGGGATTTTGTACGTTTTTTTGTAAGTAACTCCGAATCTACCTTTTCCCAACACTTTTTTCTCAACAAACAACCCATAATGTTCAGTGAGAAACGAGTTGGTGGTACTGTCACCTCTGTCTTCCATAAACTGCACTGCAAAAATGCATCTTAAAAATGAGCTTGGCCTTCCCTTGTCTTCAGACTAAGGTGTGAGTAATGCAAAAATCAGCTGCAGTAGAAAACTATGAGAAACAGGATCTCAGTTCCTTCCTGTGCTAACCTGCTAGACTTATACCAACCCAAGGATTTAGGAAAACTTGGGTAAGAGGTGGAAAATACAAACACCACTTGCAGGAGACAAACTACTAGAACACCACACACACTGCCTGCCAGAAGAAAAAGCCCTGCTGAGATAGCTACATTTGTTCAGGAGCCTGTGCTTAATTCTAAGGATAATTAGGATTTGCCTGCAGCCAAAGTGGATATAAATAGCAACCAAAACCTGCTAGTATCTTTCCTCTATCAGCTGGGCCATGAACTGTTTGGCAAAAGGGACTATTTGTGATACTAACAAGTCGTCTGCTCAATCACAGCATATCAGCACTGACTCATGCAAGCTGCAAAGGGGTTTTGAATGCTAGGGAGAACTGGTCTTTTGTATTCTGGCAGCTCCTCACTGCTGCTTTATACCACTCCCTCTCAAATGAAGAGTCTGGAATAAATGCAAAAAAAAAGGAAAAAAAAAAAAAAAAGAAGAAGAAGAAAATATGTCAGCTGCTTTACAGTGTTTAGAGCTCCCCTGGAGCTTCATTATGTGGGAACTGTGATATTCAGTCTGTCAGCTAGAAGGTGGCAGATCTCTGTGGCACAGTTTGAAAGGTGTATTGTGAAACACTACTTGTTTGCTCTAGACCCACAAATACTGTATGGCACGCCCTGTGAAAACCACAGGTTCCCACAGATGTGTGTAGGTTCCCCATGTTTCTCACCTGGGGTGTCTGTGGCAGTGTGCTCCTGGATTCAGCTTCCAGCATCCCCATGCACACTGTAGCTTGATTCTCCACGTAGCAGAATGGCACATAAATATTTCCATCTTCACAAAATAAACAAACTCACCCATGTTAATTTCCTGCTGCTCTACAACTCTAAACCACATGCAGGGCTCAGTGATCGGTACCATAAACTTACAAATTTTCAGTCTCTAAGCCAGGACTATAGCCATGGGAGAGGGTGTATTGCCCCCTAGGAATGCGATAAAGAGCTCTTCAGCATAATTCTGAAATGAAGCAGTTCAGAGACCATCTTCCAGAATATATTTTCAAATGCTTTGCATAATTTCCCCTATTTTTATTTTTGAAATCACAACCATTGGAATCATTCCTTTCTAAGGCTCTCTCTTGTGTTGGTGTCTAGCTGCGATAAAGAAAGAAAACTACAGAAAAATTCTGTCCCAGTTTATATTTTCCACTTGCAAACATTCACTCCATTCTCAGAATTAACAAGGAACAGCTTCTTCTTCTACTACATGCAGGAGGTGCCTTCATAAACTTGTCACATCCTGATGTTAGTAGCATATGGTATTGAAAATATTCCTACTGCTTAGAGAGAGAGCTGTTACAAGTATTTCAAGCAACAGTTTGTTAATTTTGGATCTGATCCTACAGTGCACCAATATCTTTCTCATGCTTTTACACCTAACTGTATAAAGAAGATGCCCCATGAAGTTTCATAAAGGACAAGTTAGACCATAGATTTGTGAGGTCTTTAAAAGAACATTTAAATTCAAATGGCATGCGCATAAGACATAGTCTGGTTCTTTCTTCTTCCTTTTACAAAGCAGAGAAGAGCAAATCATCATCTTATTTATGATACCATGAAATAAAGGAAGATCATGCTGTATATGAGGAAAATCAGCCTGTCTTTGCTTTACAGCTTGAGGAATATAGGCTGCGCCTTACAGAAACTAGATATACTTCTTGCCCTGCCTTGTAAGTTGAACTATGACAGCACAGAAAACAAGAGATGAGAAATTTGGAGTCTTAAGAATAAGGCCAGAAGGCAGGACTTCTCAGGGATTTAATATGAAACTGGCATCAAAAGATAGAATTGGGCAAGTTAGTCCTCCAGATATACTGGGCAGCAGGATATGTCAGATGGGGTCAAAGAAGGGCCCGATCACAGCCCTGTAGGAATACATGGAATTAAATAGTTGTCTTCCATGAAGGAACTATTTCTTACCTGCTCCCACAAAAGGATGCTGTAAGTGTCTCTGAGTGTAACGCCATCCCAGCTCGCTTTTCCCAGAAGATAACTGAACTGCCACCGGGAAATGGCTTAGCCACTGGTATTCAGCTGTTGTTTGGATGGGTGGGATAGAGAAGATAACTGGGTGGGTTTATGATATGCTGGTATGGTGGTTTATCAGGGCCTCCTGTAGCCCCCTTCTCTCTGCCATTTTCTAGGTGATAGATGGTGTGTTTCTACTCATTCCTTCACCATGAACATTTTGCCTACCTTTTGCAGTGCTTGTGTAGCCACAGCTTCTTACTGGAATGGCTGACCATTGCCTAGTTTCTGCCTACTTATTTTTTGGAATGTATTTGAGAAGGGTAATCTTTCATACTTGACAGAAGGGATGATCAAGTACAGAAGAATGCATCTCTAGTTGCACAGGCAATTTTGTGAGCGGGGATTTGAACGAGGATTTCCAAGATTAAGGTGACATCCTAATTTACTGGCTATAAGTCTTAAGCCATACTTGGTTAGCACTGACATCTTCAGGGATTTCAAACCCAACTGTATGCCATTATTTTTCCACAATACATGCTATCCTGAAATAGTCTTCTTTCCCCTCCTCCCCCTGAAATCATAAGACTTTTCTCATTGAGGCCAAGCCTACAGACACCTACTTAATCCAACCTGACTGCTAAAGCTTTGTGCAGAACAACACAGGTAAGAAGGAAAATAGGAATGCTCAGCTTTCTCTGAAACTTATTTACAACATCTCAGCAACTAAAGAATATGGTAACGGCATGCATGAAAAAGCAACCCAGGATGTTCTCCCTTGGAAAGCCTCAGAGTGAAAAATTAAGGCAGGGCAGTTGAATTGAAAGATGCATACATTAAGCACATTTCCCATCTTGCCCTAATAATGCTGTATTCTGAATGCAGCAGCACACACTGCTTCCAGTCTTTAACTGTCCATTCAAACATGACCATTACGCATATTCAGGAGAAAATACAAACGTGAGAAATATACCATGACATTCTGTAGAAAAGACACACAAGAAAAACAGAGGGCAAACCCAAGGGCAATCAAACAAGAAGCATGCTGCATAAAACACAGTTGATACAACACAGAGAGGTTGGAAGACTGCTTTAAGCAAAAACTAAAAGAAAAAAACCCAACCTCCTTCCCTCACATGCGGTCAGATTTATGGTTTCTGTTCCTGAAATCTAGGGCAGTCAGAATAACCAAATTTTGATACTTCCTTAGGTCTAGCTAGACCAGATGTAATCTAGTTCTCAGATGAAAGATCTGCCAGGGAACAACAAATACACAAAGATGATTGTTTACAAAATCCTTTTCAGGGTAAGTTGACCTGATACATTATTATGAAAAGAAACAAAGCAATGGAAACACTGACATAATTTATATACAAAGAGAATAGTATGCACAAGGATACCACAGGAATTTGGGATTACAGCCATAATCATCTTTCTGCCTCTACTTTTGTTCCTAAAGCATTCTATTTGGCTTTATTTTTGGCATCAATGGCATTATCTTTTGTCCACAAATTACAGTTGAAAAGAATCACGTATTTTAGGTTCACTTGAATTTATCTCCAATTGGGAAATTAACTTTTTACAGTCATGTCATCTAGCAGCAGTTTTCAGTTGCACAACACCTTTACAAGACTTGTGGTGTTCTTGAAACAGGATGTATCTGATGTAAACACTGACTAAGCAGTAAAAATAGCAGCTTACAATTTAGTTTAAAGCGCATGAACAAGTAAAAAATCAATAGACTAGCTAACATTTCACATTCAGACATCTAAAGTTGATCCCCTAAAATAAAGATTGCATCTGCACACAGAGATTACCTTTAGAACACCTTTAACTACAGTTTCCATGAGGGGTGGGTAGCCTCCGAAAACTCCAGAGGTTATTGTTTCTCAGCTACAAAGTAAGTAAAAGCTCCAGTGACAAAATCAAAACATGGAGATTTCCTGGGCCCTTCTCTCCTATTTTGTCAGGCTCTCAGCTGTATTAATCATGTCAGTTAGGACAAATTTCCTACT
Organism: Athene noctua; assembly: GCF_965140245.1. NCBI lineage: Eukaryota > Metazoa > Chordata > Aves > Strigiformes > Strigidae > Athene > Athene noctua. The sequence continues at coordinate 72,450,062 of NC_134038.1, read as the reverse complement.
TCCATCACATCAATCATTTTGAGTAACCTGAAGAAACTGCAGAGCAGCTAGAGAAAGCTAGGTCAATGTGGATACTTGAGATAAAATAAAGTGCTTCCTCAGGAACTACATGATTTTTGAAAATCGGTGTAAGCTATGCCAAAACTAGAAAGGCGAAATATTAAACACAAATTACCTGAGCGCCTACTCTAAAAGCAGCTTCCACTTGAGCTTTAAGGATGTTGCACTTCATATGGTCAGGTACAGATGAAGGTGACACAGGGGCATGAAGAGTCTTTTCAGATACTTTCTTGTCTTCACCCTGTATTTAATGTACAAGACAAGCACAGTGACATCTATTAGAAAGGTAAGTTAACAAAATGGTCAAAGGTCAAATTTTTACTTGTAACAACTTGATTCAGCAATACTGGATAAAACTTCCATGCTCATACCCTGATAGATACACATTAGAATAAAAACTTTTCAGAGTATTTAATGACTTGATATTATTTTCAAGAGAAGAAAAGCCTCAGAGAAGCCTGAATAATAGAAGCAACAAACTGAGGTGGAGGGAAGATACATGGAAAAAGACCAGTCAGGCCCTGGAGTGGTTGCTCAAATCTGCGATCACATTGAGGAAGCGAAACATTGTCTCAAAATACCCCACAGCAGGTAGAAGAGGGAAAGGTTCACAACACTCAACTATTGGTTTCTTATACCACCCTAAGTATGTGAAGGGGCTTTGCAAATTTAACCAGAGGGATCTGAAGGGATCTCCACGTAATTGCAAGCCAAGCAAAAACTCCTTCATCAGAAAGAAAAGAAAAATCCAGGAAGTTTAAACACTGCTGCTGCTGTTTCCACTTGATGTCAATCCTTTACCTACGCAGTGATCTGGATCAGAAATCTAAAGCCTCAGGACAGCTAGTTTAGTGACCTGTTCAAACATGACCCAAAGGTTTTGTGCCTTGAACAAACTACATCCAGCAGAAATGCCAGTATGAATAAATCTCCCGTGCAGGAAATAAAAAAAAAAAAAACCAGAAAAAAGACAAGGACAATGTAATACCAATGCATAAACGAACAGGGTATGATTGAGACCAGGATTGTCAATGTGAACTCTGAAACAATCAAACTGTAGTATTTTACATGTCTTTAAAGAAGAATTGGGCAATGGCATAACAGCCATTGCAAACTTTTCTATTCTTCCTGGAAATGAGACCTGAATTACAGCCCACTAACAGCTTAGATTATGCATTCATTTTCCACTGTCATTGCTCCAAAGAGTGAGTGGTTGTGTACACCTGGACAGAACAGATATGTAATGCTGTCATGCAGATTTCAGACAAAACAGGTACAAGGGATCAGTAAGCCAGGTCCCGTGCATCCTTGAGGTTCATCTCTGGCAAAGTATTTCAAGACAGAACCAGTCATTTTTTAGCCACTGAAATTACCATATGTTTAGCTCTTTAACTTCAAAACCTGACTCCTTCATCCTTCCTTCTGCCCTCCCCTATGGCATCCCACTGGCTGACGGCAACTACAACCTTACTGACTCTTCTCTCAGGCTGGCAAACAATCACAGACAAAAAGGAACATCAAGATTTGCGGGACACTTTCTGCAAGTGGAGCAAATCACAAACGCCAATTATGTTGCCTGAGGAAACTGTTCTGCAGACACTGGAGGGGGGGGGGAAAGCCAGACCTCTGCAGAACTCCATTGAGACTGCAAGATATTTCTCACGTGCAAGCAAAGTTGGTCTAGCAGCATTCTGCATCCAAAATGCCATAGCTGCCAGGTATGATTTTGAACAACTGACTAACTGTTAAAGGATTGCTTATCATGAGATTTTTTTTCTCTGGCAAATTTCTAATAATTCTTACATGTTTATTTGCCAAGCCACATGTAAACAGTAGTGGAAGATATTTTTTGACTTTTCATTCTCCACACTTTCCTCCTAAGGGAAAAAGAAAATACTTAAAATAAGAAGTGACAGCCTCTAGCTGGAAGAAACTAATGGAACTGCAGTCATCTATTCAGTCTTGAATATAATAGTATTTCTGGCAAGCATATGAAAAAACCCACGACATATTTGTTGGCCATAGGTATCTTTTCTGGGGTACTCATGAGGTTGGGAACTGGAGATATTCAAAAGGACAAAATTAACTGAAGAAAGCACAACTTTTCTTTCACCAATAATCTTGGTAGCCACAGTGCACTACTATACACTTTAAAAGGGCTGCTGTTATCGTCAGCTTTTAAGTGAGTTGATTTCTAACAGCAGAAAAAACAACACACTAAGCAGCGGCATTTCTAAAGGCCATGCAAAATCCCACCTATTGTTTTAACTGGATACAAATTAAATATCGTGTCAGTCAAGCAAGATTAAGCAACTGTAGCATACTAGCTAAATCAAGACAACGGATGCTTGCTTAGGACACAAGCTTATTTTGTAAAATTGCAGAGTCCCATTCTTCTGTGATTCAGATGGATATGGATATTTTCCAGTCATTATGTTCTTCCTCCCCTGCCCAATTTCCCCACATTGACCAAGAGCAAGATAAAAGCCCTTGGGACTGCCCTGTAGTTGGGAACCCTCAAAAGGTCTAAATCTCCTTGCTGTGTTCAGGATTATACCAGATGACTCCATGTAATGGAGACTGTCCCCAGCGTGGGATCTGATGTGCAAGTCTCACATTGAGATTCTCCTAACTTGAGAGGTCCAAACGCCAATGCTTGCTGACCTGGCTGAAAAGGGAAAGCTGCTGCTGCTGCTGGATGTTGCAGACTTCTTCGAGGCCATTCCTGGGCATTCAGTTCTGCTTTAGCCCTTGTTTGGGTCACGCTTCAAGGGTTTCACCTTCAAGCAAGCAAAATTTGCTTTGCTTGCACTCCACCAGGAGCTGTAGCGCCTTTAGTGACCGATCACACACAAAGAGCAGATATTGCTGCAATTGCTGCTTGGCCTCGTCCTGCTCCCCAGATGCTGAGCCAGCAGCCGAAGGCCACCACCTCCCCCTGCCCCAGTGGAAATGCTGACTGCACACAAACGCCATATGGGGCTTGGGAGTGCTCGACCTGAGCCAGACCTCCTCGAGCTTCTGAACATATGTGAAAGCCTTCTTTGCCAGCCTGTCTTGCCAACGACGGATTTTTCTGCCACAGTGTAGCACATCCTGAATCGTTACTGAATTCTGCTCTCACATAGCTCGTTAGCTGAAACTATTACACTAGTCAGTGGCACTGAAGATCAAGACTGAAAGCGAACTCAAATTACAGAACAAAGTAGCACCTTCTTACTGCAGACTATTAGCATCTATGTAAATTCCTATTGTTCCTTAATGGCATTGATTTTTACATATAAGCCCGTTCACCAATTTAACTCCTAAAGTGCAACTGTCCTCAAGAAGGTGAAAGAAAATAAGTATTTCAGGACTATACAAAGACATACACTACCTCCTAGGGTTCATTTCACTAGTTTATAAGAAAATCAAAGATCTAAAACCTGCCTGCATTAGGAATTTCTATATACTATTGCTGCAAGAATGAAAGCTGTAATCTACTTTATTTTGCTGTATAATAAAGAAATATTATATTTCCAGAATCCTTATCATTTGCAGTGACGAGTGAAACATAAAAATAACAGCTGGGTATTCAAATGTTGTACCAGGTTGGCAGTTATTAAAATTTTATTTTAATTTATAAACTAAGACCGTTATATGTGGAAGTTGATAAAAAAATAAACATGGCACGATGTTAATGAAAATTCCAATGTTATAATTTCTTATGTAATTCCAAAGAATCTGAGATGCCCCTTTCAGGTGAATGAGAGTCAAACTTCCATTTGAAAGAAATAATCTTCTTGCTTAAAATTGCAACCTAAACTCATCCTAAAAGGTTTAGAAATGAGGAAAAAACCATTAAGATATCTGATAACACTCCAATTTTCTATCTCCAGTTCTGCTAGTGCTAAAAACTAGTAATATGTTCAGATCACTTTCGCCATTGATGCAGAACTTTATTTTTCCAGAGAAGGAAAACAATGGAGAATTGCGTTTAAATGGCTTTGATAGAAGTGAGTTGAACAAGCTAAGATAGATACACACATAAAACTAGATGCCTTTTTTTCTTTTCATAATTGAAGTCTTGGGTTTGCTTTTCTCCTCCCAAACATTTACTTTAAATTCAATTACATTTGCTGATACTAGAACTGAAGGCAGATTTGTACAGTTAGACAATGATGACACTGGCTTTGGTTTGCAAAGCTAACTGAATATTAAGTACACGTACAGAATATAAAAATAGTTGCATGAAACACAGCAATATCACTCCCGTACTTAACATTTCCATTGCCTCTGCTTTAAAATGTTCATGCTTTGTTCCACATCAAACTGTGTACCGAAAGCAAGATTCATGATCTTTTGCCTCTGTGAATTTATCAATAGTCTCTTCTTAGCCAAACAGTATGTTTAAAACAGGTATTAGCTGGAAATGTCTGAAGAATTGAATTAATATTTTGTTTAGGAATTCAGGTCTATTCTTCATAGCTAGTCATCACTACTAGTGGGTGGTAAAATTTTAATGAAGACAACACAGATATATAGGTTCTGAATGCACACTAGCTATGTAAGGTCAAACCCTTTGGTTTCCTGGGACTCAACTACATCTGCAAATGTACATGAAAATCTACAGAGTCTTTCACCCCTTTCTACCAGGAGATTAACTGAATTCTTTCCATGTGATAGCTAACACCAATTATGAACAGACACCATAATGGTAAAACCTATATGCTTATGTGTTATTTGAGACAAAGTTTGCAAGCAGAAGCTGCATCTTTTATTAGAAAAATACATTTTGAAAAACAAAGAAACAAAAAACCCAACCCCTCATTAAGCTGCCAGATACGCAAGACCTTCCTCAGGTCAACTAACAGTTGGTCTAATGAAAGAGATAACTCCCAATAAATCTTGTTATGCATATAACCTTGGAGCAAACCTCTTCAATTGCTGGTATCAAATTTATTTTATAAAATGCTATTGCTCGATATTATTAGATCCTGCCTCTGTCAGTGCCAAGCTTCATGCTAGGCTTATTGGGTCATGGCAGCCATGTTTTCCAGGGTATACCCTCTGATCAGTGTATCGCATAGAAGAGTCTCAGATATATCAATAAAGTGAGTTGGTTTTGTGGGGTTTTTTTAAACCACAAATGACTTTTGCAACTGCAGTAGCTTTAGACTTCACAGCTGCTCACAGAGCAGGTAGTTTCACAGCTTTTTTGGAAGTGGTATCATTTGCAAGCAGTCAGTATTGTAACTGCGTAGCCCTGTAAGATGGTGTTGCCAGCTAGCAAAAGGCCATAAGCTTTGAACAGAGTCTGTAAAGCCATAGAGGCTGAAACCTTCTTGAACTGCTTGCAGCTTTGTTTTACCAGGTTTAGCTGTAACTGCAATAATTTTATACAGAAAACAGTGCACAAGCAGTTATTCTTTGTAGAATGAGATATTTATGACTCTGGCACAATGATATAGTATAAAACCACACACAGCTGGTATAACAGAGGCCTTGAGAGGTGGAGACACAGGAGGTGGTGTAGAGGAGCACAGACATGGGGTGATAGCATGAGGGGCACAGGCTAGTCCTAGAGACCCCATGGCTATAAACAACTGACCAATAGCCAGTTAAAGAACTATATACCTGGACAAAACTGGTTTTAGGGACAATGAAGAGAGTGAAGACATAGTATCTAGCATATCTATGTAAAAGCCACCACGTATAGTAAGTTCGGGTGTAACGTGAAAATGCAGATCAGTGAAGAAAGAGCAATGTGTAGAAGCACGTTTACAAACATACAAAAGGATCCAAAGTGGATCCTAGAGTGAGGAAGAAGTCATGAACATGACTGGATGGAACACTGGAACAGCCTGCCCAGGGAAGTAGTTGCAACCATCCCTGAAGGTACTTAAAAGACATGTAGATGTGGCACTGAGGGACATGGTTTAGTGGGGGACTTGGCAGTGCTAGGTTAACAGTTGGACCCAATGATCTTAAAGGTCTTTTCCAACCTAAACAATTCTATGATTCTGTGACCATCATAGCACCCCCTCTGACCCCACGAGAACGAAATCACCAACCTTAGGACCCAGGGGTATAGGGGAAGGGTGAGCATAACATCAAGAAAAAGGGTAGAAACAATTTGAACTGTATTATTATTCTTTCTTTTTATGTAATAATTACATCTGGACTAATAATTGCTAGACTCCCAAGATTTCAGAAATGCTAACAATGCATTCTTGCCTTTATATTTTATATATATATATATATATACACACACATACACACATGAGCAAGGGGAGATGGGAGAACACATTTTTCTAATGAAAGGTTTGCAAGAAAGAAAATCAGAAATACATTCACAGCTACAACACCTAGGCTTGTCTCTCCTGGAGATTAAGGAGTCTGCTAGCACCAAAGGGCATGAAACACATGTTGAAACTGACTTTTATCATTCAGAGGGTGGACAGACATGTCCACTGTACCAAACAGCTCTGGAAAAGAGATTGGACACATCCATTCATCATTCCCATGAGACGAAGTTTGCTGTAGCAGACAATCAAATTAATTAACTGCTGAATCTAATTTATCCAATTTCTTGTTAATTTTCCTATGGGTTGATTATTAAGCCTGACAAATTCCAGCCCCAAAGCGCTTTGCTTGAAAAAATAATAATTAGCAAAAGGAAGAGGAAGTGAAACTTGGGACTCCACAATAGGTGTGGAAATCATGGCTTTATTTTCAGTAACAGATCAAATGAAGCAGCTTTGTAACCGCTTCACTGGTTTTGTTTAAGTGTAATATTTCAGAAGATGCAAAACTAAGGAATAAAAAGCACTTAGTAGAATAGAAATCAATGGAGTAGTGCAGGAGAGCTGTTAATGTTCAATTTTTTTGCCAGAAACTAGACACACTGACCACTCATTAAAATCTGTTTGCTGCTGGACTGAGTAGCTAGTTAAATATCATAGCCAAAGGAGCTTTAAAGGCCACACTCTTAGCGAAAAATGTTTGTCACAGTTCAGGGCTCTTCAATCCTGTCTAACCTGCCCCGCTGCCTTTGTGCTGGGTGATGCTCCACAACATTTCAGCCCCAGGTTAGCCCAATATTTATCTCGTTCACCAGAGAAGCCATCTGCTGAGGTGACTCCAGGCTCTCCTCACAGCTCAAAGACCTGTGGCTGGTTTGTTTTAGCTTTATGAGCTCTGTGTACACATTTCACTAGGATCTAGGTCAGAAAATGATGCTTGAAGAAGAAAACACAAACAAGGGGCCAAAAGAACTTGAGAATGATTTGCTGATCACAACCCCACAGCCTGTAACATGAGGGCTTGATTGCTGAGGTGCTTTTCAGTGGTGACTCTGGGCCTGTTTCAAGAGCATGTACAATTTTCAGATGGCTTAAATGGCAATTTTAATAAAATTTGAGGGACTGGCCTCCTTCACATTCACACGGTAACTGCTGTTCATGGGATTGCTGCCCAGCTCTTCAACTCAAACCCTCTATGACTGCCAGGAGAGGGTTTTCATTAGACAGCACATGTCTCTAGCCTTGCCTTCTGCTGAGCTTCTGCCAGAAACAGAAGCATTTAGCAGCTCCTGGTGCTCTTTGCAAGACTTTTTCATCAGCTAGACTTTGACTGATGGCAGTCTCACCACAGCAGACACAGGCTGCATTTACTATGCAGCTGCATTTATTGTGAAGCACTGACTCGCTATGATACTCAGTTCTGCTAATTGCTCCTCAAATAAATAATCCACCTGACTGTGGACAAGATTCTAGAGCTGTCAGGACAAGCCAGAGAAAACCATTAATTATAGAAGAGCTGAGTTCTCCCTCCATGGATTTTCAGAGAATAAGAGCGAGAGGATCAGAGGTCAGGCTTTGCCAGGCAGAAATCGCAGCAACTCTATTGGGACTACTTGCACAGTATGGTGGAGAACAGGACCAAAGTGTTTTAAGCTTTCTTTTAAAGAAAGAAGAAAGACCATAAATCTACTAATTCTGAGATCCCAACGGTACTACTGAGATCATATATTTGGATCTTTTGTGCAACACAGGCCAGGCTGGGTTATCCTCTTGTGCACTGTGGTCAACATGGAGAGAGTCCTCTCACTTCTTCACTTTAGCCCTCTATATACGTCAAACTGAGCTGTCAATAAGCTCAATAGTGTAGGACAGTGCTTAAAAGCATGTTTTGGATATTGCACCTAAATGAATGTTCTCAGCTGGGGTTCAGATAGAGTGTCAGTAATTACATTTGAACTACAGTGCTCCTTTCGCAAGACCTGGAGATTTACTGGATGAACCTGTGAGATGGAGAATTTTCCTTTGGCAAACTATGTCCTTGCTTAATTAGCTTTGTCTGTAAAAAACTGTACTTATTACCAGTTAAGAGAATTTCTAGAAGAACTAGAGAAATGTCCATGGGAAAAAGATTACTTCTTTTCTGTTTCACCCCAGTTTGTCTACTTTATGATTTAACTTTTTATCCCCACTGAAACCAACCAGTCAGACAAAATAACAGCTCCTCACAGATGATAACAAATAGATTTGGGAAAATGTCTAAAATATTCCCCTTCACCTGTCTCCAAAAGTCATGACATAGGTCATTGCCTCATGACCACATTCATAAGGAGTAAGGACTGCAGTCCTTAGCTGAAATACACCACCACCCCATGACACACCCTGAACACTGTCTTCAAGCAAATCTTCATGACAGAAAATCCAATGCATTATGGATTAACTTCACTTAACCAGAATGTTGAAAAAAAGTATTCCAAGATTTCATTTTTTATTAGAAACACCTGACTCACTGATTTTCAGCCTTGAGTTCCATCTCCTGGATCCTCTCATCCAGAGAAAAGAAAGATTATGCTATATAGCCCCTTTGTGCTTGTCCTTTTCATACACTTTGCCACCTCCTCTCTGATTTTAATTTCTCTAATGCTTGTTGAAATAATATCAATAACAAAAGGCTGTTTGTAAAACCAAAGTAAAGTAATTTAATTGAGTTCTCCCCTGAACAGATAGAAAACTCTTGAAACACCACGTTTCTTTTAACAGGTTTGTAGAGTCCCTGGGGAACCAGACCCACCTGATTTGAAGCCAGTGGCAATGCTCTCATTGACTTCACTGGGTCCAGCTCAGGACTGATGTGATTGCAAACCAGAGGTCCAGGTCTCTGTGGCTCTATCCAAACTCAGTTCAAGGTATCCCACAGCGCGGGCACAGTGGATTTTGCCTCACATGGTTTCAAGGAGCCACTGACCCGCTGGCCTCTGATCTCTGGCAGAAACAGTGGGCCACAGCTGTTTTGCCACCTCTGAAAAAAGTCACTCATAAAACACCCACTAACATCAGATGCTGGGGGGGGTGGTGGTGGTGGTGGTTAAGGCATAACACAGATCCTCATGTAGAAAAACAAGACTTTTTTTATCACTTAAAGTGTTATTATTTTTTTACAGCTCTGAGCTGCCTAGATGACTAACTCTTCACAACTGAACTGAAACTACATCATAACATTGTTGCAGCAGCTTCTGATATTTTAAAAGGCAAAGTTGAAGGAAATGCTAAATCTAAAAATGAAGCCCCAGTCCCATAGGGAGATGGTGAGAGGTGATTAAAAAGTAAGCCAGTTGCAGATGAATGTTGATTTGAATTGGCGGTGAAAAAGCAGCAGCTTTTAAATATGAAGTGACAAAGGGGCTCTCTGGCATATATATGTAAAAGTATATATGTATATGCTATACCTTGTTCATGCTGACGTGCAGGGCTGGCCATGGTCCAACTACCTTCACACTCTCCGTTTCTATTTTCTTCAGATGAGAAGTTTCATCATAAAGAAGGGGAAGTCCTGAGCTCAGTTCTAAAAGATTCCCAAGAGAAAGAAAGAAAAAAACACAGTCTGAAGGGATGCTACAGAAGAACTGCAGAGCAAGACACTCAACTGCATTTGCAGAGACAGTGGTCAGCAAACCATCTTCCCTCTAAGCCCCTCTAAAATGTTTCATAATTATGCCTGTTGGGTCATTATGCCTTCTTCTATTTAGCAAACAATTCCTCCCCCTCCTCCTTCTTTCCCATCCCTTCGTTTCAGCAGGGCTTTTGCCAGCTTTGGGCTAGATACTTCTCTCCTTACCACCCCCCCTCCACCCCCTTTATATTCTAAAACTCAGTTGACACCAGAGGGATTATTTATGCAGCCAAGGTGCCACTCTCAGAACATGTGATGTGTAAAGAGATCAGAGTATAGCTTTTGGCTTCTCTCAGACATCTTTATTTATATGCCAGCCTCTTTAAGACTGTTGTTAGGAATTTGCTGTGTTTTGTCAACAGAGATTTTGAGCAAGCCACTGACACAGAAAGACAAGAAAAAATATTTTTTGAGACAGTCCTGAAAGGTCTCTGACAACATCTTGGGGATGGTGTAGCATATATATGTATATTTGCAAATACTCTGAGAAAAAAGACCTTCATCATGTGATGATTTACCTAATCTTTGCATCCTCCTATATTTCTTTTTGCCATGGATTTTTGGTAATAAAAGCTGGGAACAATCCGGTAATCCCTGGAGTCTGATTCAAAGCCCAGTGAAAACAATAAAAGCCTTGCACTGACTGCAGTTTGGTTTGGATCAGGTTCTTTAGCTGTCCTAAGAATATTAAATATTACTCACTCAAGATCTAATTCTACAGCTGTTCAAATATACATTAAAGGCTTTGCTGACTGAAGAAAAACTGCTAAAACCAGCTTATAGGGATATAAGGAAAAAGCTGGTTTTGGCATTTGTGAAACATTATCGGACCCTGAGGTAATAATGTCCTAGAAAGGGTTACAATATCAGCATTGACCTCCCCTTGGTGGTCTCTCATCACAGTTAGTGATGCCAGAGTTCTGCATTTCTCACATCACAGCTGCTGCCATGGACTTGAAACTGGGAAACTGCCTGATGATACCCGGGAAGAAATTACCACAGCTGTAAGATAAGACACGATGATTGTTTGGTTGTTGGTTGCTTTTTTGAAGAAACCGTCATTCTACTTTCCTGTCAAGAAAGAACGTAGAGGGGCAAAACTGCCTTATTTAAATTATTTAAGTTTGCTGATTTAAAACTGACTTTTAAACTGGGGGGTTTTTTGTTTAAAGGCAGAGCTCTGGAAAACAAGATACACAGTTTAGCCTTTTAACTCAACCTTGAAAACAGATTATTAAAAAGGCAAAAACCTGAAGTCCTACAAAAGCCATACATTTCCTGAGTCAGCATTAAGTCTTGGCAAAACTAGGCTTTCATTTCAAGAAAGCATTTGGCAGCACTGTGGCTTTTCAAAGCACTGTTTTCAGCTTGCAACTCAGTCTGTATTACACCATTCTCTGCTCTGGGTTATACAAGGACTTTTGTAGTGAGCAGTTCAGGAATAAAGGCTGTCTTTTTTTAAGTGATAACCTGCAAGCTCAGCCCAGAGTTCAAGAGGCAAGCTGGGCCCCCTCTTCTCATTCATCATTTTACACCATAAAAATTCTGCAAGCTACCTTGCGTACTTGTTGGCATCTGCTTTCAGTGATAGTCCCAGCTGTTGCTGGTAGATCTGCTCATGTGTACCTGATAATCCATGCACGATGTTGCCATGCCAATTAGGCTTAGCGAGTGGCTCACCCTCTCTGTGTGGTGAGCCTGGCACTGTAAGGCTAACTGCTGTTGAATACAGCAGTCCCTGCGAATACATGGGGGAAACTCTGCTGCAGTGTACGTTAGCTTTGAGGTGAAGGGCAGCATCGCAAATACAATAATCAGGCTGAATGCAGGAAAACAACCTCTTCTGCTGAACTGCCTTCATAAACACATGTCAGATTTGTTTCACCGGATTTCACTTCTTCCAGTAATTGAAGTAGACAAATTACTTGGAATGTGAAAAATCAGGTAGATCTGGGCCAGGTTTGTTTTCTGTAACAAAATCCCAGGCCATGTGTTTGCTGAGAAACATGCACCAGTATTTAAAGGGAACCCTGGCTGGGCGTAATGTCGATTCTCTCTCTCCTTGACCATGTCCTCCAAACTGTGCTAGAATTTTGACATTTATCAGAATAGGTGTAAGTGGAGCAAAGGCAGATGCTTTCTCTGTCTCTTCAACCCAATGCCGGGTACATATCGGTGGGTCACTCCACGTTCCACTTCAGATGAACTTAAAACCACCTCAGAGTTCAGAGATGAGTCCAGTCCACAGGAACTGGAATAAGTCACAAACACCCATGGTCCCTTGGAAAACCACAGGGTAGACAAACTGAAGTGCTGGTGTGCACAGCCTCATGGGAAGGTTTCCACTTAGAATAGCATATTCCCCCCATGAGACCTTTTGGCTCTCCAGGCATTTCCACTCAAGATATTTTGTTTGCAAGCACTCCATGAGAGTGTCCCCAGGTTAGTGACCACTTACTTCCTAGAAACACTTTCCCATCAGTGGCCTTTCCACACAGCCTGGAGACAGATATCAGTCCCCTGTGTCCCCACATGTCTGATGCAGACCCCCAATAGCGTCTCCTCTCTGCCTGAGTTTTTCTTGTCCCAGACAGTCTGCCATGTATGCCATCCTAGATAATCAACTGACAGCCAGCATGCTCCTAACCATTTCAGCACATACACTACAAGCCTTTTCCACAGGCTCTCCACAAGACGGTTTTCTCAGCTGAAATAGCCTGAGCAGCATTTTCATGAGTCCATTAAAAATAAACTAAACCAAAACAAGACCACTGAGCACCAACCTTGAAAAGGCACCCAGGCCTGTCACTCCAAACTACAAGTGAGTAACCTTGGTTGTGTTATGAGGGAAGTGGTCCTATCCATACCTGCACCGCTCTAATGGCATAAACATGCCAGGTCTAACTGCAGACTGGCCTTTCAAGGGAAATCAGCTTTGTGCCTCTGGCTGGGTGCATAGGTATGGGTCTCCTCAGGGGCTCAGTGATGAGGGGCCGTGGGACAGTGTGCCTGCATTAAGACAAGCCAGCACTCGGCATGCACAGCTGCCTGAACAGCTCAGCCAGATGCAGCCGGCATGCTCACCCCACAGCCTCCCCTCAGAGGTGTCCCATCCCTTTCTGCACTCTTAGAGAAACTGAGAATTGGCATATGGCGCTATTGGCATTGAGTCATGTCAGAAACCAGCACCGATTCCCTTTTCTCTAACCGAATAGTTAGCATGAACCAGCCTGAAGCAGACAAAACGAAGAGAAAGGCAAATCTATCACCAGGAACAGGTGCTACAGGCACATCCTATTGTTGAAGTCCCCTTCAGAGCATCGCAGCTCAGGGAGGCTGCACCCTGTCAGCTGTGCGGGGTTTGGGGGAGGAAGCTCATCCTCCCCATGCCTGGGTAGACGCAGCCTCCAGGGCCCTACGTTTCATCTCACAGGTAACACTCACTGGGCACAAAGAGATGAGCTCCCAACGTTTACCCTTAGGATTTCCTAAGCTTTTTCTAAGGTTATTTCAGCAATAAGGAGGAGTAGGAAAGCAGTGCAGCCTAAGAGGAGACAGAGCTGGAATAAACACCCTCCACTGCGTTTTTTGCTGTTTCTTTAATCACCTTCTGCTCTACAGGTGGGCCTGGCTTAGCGGGGCCCACGGCAGGGCTGGGGGGAGCTGGAGATGGGCCCCACTGCAGCATCACTGGAGCAGAAGCTGAAGCCCTGGGGGACTGATGGGGGGCCTTGGGCCAGATGGGGGCAGTCCCCAGGAGCCGGACAGGGGCAGCAGGACCTGCTGTGCCCTCAGGGCTGGGACACTCAGCAGCAGCATAGCTGGCTCTGACTGAATTTCCTGGCATGCTTCAACTCTAATTTGGGAAACAAAATAATACAGGCTGGCACACCCCCCAGAAAGGTCCCTGCCTCCTGCCGCACGAGGCTGACAGCCTGGGTGAGGCTTTCCAGCTCCGCTTGGCCGGCATCCCTCCGCCGCCAGCGCTCAGCCGCTGCTCATGGCAGCTATGTGACCGGCCGGCCGAGGCCCAACAGCTCCACGGCCAGGGAGAGCCACCCAGCAGCTACCCAACGGGGTGGTCTGCACCACCCTCTCCCATGGCGCAGGTCGCTGCAGACCGTGGCCGAGATGCGGCGTGGGAGTGCCCAGGGGGCTGCCCCAGGCCTCTGTGGCAGCACAAGGCAGGGAGAGGCCATGCTGGCGGTGCGCCATGCGAGCCCCAGGCGCTTCGCAGAAGGAAGGTACGCCCGCGTGGAGCGTACAATCAGTGAAAGACATCATGTCTCCTGGAGGTTGCTTCTAAGGGAGCAGCTTTCACTGAAAGCCCCAGCAAGCAATTGGTATTGCTGCTTAGTATTCCCTTCCCTAAACATCTACAATGCCTTGCATTTTATTTCTTGAGCTTCCCTCCTAAAAACTGTTATCTCCCTCTCCTTGGGAAAGAAAATTGAAGAACACATTTCTGAATTTCTGGAAAAAGTCTGATTAAAGTGCATGTGTGTGTAGATGCCTGTGCATTACTGCTGAGGTGGGACAGCCTACAGTCAAGGTCACCCGGCACTGTCCATTACAATATCCTGGTTTCAGGAATTTGAAAGTTGTCAGATTAACTGGCCAGGCTGAAAGTTTCCATAATGAATTGACTATCTCAGGGTGATTTACAATTATAAAGGCAAAAATTGGGCAAAGGAGGAATTTATCATTCATTTGAGGCAAGGAAAAAATAGAACATACCTTGTTTTGCCCATCTTCTGAAATTCTTACACAGCTTCAGCATCTCACACACTGCAGAGTGCAGAGATTATAAATTTGGAGAGCAAGAATTAGGACTGCTCAATGGCAGGGATGTTTCTCTTCTAGTTCCTGTGTAAACCTACAAACATTTGGCCAAGCTATGTACCCTTAAAAAGCCTGTACATGTTCAGCAGCAGAGACTTACACCCAAACTCCCCAAGGTTGCATCAGGAACAGATAGGCTTCTTTCCTCTTTGCTTTCTACAAGCTAAGAATTTCTCTAATGAGCAAGCAAGCGTACTCCAGTTGTGGTAGGTAAGGCTGAGCAGGAATTGTTCCCATTACCCAAACTAAGAGCAAGTTGCTGTTTGTCCAGTGCTCCAAACTTTCTGCTGTTTGCGCCCAGACATGAAAGCAGGAGTCAGATCCAAACAATGAGGGCTGAAGGCCAGCTGGGCAGATCAGCAAAAGACAATGGCAGATGAGGATAGGTTTGTGAAACTATGCAAATAAATAGTAACAATGAAAAAATAGCCTGTGCCAAGTAGAGACTCAGTATCTGTGACTAATTGGGTATTTGTTCAGCTAGGGAACACCAATCTAACAACAAATCCCGCCACCCCGTAGCAAAGCCAGGAAATTGCAAATCTTGTCTCATTTGCACACACTATAAAGTTAGCAAGTAATAACAGGAAGCATATTCTTCAAGGAGAAAAAACGAAACATGCTGTTTTCCTTTTCTTTGCCTCCTTGCCAGAGAGAACTCTGAGAGCATCACAGTTACTGAAATGACTTCCATTGCAGTGGACTTACTGTTTGGGTTTGGAACTCCAGAAACAATGTCTTTGCTGTCGGGAGCAAGGGCGCCATAATTCGTGTGGTGGTGATGATGACGGTGGTGGTGGTGATGCCTTGCAGGCATTTTTGTGGTATATGGTGCTCCACCATTCTCCTCAATGTTGAACTGATGCAGATCACTGTTGTTCAAGGGATAGCTACAAAATAAATTCAGTTCAAATTAGAGCAGTAAACAGTAGGACAAATTGTACTTTTGAAGAGCTAGAGTGCAAACCTTCCTGGGAAAAAAATGCACAGCTTTTTTTTAAATAAAATTTTTAACAATGAATATCCTAATTCTTTGCAGTTTTCTGTTAACAGGAGACTTGTGAGGTGAGGAAAAAGGATGCCTCTGCTTGTTTGGCATGACTTTAGTATCAGAATTAATTTTTATTTTACATATGACACGGTCTCTGCTAGACTCAAATTCTGACTGATTTACAGAATATGATTCTCAAAACCATCAAGTCCTGTAGGAATTTGCAACTTCACCTGGGATAGGAAAGTGGTCAGGCAACAAACAGTAACTCCTTTAAAGTTGTCAGAAGAGCAGACCAAGGAACAGTTCCAGAATAACATTACATTCCTGAGAAAGTTTGGCCCCTCAAATTTACGGTGCAAAATAGCTGTATGAAAAATTTGTGACTTGAGAAAAATGGAGAAAGATCCCATTGATAATGAAAGGTTTTTGCAGGTAACAACATACAAACCAGCACTTGGTCAAAAAGGAATCATATCTGTGCTGGTAAACTAATTGTTGGGCTTTTTTGCATATATTTAGTTAGGAGATTAACTGTTGTCAGTCTACAATATATGGAGAAATAGAGGCATGTTGAAGTTTTAATTCAGCATCTCTAACTCAGAGGTGTCAAATGACACTATTGATTTTCTTCAGTAGTTTTAACTGATGCCATTACTGCTTGAAATGATGATAAATTTCTAGAAATTTTATTTTCTCTCCATGCCAGCAACCAAAAAAGACTGAGATAACTCTACACAGATACTGCAAATGACTTGACTGTGCTTTCCTCAGAGGAGTCCTTAAAATTTTTATAAGGTTTTAACTTACTCTATAGCATTGCATTAGACAGTAGTTGCAGTAAATCAATTCATTCCAAGGAAAGATGAATCCCCTGCCCGTTTGAAAAATGCTGAAGAAATTATATCTTCAGCTGAATGGGTTTTCAGTTTGCTTTTATTACTAATGGCAGCTGAAAACCTGACAATATGGAATAAAGACAAACAGAATAATTAAAGGAACGATGAATAAATTATACCTAGCTACTTGCTACATATGTTCTCTGCAGATTACTTACTGATTCAAAGCAAAATTAACCAGTCATCTGCTAACACATCTGTATCATTTCCAAAGATATGCTGAAGCATGAACTCGGTTACATCATTAATAACCACTGTCTTCTCAGCAATAACTTCTGACAACATGAGGCTTTTGACTAGGTAGTAATTGAATAACACTTTTATGCTGGATACCTTTATGAAAGCAGGAGGCAGGGAGGGGAATGTTGTGTATATTAATCTTGGCAGGTTCCTGGCATGTAGCAATGACTGTCAATAAAGGTACTTCTGATGCCTTATTTGCCTTAAGGAAACAATACAAATAGGTGTCTGATCAACAGGGGACAGCTTTGGTGAGCTCAGATAGTCCAGAACTGGCCTGTCTTTTGAAACTGCACTATATCTTCACTGTTATAATCAAATCAAGCAAGTGCCTACCGGGAGAAAATGGTACAGGCTAATGAGATTGCACACTAATTGTAACAGCTCTCCTGCACTCTCCCTTCAAGCGCCTTGGATTGAAGTTACATTTTTGCATTTTTTTGACTGAGATTATAGCTGGGTTTGTTCATGCAGTTAAAACCCTTATTAGTAATAAGATCAGTTTTGGGCTGGAGCCTCAGCACATCCCCTTTTTCAGTCTATGATTCAATTTCTTTTCAGGACACAAAAACCTCACATGCTTGGGAGTTGCTTTCATTTCACCCGCTGGCAGTCTGGTCTAGCAGATTTTTGACTGGTCTCTTCAAAATGAATGAGATCACACCAAATCCTTACATTGACTTCTCACATTGCTATGGGCACGAGGTAGCTTCCATGCTTAAAATGGGAATGAACTGAGCAACCAAATGAACCAAAATCCTTCTGTCATGAAGTTAAACATGCACCAAATTCTCTAGACGTGTTTCTTGACTGTCCAGAGAGGAGAGCTCACACCATGTAAAATGCAGGGAGACCATTACTTCAAAGAAGTAAAGACCTAGCCTAGCAATGCTGATGTTCAGTTATGCACTGAAATCCTCAAGGACAGTAGGTCACAAAGCTCTAGTGAGGATGTCTATACCCAAGCAGTGCACTCATGTGAAATCCCATGTTGAAGCTGCTGGCCCACTTAAAAGGATGCAGTCATCTTCACTCTTCCAGGGCTGACAGCAACTAACAGATACTGAGGCAAACTCATCTCAGTGGTCAGTCAACTCTTGCACTTCTGATGCACACGGGGTTGGGCTGAGGAAGACTTTCGCAACCATACCCTCACTACTAGACTGATGAGTTACTGAACAATCATAAAGAACAGGGCTTGCAGCCCCAGAGCCAGTCTACTAGAAGAGTTGACAGTACCAAAAAAAAAAAAAAAAAAAGAGTAGTCCAAATCCCTTTTCCATGTACTCTCTACTATATAATTTATGGGCACACTCGGCATCCTAGTCCAATTTCTACAAGGTGGCATCAAGACTATCATATATCACATCTATTTTTCACTTATTTTTCTGTTCTTCCACTGTCTTAAATCTAGAGACTTGAGACTTTTCCACTCAATGCAGTTTCGTGCTATTAACTTTTCCTTCTATTGCTTGCTTCTATCTGGGTTACCTGAACAGATAATGTGCTCATGCATCCTTCCCAACCCATCAATGCAAATAAATCACTAGTGTCAATGAACCAACTTTCTGACCATATCCTAAGCCCTCCAAGTTTTCGTACTTGCTCCCCAGACACCAAGTAATGCTCTCAGACTATGTGCATACATGGGCGGGTATCAGTTTTCACCCTTTCTCTTTCCTCCTTTCTTTTGGCCCTCCTAATATGACAGTGTTACACCTTTGTTTTACCTTTCAATAGTCATTTGGCTGTCCTGCAGGTTTCCTCTTTTTCCTCTGTTATTTACCTCCGCAGTTTTCTCAACAAGCTCCAGCTGCTTCCTATACAATCAACTGCTGCCCTTCAAGGAAAATGAGGCAGGGCCCTACAGGCTATTATATAGAGGAAGAAAAAATTTCTTCCTTTTCTGTGCTTCTCTCAGGCAAAGCCCTCCTGAGAATTCAGTTACCAGAGGCTGAACCTTCAAAACAGCCACTCAAAGTTCACAAGACACTTGGGATTGCCTTTAGTCTCAAACTTACATAAATACTTTCTTCTGACCAAAAGGGCAGCATATTGAGAAACAGAGCAAATAACATCTATCTTCTGAATACCTTTTTCATTTAAAAAACTTTACTTACATTACTAGTCCTCTATCCCAATTTTATACTCCTCACCTTTTGCTTTGAAAGCTATTTCCAGTTGATATTCTTACATTTCATGTGCTCCAGCCATCTACTGCCTTACCAAACCATGCCTCTAGCATACAACTCACACATACAACAGTATTAAGAGATGACAGAAAAATGGGGAACAGAAAGCTATTTCAAAGACTGACTTATCCACCTCTCCCCTCAAAACCAAACTAAGCAGGCCTATGTTACCCCAACTGATCAGCTGAACTGAATCTTCAACACCTTCACTAGCAGAGACTTCATTACTTCCCTGTGCAACCGATTTCAGTGTCTCACCACGCCTACACTTTCTTTCTTTCTTTGACCTGTCACATTTACTTCAATTTAAGCCTACTGAAGAACTTTGAATTCTTCTGTTGCCCCTCATAGGTCACAGAATTCCTACAGTTCTGTTATGTTTTACCATCCTCCTCTGCCCAGCTGCCCCCTCCTCTGCCTCTGACATGTGGTGCTCAGAACAGGGCACCCCATTCCAGTTGAGGCCTTGCAAACGTATTGCAAAGAGGAAGGGTTGATTCCGTGTCCTGTGGGATCTACTGTTTATACACTGGAACATGACTTTTGCTTTTTCTTAAATAGTCTGGGGTTGTTGACTCATGTTCAACTTTTGATCTGAAAGAACACCAGATCCTTTCTTAAACCGGCCAAGTTTCCACCCCACCCCCCACCCCCCAAACCCTCAGCTGTGAAACAGGTTCCTACCTAACAGCACAAACATATTATCATTCCTCCTGACCTGTGTCCTAAACTTTCTCATGTACTAAGATCAGAAACACATTCAGGACTTTTCTCTCATCCATGACAGGCCTGCTGTGAGAGGACTTCCCATTTTGGTGTAACCTGAGTGATAAGAGATTTCTTAAAAAAGTAATCACCTCCCCATACCATCCTCATTCTCCTGTAGAACATAACCATGTAGCCCTGCATAAAACACCGTTCACCCGTTTCAGAGCAGGCTTACTCCTGCATCCTGTCCATGTCCCCTTCTTCCACACTCTTCTTGTAGGATCTCCCATTCAGCCGAAGCTACACTTGGAGAGCAAATGGTGGAGCTCTATCATCTCCCCACCTTGGGGAGGCTGGAGGGGCAACAGCAGAAAGCAGGCTCAAACTATTGTGCCTCTTGGGTGACTCTGCACTGAGTTTAGACCCTCCCTGCTATAACTGAACAGTGGTATAAATAAATTCCAGGCTTCTAGGTCTGTTTGTGACAACTAACCTTCAACAGTTACCACACTCACCTCTACTCTTTGCTTGGAACACTGCTTCTGCACCAAACCACTGCAAGTGTCTAACATTTTAAAATCCTCAAACTTTACACAAACATCACAACCCCTCTCAATCCTCCCCATTTGCAGCTCAGAGCAGGCCTGATGGTGATTTGTGCAGCTTTTGCAGCTCAAATCCACACTGCAGGCTTTGTACTAAATGTGTTGGGAGGCTCCCCCAACCACTTCGCTCCCTAATAGGAGACAGTTCACCTATCACCATATTGTAAAAATACCTTCTCCAACATCAGAATGGGCTTTAGATGTGCTCCCAAATGGCAGTCAGTGTTAAAGTGTATGTTAACATGTATGTGCATTAAAGTGTATCCATGGAGGAGAGACTCTCAGAAGTCTAATGAAAGCAGCCATTGTGCATGAAGCTTCAATGTGGCAGCTGGGGGGATAGACTTAACAGCTATGTTAAGCCAAACTTTCATTTTTGGGGCTTAATCTCTCCTTTTTGGAAAAAAAAAAAAAAAAACAAAAAAAACAGACAGACAAGACTTTGGGTTTATTCCCTGTCTGAGCTTCAAAAGCAGTTAAAAAAACTCCATACCAACCCAACTGAAATTTTAGTCAAACTTGCTTTAAACACATTTAGAATCTCACATATCCCTTGTGTTTCTGGAGCATGTAACGTAGCACAAAGAGCTTAGGAATTTTGCATACTCTGGAAATTATCCCATGGAGAGGAATGAAGAGGAAAAGTTGGGGGTGGGGATAGGAAGAAAGTAGTGTTCTGCATGAGTATCAATTAATGGCCAGAACCATTGGACTGAAGCAAAAGACTTTGAGAGAACCCAGTGTTGTACAAGAAAGGAGCACAGACCACAGCAGGAAGACTTCTTATAAAAGAGAGAGGATGCAGTTTCATTTTTGCAGCCAAGGATGAGGACATATAGAAGCAATGAGTGTTCCTAAGTAAAGGGAGGACTGACTAAAAGCAAACTTATGTTGTTTTTTTCCTACACCATGTAGCCAGGATCTCTTTAGTGGCCAGAACTGGCTTCCTAAACCATGAGAAGTATAACTAAAGCTGGCAGTGCTGTCACACTTCCAGGCTCTGCCCTGGACACCAGCAGACAACAGGAGAGCTGGCCCATTTGCTTCCTTTAGGGAAGGCCTGGGAAGATGTGTTGCCAATTTCTCTCCCTGCTGCCAGGGATGATCAGCAGTCTCCATCCATTCCTAGGGACACCTCAGAAAGCAGAGCGGGCAGCCAGCAGCCTTCTCCCAGACAGACAAATCAACCTTGGAAGGAAAGAGAAAAAGGCGATGGGGAAATACATATTCAGAAATGGTGATGGGAATAGGGAATTATCTCCTGTAGGAGATAAAAGTATATGCAGCAGCTTCCTGCTGAACTAAGTTTTGGAGCAGGAGTAATCTGGTATTCTCCACAAAAAGAACAGAGCCTGCAGCAAAGCATGTTCTAATAAAATACCAAGAAACAAATCTTGACTCAACAAAGCCATTGTCCTCATAGATTTCACCTTATCTACATAAAGATCATTAAAAAAATACTGCCTTGCACAACTGTCATGCAAAATATGCCCACTGGGGAACTAAACTTGCTCGTCTTCATTTACAAATTATTTTAATTAATGATAACGACAGCTAATGGTATTTAATCACCTGTCAAAAAAATTCATTGTCCCAGATGTCCTTGCAGATGAGAACTCTGAAAAGAAGACACAAGATTTTCTAAGACAGACGAAATCCTCCCCCAAGTCAGTGCTGCCTTCCCCTTTCAGTCACAGGCCGACAATGTATGCCTGTCCTTGGGAAATAAAACAACTCAGGGTGGCTAATCCAAGCAAGCTAACTCAGGTTAAAATAGGTGCTAAACCAAGTGAGGAACGTAGTCCTCCCAGACAGACTGCAGCTGATCTTGGGTTGCTAACCACGCTAGAGCCTTTTCCACCACTTAACCCATTAAATAATTCAGGCCCATGAACTAAACACATCTATGTCTCTCCTTTCCTCGTTATCACGTACCTGCCAAAGCATGCAGACACAGAAAGAGGCACAGGCCTGGCTAACAGAGGAGAACATGAGAAACCACGTGAAGTGACAGAAGAAATAGCTGGACATGACAGATAAAAACGTAAGCAGCTAACAAATGTTACAGAGCGTGCCCTGAAGGATTGCTGGATTTCACAGGTAGTTATGGGAGAGCCACATGAGAAATGGCCAGACTTCACAGAGCACCAGAGGACGGGAGTATGAGGGACTTTTTTGGTGAGAACAACTTTGCAGGGCCAGCACTGCCTAGGAAACCATATTGGTAATACTGCATGAGGTCCAAACTACCTAGATAGCCTTGGGAAATTTGCATATGGATTTCACAAAACTGGGAGCAATTCAGGGAAACAGCAGGGGGTAACTGAGAGGAGACAAGGTAAGGGATGGGGAGAATCCATGGGAAAATGAAGAGGAGGGAGACAAAAGGGACCAACCACATGTAAGCAAGATGCTGGTCATAATGCTTGGCTGGTCAAGCCTCTATCTCTGCAGTCTAGGCTTCTTAACTATAGTCCTATTTTCTGCGGGGGGTGGGGGGTGTATGCATACAGGATTGAGCTTGCTGTACTGCCCCATGTTTGTGTGCTACCGTTTGTGTCTGCAGGTGATGGTGAAGGCACTGCTCTCCACCTCTTTGGCTCTGCGTGGCTGGCTGCATGTGCGCTCTATGTGTATTTACAGCTCTGGAATACATGCTCAGCATCAGTATAGCCTAGGCTCAGAAACCAGGAACTACAGCAGCCTCACATCTAGCAGATTAGAAAAGTGAAATCACTTTAGCCTTAAAGCCAATTCACTGGATTTGACTTTCCTTAACAATACTCTTCCATCTTACAAAATCTCCTTTTTGCCTCTGTCCCTGCACAGCTGAAATTCCTTGAAAAAAACCATGGTTTTAGAGAAATTAATAAAACTGTGGAAATTTCATGCTTCTAAATTATTCATATTTTGAATATGCGCTACAGAGAAATATGTGGTCTTCTGAGTTTTCAGTAATCTACCATAACTTTAAAGTCCAGCGTGAACATACCTGACACCATTGCCACACAAATTACCTCATTTTAGGTTATAGATATCTGCCTTTTTAACACATTACCAGTAAAGCTACTGAAAAGGTAGAGTGTGCAGCAAGTAAAAACTCTTATCAAGGCAGGACAGAATTTTCCACTTATTTGCTCAGAAGATAGTATTAACAGGTAAAAGTAACAGAAAATCAATCACTTAACACAGCAAAGGCTTTCTCATTTACGAACTTGCAACCTGCCCTATCTCCGTTCTCACTGCAACACTTGGACAACTCAGATGAGTTATAGCAAGAAATTGTACATTTTATCTTAAAAGCAATTTTCAGACTTTTTCTTACGAGTCAGAAATTGAGAATGAGAGAGACATTAAATGCAACAGTAGAATCTGAAAATGAATTATAACAGAGCCCTCCTGGCTTCAAAATTTTGATACAGAAGCAGGATCCAGTTTGATATCCAAGTTCCTTGAAGCCTTGCTTCAAATCAGCCTTGCTTCTTGATTCAGTGAGCTCCAAGTGAAGACACAGATACTGAAGTCTCAAAGCTCCCTTGCCTCTTTCATTCCTCTTCGTTCCCACAGTCTCTAGCAGGCTTCATTGCTTTTCCAGTTCCTGCTATTGCACATCCCACTGCAAAACTCTGCTCTCCTAAACTCTCTACTTGAGCTTTTTGTTTCTCTGGCCCATATTTTTTTCAGAGCTCTTCCTTCCTTCCTGACTCCTACACACCTCATCATGAGAAAGACTCAGCTCGGGGACACCAAGATGCCAGCCCTACTGTCTGCCAGGAAAGCCTCAAAATTCAGGGCCTTGGCCCCTGGAGATGAAAAGAAACACAGTTACTTTGTCATCTGTTTACCTACTGAGTTCATTGCTATGTCAATACACAATTTACAGAGCACTGGAGATGTATTAATGTTTTGTATTTCTACTTCTCTAAGATTCTCAAAATTGCAGAGATTGGTAATGGCAGGTAAATCATTGTGATCATTAATTCCAGCACAGATTGTTATGGGTTTAGTGAGGAAAAAAAAGTTTATAAATAGTTAGCTTCTTATCTGGGTTTAATTGTATTAGACCGGTGCTACTAATACTAAGGTGCGGCTACTTCTTTTGTTTTCTTCAGGGCGCAGAAAGTAAAGAATATTCTTCATTGCCTCATTTTGAAAAAATATTTTTTTTTTTATAATCCATCAACATCTGACATTGTTAAGCCAGGAACTACAGGTTTTCCAAACTGTTTCTGTATGAAATATCTGGTTTTGCTTAATCCAATACATCTTCATCTTTGATATGATGAGCTGCAGGTTTTGCTGTTGGATAGTTTAAACCTGACGGTCATACTACTAGTGCCATGAAGAGGAAGAAACAAGAACATTACAAACTTAGAAGATGTAAGATCCAAAAACCAATCAAATGTGGAAATGTAATTGTGGTGGCAGTTTGAGAACAGAACCCAAGAAGCATTTCCACTGGCTACCCAACAGCCCTAGATCAACATTGATCTTCATTTCAAATTGGCAGATTCCTCAGTTCTCAGAAGGTGTGATGACTAAGGCAGTCACGAACACTACTACTGCTAGAGATAATAAACTAAATTGTTTCTGAAAAGATACATGCAACAGATCATGGAAGGTAAGATGCCACCAAACCAAAAGTAGTCACCCCACAGAGTCAAGAGAAAGCCATTATTCCAGAAACACAATACAAAGAAGTAACATTCGGTTTAAGGTATCAGGCTGGTGGAACTTCCCACCTACACCAGTCTGTGTGCCAAGTCTGCCAAGACTCTATCTGGAAAAAAAAATAAAATCATCACCTTCAAGAAAGTTGGATGGGAGATAACAGTATTTTCAAAAAACACCACCCCTTCCTCCTGTTCAAAATTGAAGGTATATTACATGCAGAAATTAAAAGCAATATGCAAATTATTACAGGCATGCTTGCATTTTCTGTAGCAACCTATTAGTACGTGCAGCAGGCAGTGCACAAAGGCTTGACTTGTGAACTTTACAACTAAATTCAGATTAACGCTTGTGAAATCAACTGTTTGAAAATAAGTTGTTTTGCTTTAAAGGACAGTCATGAAACAGTCATTAGTAAGCAGTGGAGAGCAGCATTTAGTCTGCAGAAGCTTTATTAGTGGAAGTGACTCATCTCAAAGGAGGCACTCCAGCTGAATCAAGTTTTTATCTGCTTTCTGTGATGCAGTGGCAACAAGAGCAACAGCACGTGCACTCAGAAGGGAAGTCTATTTGGCCAGTCACTCCAAGGGACAACAGTATGTGGAAAACAAGGGAAGCCAAACAAGGTCTTCATCATTACCACAGACTGCTTTACAATGTACTGCAAGAGGCAGATAGAAAAACATCATCCATTCCTTTACATGTTTTTCTCTTATCTACTTTGACTAGTATTGGTTTTGTCCAAAAGACGCATCCTTCTACGTGTCTGGCTCCTGATGAGAAAGGGGGACTAATTTTCCTGCAGGCCTTTCGACACTAAAATATTGGGAGTCTGTGTTTTTCCACTCTGAACTGTGTTTTTCCAAGCATTTGCAGTTTGCCTGTAAAGTAGGAAATAGTATTTCCTCTGAAATGGTTCAGAATCTCCATATTGTAGCACAAGTTTGGTTAGGGTGCAGAGGCTTGACCAGATGAGTGCTAGTGCAAGCTGGCTCTTGAAGAAGATTCATGGCTAGCAGTCTTAACAACAGAGACCTGGTGGATCAGTCCCTTTTCAAAGCACAAAACACACAGTCTGAGATTAATTTAAAAAAACACAGTTCATATTTTATGTCCATTAATGCCAGCTGGTCTGTAGCAGCTCTGGCTCAAACTCTTTGGCTACCATCAGCAATGCTGCAGTGACAGCACTCCCCTACAAGGCTGCTTTCCTTGGTCCTCCTTTTCAGAGTCAGAGGAAAACCACTCATCATCAGCAGTCTTTCCAGACATCTGGTGTGCCAGGTTAGATGGATGTGTGTCGAAACTTCTCATCTTCAAGCAAGGCAGTAGTAGCCTGCCTGCCTGATACACAAACTGGAATGACTTGTGGAAAACCTCCTCTGAAAACACGGTTGTGGCACTGAACTGTCTTCATCCTCCCCCTCAGAGGACTCCATCTAGCCAACTTTGATGCCTGAGAAGTGAGAGATAGACTCAATTTCATTTTTTCCCCATCTTAGACATTCCCCAGCTCATTCCTTGCCAGCAGCTGAAGCTTCATTTTCAAAATTACTTGCAAGCTCTAACACTCTCTCTTGCAGGCTGAAGAGACATCTTCTGCAACACTCATCCAGAAGGAAGGAAAAATTGTGTTTTACATCACAAGGCCGTAATATATGCTTTGTTCCCATCCACAATGTGAGAAAGCATTCCTCCTTTTGGTCAATTTCCACAGGGGTTCACTGATAAAAGGGTCTGGAGGGCCTTGTCGATTCCTCTCCTTAAAAGTGCAAATCCCTGACTGTCAGCTTTGGAAATGCATTACAAAACCTGATCCCTTTGTTCACTTTGTCTGTGACTCACATCAGCTAGAGAAAAATAACTGAAAATGAAAGTTTTAAAAAAAAGCCCACACTAAAATAATTTACCGAAAGCGCCAACACTTTCAGTATTGTATTTCAGTATCATATTTCAGTGTTCAATATTAGTCATTAGTTTGTATGCCAGAGCCTGGCTGGGGCTGAAGAGCGATGCATTTCAGCCCAAGTTACAGATGCAGTATCACCAGCTTTTCAATTCCCCCACCAGTTCCTAGGAGAGAGGATACAGGATTACAGAGTTATCACAGAGCAAAAGTAGCCCCCCTGCAAATCCAAACACAGAGAGTGGCGAGCCAGGCCTGAGCTCTGAAGAACTGGTTTTCAGCTTTATTAAATGCAGGAGGAAGGTATGCAGAGAGATCATCAGAAGATATCCTCAGCCAAGATGTATCAAGCAATTCTCCTGTGCTTGGAAGAATGCAGCCGATTACATGCTGGACTTCAGATCAGTGCAGTTTCTCAGGTGTCTAGCACTGTACTCACAGACACCACCGCCCACCCCCAAAAATGATGCAAGGGTAGTCTTTATCACCTGTAATCAGATTACAGAAGAGTTTCTAAGTGTATGCTGGACTGGTAAAAACAAGATTTCAGACTTGCACAACGAATAGACTTCAGAATGGGGTGGAGAAAGCCTGCACACACAGTGAAACAGGTACCGCTGAGAGCATGCTTTATTTAGATTCATAAGGCGGCACCTCCTTCAGGCAGTCTGCAATTTGTTTTAAACAACTTCCCTGTGTATTTAGAACACATTCAAACGGTGTTGATTTCTCTGTACCTAGAATGACTGTATAACATGCACTTTGGTAAAAATTGTGTGGCGTTTCCTCATGAGGAACTCCTAGTTAAAATAATTCAACAAAATGTATAAGCACTTACATATCAGGGCTATCAAGTCCCTGTACTGGGTCTCTGCATCTATTAACTACCAGTGGCTTCCTGTACCAGCACAAATCTAGGATGTAGTATTGATTTATACTGGCAGAGCTTTCCCAATATTTTATTTTTAAACAAAAGGCGCTACTACATTTAACAGCTGAGTTAGCCAAACATCTTCTGTCTTTCTCCTCTCTCCTTTCTCCCTACATAATTTGGTTTTCACCTGCAGTGTTCTTTGTGGCTTCAAACACAAAACTGTATTCCCAACATCACAAGGACTGTATTAGTCACTTGGTAAAAACAATACTGCGTAAGTAATGAGTGTGCTGATTTTAGGGAAAAAAATAATGTGCTTTTAAATTTAAAGCAACTTATCTCTACTACCCATATTCATCTTTGTTTAGGTTACTTAGGACACTGGCTTGATAGGTCAGTCAGAGCAATGCCAGGGTCAAGAGAGGAAACAGGTAGAAATGCTCCCTCTTCCCAACTGCATTCCAGCCCATTTGCTACAAGAAGCCAACTAAGACTAGAGCAAGGAAGGACAGAGAAATCGATCTCTTCTTACCTATCTGATGGCTTGGTGACTTTGCTGGTACAAATTTCTGCAGACAGCAAGGAGGATGTGGGATGAAAAAGTGAAAGGGGAGTGTAGAGTGCATGACCTCCTTCTCCAGAGAAGCAGAATGACAAGTGTTTCCCTCGGGGTGACACACACAAACTGCAGAATGCACAAGTCCCACAGATTGCTCTTCACCTGTGTGCAGACCTCCTGCATGAGGCATTTTAACACAAGGACTGGTTAGGCCTTGGGCTGTATTTCTTGTGATCTGTCAAGGAGATCCCTCATTCAGTGCACCTTCAGCAATAAACCAAACCACACATAACAACACATGATGAGGAGGAACACTGAGAACAAACCACACAGAAGCCAATGAAGTTCTATGACAAGAAAGATAACGTATTATGAATGTAGGTGTGCAAATCATGAAGCAACAATGCTCCACTTTAACCTGAGTATTCAACAAAACCCCTCCTCCAGAGCGCATTCAGAGCAGGAGATAAACTAGGCCCTTATTCCAATGGCTCCAATAAAGTTTCTCTTTCTTTCTTTCCCAAATAAAATGCTGCTGAAACAGAGGAAGACTAGACTGGGGAAACTGAAGTCAGCCTCTGGGATTACCCACCTTAGGCTTACTCTGGCATTTTCACATCTCAGTGCACAATTGCTTTATTGTTTCCACCCCCTCTACAGACTGCACTGAAAATGTCGATCCAGCACAGCATTAGTGATTCCAGGGCAAAACAGGTACAAGCATAAGGTGTATCATGTCTATCCACCCTCCCCCAACATCTTTCAAAAAAAAAAAAAAAAAGCATCATAACCAGAACAAGATTGAAAATTTTTATTTGTACTTAGCACATACAGGAAAGATCAAAACAAATATTAAAAGATAGCATTTGTAAACAAATATGTTTCACAAAAAAGTTATACACTATCAAATTTGCTCTGAAAAAAATTCATGGTTATAGCCGTTTATAAATGTGTATTTATCAAAATCACGTTAAAAACTACTTCATTTTTAAAATATCCCAAATGGAGATTCATCATTCCAACAGCTTCAGAGAGACCACAGAAGTAAGGCCTAATTAAGACAAATGCATGAGTTAAGATGGCACTATGATTTCCAGTTTAAAAAAAAAAAAAAAAAAAAGATCGGCAAGTGATCAAAATACCAGCCAAGCCTATTTAAAGACCTAGGTTTGTAAAATATACATTCAACTTTGCAAACATCTAACTTTAAAAAAATAGAGCTATTTCACAGGATCGTCCTCATCTTGTAGTGTACCAATTATGAGCTGTGTTTTCAAATCCACTCAGAGAAA
This sequence comes from Athene noctua, assembly GCF_965140245.1. Lineage (NCBI taxonomy): Eukaryota > Metazoa > Chordata > Aves > Strigiformes > Strigidae > Athene > Athene noctua. Next base: position 72,420,272 of record NC_134038.1, on the reverse strand, counting down.
AGTTATCAGTAGGTAGTTTTATGCGATTGTATAGTTCACTTCCATAATCACATTAAAAATAAGACAACAGCAGCACCCTTTTAGCAAGGATTAATTTTTAACATTCTCGCCTTTATAGCAGCAGGTATGGTTCTGGGGAATGCTATCAATATAATCAGTAAGTCAAAAAAAGGAATACGCATACTCCATTAAGTTTATTACAGTGTTCTTTCCTCACACTCAAAGTTAGGCAAGCACCTCATTTTTTGCTGCAGAATACAAAAATTAAAAACAAATGACACCCAAACCTATGACTACCTCAGTAGGCTCCCTTTGTTGGTGGTTCATAAGCCGTTTTGATTGCCAGTGTGAATTGGTTTTTCCTCCCTCCGATCTCCTATTTGCATGTCAACTAAAACTCAAAATTTCTCAAACTTCATGTATTAATTTGACTCAAAAGAAACAAGATAATAAAAATAACTAAGGCACAAATGGCTGATCTTCAACAGCAGGCAGAGGGTCACAGATTTGAAAGCATGGTAGAATGTAAATCCCCGAAAATATTTCTGGTCTCGGGACACTGAAAATTCTTGCCAGCTTTCACAAAAGGTTTTTCAAGATTTTTTACAAAGAAACGGAGAATAGTTTTCCCAAGAATGTCCATGAACACTAAACAAGGATGGATGTACATACAAAGACACACACTTTATGCACAATACACTTTGAACATACTGCAGACAGACAAGGACCATGGAATGCAATGATCGTCTAAGATGGCAGATGAAATGAAGATGGCTGTTTTTCAGAGAGTCGTCATGAGTTTATCTTGGTACACCATGCTTTGGACTCCTCCTAAATTCTTCTGGTTCTGTTCCTGGATATATCGTAAATTGCTGTCCTCTCCACTTGTGGGGGGTTTCCAATATGGCCTGTCATCATGATAGGGTGGCCTGTACCATTTGCACAGTTATTGGTTAGTGAGAGATGGAAGTAAACTTACGAGTGCTACACAGTAACGCGAATTCACCCAGCAAGTGCTAAGCATGCACACAGTGTGATGGGCAGCTATCAGGAAGGGAAGGAAATGGTGACAGACCTACAGGTCTGATGCAGGAGCCACTGAAGCAACTGGGAATCTTTTAGCTGATTTCAAAGGGGTTTGAATCAGAGCTCAGTCATTAAAAGCCCTCTCTGATTTCAAGTGTTACAGACAAGTGTCATGCATGAATGCTCCTGAATCCCAGAGGGATGGTGGGGAGGGAGGAGGAGGCTACAGGAGAACTGAACGCATACAACAAACAAGTAAAATAAACCATGTCATGCAAAAAGTTGGCCTCATGTAAATATAACTTTAAGGTCTAAAAAAATTAAGAAAGGCAATCCTATGAATGAAAATTTCTCATCTATAAATATTGCCATTTCATCAGCACTGATGCAGTTAATTACACTGAGGCAGCCTGTAAGTTACACAGTCGCTTTTGTTAGGATGCACACCTAGAGTCTATAATTAGTAGGGGTATTTCTCCGTGGCTACGTAGTCAAACTTGCAGAAGCACTAAGAGGAAAAATATTTTTTCATTATTTGGTCATTATTTATTGTTGCTTAGAGATAGTAACCTCAACCACTCCTACAGCGTATCCTGAATCATTGATGGGGGTGCTGGGTGTAGAATAAATAAATAAATATTTTGAACAGTATGTAGGAAACCACAATGTTTAAGATTCCCTTATTACCAAACTGAAGTTGCACCATTTTTGGGGTAATTTTTTTTAATGTTAGAAGAAATACAGGCAGGTTTAGATTTTACCCTTTTTTGGAGAGATTCTAGAGTTATATAATGACAACTGTTAAATGGAATGAATTTTCTCAGAAGACTGAACACTAAGTTAATTGTAAACAAGTAATTTCATTGAAAGGATTTTACTGAGAAGACTGAGACACAATTCCACATATTACTTCACAAATTATTCAACAAAAACCCCATATATCGCATGTGTTGCACAGGTAGTTTCATTTCAGCCCTTGACCCATGCTAGACTTGCATGTCCAGCAGAAAGAATTTCATGCATCTGTGGTTTATCTCAGGTTCATAGCTGGATGGATTAAGCTTTCTCCAATCAAGCTATCTATCTAAGATGTTAAATGTCCAACTCTTCCACTTTGACTTCAAGTTAGAATAACTTGAAGCTTGCACATTAATCACACATTTAATGCTTCTGCCTGACTGGGACAAAAATTCTGAGCACCTTTTCTACTGAGCTTGCACGACTGAGCTTTTAAGTATGTTTTTTAGCTTTACAAGCCTAGCTATAAAAAAAGCCATTGTTCATATTTCACTGACCTTAATCTTTGCCCAGGCAGCAGAGGGGCTGAAAGGGGAGGTTGTCTGCACAATCACAATACATTATTGTGCTTATTTCAATATCACTCTGCTCCAGGGTGAACTATTTGGCTTTAAAATGTTACAGACTAGTATCATAAGTGAAAAAATCTTTAGAAAAATTTCAGCAAAACCTCAAACGATTTATAAAATCATTACACTCTCTCAGCAATCACTAATGTGAAACTATACATTTTAAATCACACACAATTAAATGGACAAGTAAATCCTAAACACAGGAAGACTCTTGAACATGAAGTACAAAGTTAACTACCCAACTTAGTATCTTCTGTTTCTAGCATAGTGCTTTTTACTGCTGTATGCTAGGAATTTTAAGATGACCATGAGTATGTCTGCTTCTCTGCCTAACAAGGATTTCTAATAAAATATTTGCCTTTTTTCCTGTGTTCTCAGACTCAAATTTGGACCAAATTGTCTTTTCATCCATTTTAAGCTCAGCCTCATCTCCAGAGCCTGCTTACACTAAGAATGAAGTCTACCTATCCTGATGTAAGACTATAGAGATAAAAATGTAAGATGAATAGGAAGATTATGGTATTGGTATTTTTTAGTCAAGACAGTAATTGTCTAAAAATCTGAGTAACCTAAAAAGGTTACATTTATTAAGACAAAATAGCATCTGAGTTTTATCTCGGGTACACGCACAGACACATGTCAACGAGCAGGTGTGTGTCTCCACTGTGCGTTCCACCAAGGTGGTTCTAATTTGGAGTGAATTTCTTCCAAAATTTCTTTTCGCTCAATTCCTCTCATTAATAGTTCCAAAATAAAAAAGTATGCGAGAAGATAGCACAATAGTACACACAGGAATACTTTTGTGAAACAGTTCTTAAAAACTCAACACTACAATTTCACTTATTATCTCTAAATTGCCCGATACATCGTTCCACGTACATGTTATTTTTCCATATACATTTCTGCAAAATATGAAAAAAGAGCTGCAATGCAAGAATCTGCTCACTCATAACTTTACCCTAAAATGAGTTTTTTCTTTGTTTTAGGAAATTAAATACTGATCAAATTGCAATTAGTTTTATTGATGCTACTGAGCATCTTCCCATCTAACGTACTCCCCATAGAAATACACTAAAGTTGTATTTCAGATTCTGAATTAAAAATCAATCCCAAAAAAATTTTCATCAAGAAGATTAGGACATTCCAAAGCAAAATCTAAACATAAGTTATTTAATACTGCCTCTACATCACATACTTCTAACTTCTGTTTGCCTTTCTTGGGCAGAAACTTGCCAATATATCCACCAAAGCTTCAGGGCAACAGGTTAAGATAAAGAAAGAACTAACCATCTTTCTCACAAAGTGAAGATCGCTTACCTTACATTCACAGGTGTATGTGGATGCCAGTGTGGCTGAGTAGGATGTATATTAGGATGATACTGTGGCTGCAATGAAAACATTGAACGCGGTTAATGAAATCGTATAAGAACTCCCTATTAACTTTTTATTTTCCTGGGGCCATGAGGAACGTGCTCCCTGTGAGCCTTAGAAACCCCACTGTTTCAGACCTCCCATGCTACTGAGCATTTACATGAGACCTCTTGGTTATGAGCTTGCTCATTAGGACACACTCATGGAAAATGCAAAGAAAATTGCAGTTTGGTTTGAGAGACAAGCTAGCACATCTAGTGCTTCTCATAGAAACCACATCAAAAGAATGTCAACTTTAATCAAAGGTGAAGAGTGAGAAAGGTTACTATTATAATAGCAGTCTTCAGAAGGTCACCGGTCCTTGGTGACAGCATTTCTCTCTCATATCCATGAGATCTTGAGGAGAAACACTGAAACATCACTAGTGAGGCTTTTAATAAAAACAAGTGTTAAGACTAAGTTCTCATGCACACACTCAGTTGCTTTCTCAGTAGCACTGACTGCTAGTATCACAGATGAAAAACGGTTAAGGTTTTTCTCTGAAGTGTATAAAGGAGCTTGTTTAGAAAAACAAACATTTGACCAGGAATGAACTCCTTAAGTGTTGTGATGGGGGAGATAATTGCAACTTTGAACTTGTCATGGATCATCCAATGTGAGAGACTGCTCTAGACAAAAGATTACTCACAGAGTAGTCTTCTGGGGTCCATCATATTCGAAGGGGGGGGGAAGGGGAAGGGGAAGGGGAAGGGGAAGGGGAAGGGGAAGGGGAAGGGGAAGGGGAAGGGGAAGGGGAAGGGGAAGGGGAAGGGGAAGGGGAAGGGGAAGGGGAAGGGGAAGGGGAAGGGGAAGGGGAAGGGGAAGGGGAAGGGGAAGGGGAAGGGGAGCAAATGGAGTGTATTCAGCTTGCTGTGCATTCAAGAACACAGGCAAAGAAAGAGAGGAGTTCCTGCACTTTCTCCTTAACTCCCAATGTGACACTTTATTTCTGAACCACGTCAGAGACTCTCACCCCAGAGTAAGGGAAGGGGAACAAAACAGCTGTACTAATTACAGAGAGCAAAAATATTTACCACAAAATAAGAAAATGACAATATTCTCCTCAACAATTGTTATGCTCTTACCTGGTAGTTATGGACTTCAGGAGTATTTTTAGCACTAAGGGAGAAAAAAATTAGCTTTCATGTAATCAATACATCTATGTCACAGCAGCCTATAATTCAGGGTTCTACCCTTCAGGGAAGTATTACAGTGAAGTAAAATTCATATTCTTAAGGACATCAATATTTTATTCAAGATAGACAACACAGCAACTACAGTGCAAAAAAGAGGGGTGCAAAATTATTTTCTTCATTTTACATTTATGAAACAGGAACAAGTAATGCTAGATAAGATAGCATAATAGCAATAAGCAGAAAGGAAATATGTTTTACTTTAGTCTTATCTCAAAACACAAAAAGAAAAAAAAATTAAAATGGAAGCACTTAAAGTCTCATAGCCAGTCCCCAAGAAGAATCTGGTGCTGCATAATGAGAGATCCCAAAGCAATTCATTCCACACCAGGGAATTTGTTTTGACAAATCCTAATGCATAAAGGAGAGATCCCAAAGCAATTCATTCCACACCAGGGAATTTGTTTTGACAAATCCTAATGCAGAAAGGGTCTTCATAATTTTTTTTTCCCCGACAACAGCAATCGAGAGGTAGAGAGAACTTGAGCAGTCACTTACCACAGCTGTGCTGCTTTCACAGGATTGTTTGCTTAAAAAGAAAAAAAACAAAAAACCCTAAGAGAGGGAAAAAACCTTAAGACGTGAAATATCAGCTATTGTGACTGGGATGTTACACTACAGCTTAAGTGAATCCTCATACAGATATATGTGCACAAATGTGTCAGAATCTCAAGTGCAACCCTCTGCTACGTAGCATTCTTGTGTGAGTACATAAAGTATAAGGCAGATACAAATCTCTCTCTGTTTCTGCAAGAGTCAAAGCCCAAAGATGACAGCAGACAGTATTCTTCCCAAATGCCACAAAAGGAGGACTTCTGGCAGAGTAAGTTCTGCACAACCAGAACACTACTTTTCTCACCTTGCTGTAGCTACCATGTCAATACCACTGAGTCCCTTGAAAATCACAAGCTACCCCTCACAGAAATTTTGCATCTTACAGAAACCAGAGTATTCCTGAAGCTGGTAATGGCCTGTGTCTTATTACAGTGAATGACAGTCGCTAAAAAAAGCTCATCAGTTGGGAATGTGGGAAGGCACTGAGCAATCGTGAGCAACAGGGTCTTGGCTTGTGCTTTGGACAGGCTGGAAAGAACAGTGAAGAAGGCAGTGGAGTAATTGGGATGTATAATTTCTTTTTCCTGACAGACAGTGTATTTTTCAAGAGCACTGAAAAACTGCTGAGTGATACAGCTGAAAATCCAAGTCTCCACTGAACCCAGAAAACGGATAACAAACTTAATGAGACACTGTAGCAGTCTCAAAGAGACTGAGCTAGGACAGAATCCAACGCTTGTGGGCTGCAACTAGATACAGGTCTTAATGGCTAAGAGATGCATGAAAGACAATAATCTAAGGGGAGTTTTTCCATTAACTTAACAAACATGAGCTCTCTGGAGGGAGAACATCTGGGTATGACAGCAATTCTGCCTTGCTGCTATGCACAGAGAACTAAACTGAGCATAAACTACACTTTCTCTCTTCTCCCATCTCACAGACATAAGTATGAAAGCACTGAGACAAGTTATCACCTGCAGGTCTGACAGATCCTGTTATTGTAAAAATAAAACAATCCAGTCTTCAATTTATTAAGTCATCCACACTTACTACATAATTGACTCTCATGTATCACGTAACAGTATTTCACAAATTTAGTAAATTTGCATTTCCGTAAAAAAATGACATGTAGTAAGGAAGGGGGAGGGGGGTTTTTACACCCTCTCAAAGGCATGCATGCCTGTTACCCCTTCCCCCCCATTGTACATCAAAAACAAAAGTGCCCCCATAATACCACAAGGACTTTTCATGGAACTGAGATTCATATTCTAGGAATACAAAGGAGTGCAAAGACATCCTAAGGGAATGTCATCTCACCCTGCTTCATACAGTAACTACACCTCCAGCCTCAAGTAATACAGTATTTAGAGGGGGTTGTCTTGCAGTGCTCCTTCCTAGGTTTTTCTACAAGAAATAAAAATCTCAGCTTAAGTTCTCAAGGACAATCACAAAACCACCAGGGAAATCAATTCCTTGTCATTCCATTCAAATCCAGCACATTTCAATTCCAGAGAAAGCTAGTTAAGGTCAGACTCTGGATAGGTGAATAACATGCCATTACAGTCAGGAAAAGAGCAACAACTGCACAGCAAGACTGCTCAATAACCCTAAGTCTGGCTAGATAAGCAAGTCAGTGAGGCTTCTGGACACTGCTCCACTCTACGTGACAAATGCACTTCAAAGAAAACGTTGCATGCTTTCCCTCATTGTTTGATGCAACTTTTCTTCCCTCCTCAATGGAGCAACAAAAGAAACCATAGGTACCTCCTCCTCCATAGATGGTGGATGGAAGAATTAAGTATAGACGGAGATTTAAAACAGTAGATACAAACAATGGACTCTGACTTCGGAGGAAAAAAAACATGTACATTCTGATTTTTTTAGGTAGTCTGACATCTTTTGTTTTTTATACTGTGGTACAGATTTTATGGTTGTAATATGACATTTATAAAGGTTAACAGGACACCTGCATGACTGGTCAAGTGAACACAAGTACAAACACTTACCTTTAAAAGTTGAATGCCTTCGAGAAGGATATCGCTTGCTGGGCCTTCTTTCAAATGTACTAGTTCTGCGTAACCTTGTCCCATGTGTTGCTTGATACTCTGTCCGCCCACTTAAAATACAGAAACAAACAAAGTTAGCTACTGTCTTTTGCTGGATGCTGTACCTGCTCCTTTGTATAAACACAAACATACTGCTGTTACTTTGCTAAATACCTGAATCTGAAGCGTGATCCCAGCCTTATGAAGTCGGATCTACTAGATTTACTATTTGCTGGGGCTCGCAATCTGAAGAAAGCATGGTGCTCCACTGCACACTTCCACAAATGTTTGCACGTTTTGGCACTGTCTAACCGGAAAACAAATGTGTGCTCTTGCTCTCTGCCCTAAATGCAGAAACAAAAGCTTTGGAAGTTGGCATGCATGATATTAGTTACTGTCCTTGGTAGGAGAAATACAGCCTGGGCCAACAGTGTGATGAGCCTCCCTTGTGTTCTTAGCCTGAGCACACACCACACTTTGTTGGATCAGGCCCAAATAAGGGAAGAAAGTTACCTGTTCATCATCTTCTACAACCACAAGTGTTAGTTTGCTCTTTTTAAAGTCCATTTTTGTGATTTTAGGCCTAAACACAAGAAGCAAAAAGAAAATTAATGGAAAAATGGCATTTTGTAATCTAGGACCATTCCCCAAAACATATGAGGGATTTGCAATCCTGGAACACTTCAGGAATTGTAATAAAAATATGATTTCCTGAAAAATATGATTTCCTGGAAATGTGACTGTTTTTCAACAAGTATTTCACATTTGAGAGTGGGTACTTCTAACCAGACCAATTTACCTTCAGATTCAACCTTGATATTTTAATCTTGTAGATTCGATCTACATTAAAAATATTGTCAGGATCCCATTATGTAAAGGAGAAAGATTTCCACATTTTATCAGAAAGGAATATAACACAAAAACAGATTACCAAAAGAATAAGCCTATTTTGTTGGCTCCTTCAAAGATCAATATGCCCGTTGGTGTCAGTCCAAGAGCATATTCACAACCATCTCTTCCCTGAAAGCAAGCACAGAGTCAATGATCAATATGCCATTAGTAGGTAAATCTTACTACAGTAGTATGTCAAAATCCATAGCTTTTAAACTAAATGATAGGGTTTGCATATTTTTTAACATTACAGAGGAACACATGCATCTGTATGGGGTGCAAACTGGCAGGTATTGGCAACAGGAGGCTGCAGGGTGCCCTGGGTGGAAGGAGACCACGTGCTATCCCCAATGGCTCTGATGCCTGTGGAAACAGCCCTGCACCACCACTGCAGCCAGGGGAGCCCACACGTCGGCTCACCTGTGTTTAAGAGCAAGCAGTAGCTGCTGGGGGAAGGAGCAAAAGGAAAAAATTGAGGGACATGGGAAAAGGCATGTGGAAAGGAACCTTGTGGGGGACATAGCTGGAGATGCACTCCTGGGAGAAGCCCTGTGGGAGGGAGGTACTTCTGAGGGACCATGGCCCATGGGGCAACCCACACCACAACAAGGACACCCCTGAGGGGCTGATCCACATGAGGGCAGGGGTAAAATAAAGTATCACATGGATCTTACCTTAACTACATGCATATCTACACCATACATTTCCAGCCATTTGGCTTTGTTCAAGTAGCACAATTCAGCCTGAGCTGGGCTCTTTCCCCTAAGAACATAAAATTTTATTTATACTTTATGGTATGAAATTTTTATCCATTTAAAATGTTTTAAAATTCGTTCCTCTAACCGGTTTCTTTGGGCCCTCAATCTTAACTACACTAAACGGTATTTCAAGCCTGGCTTATGCTTTTACCCTTTTCCCTCAAAAAAAAAAAATCAAGAGGGTAAAAATTGAAAAAGGTCTAAAATTGCCAATAAGGATGAAAGTTCAGGTAAGACAGTATCACTGACATGTATAATATTTATTAAGAAAAGACAGGAAAAAGAGTTTGATACTACCCCGAACGCAAAACTTTATGTGTGCATGTGTGAAAGGAGGAAGAGAGAGAATTATTTCCAACATAAACAGGAAAAAGATCTGACTGCTTAAACTGTTATGAAATATAAAGAAAAACAAATTAAGAAAAAAACAACAAACTCACTCCATCAACCTTCCCTTAATTATCGCTTGCCATTTCTAGGGAAGGGGAGGGCTTAAAGTTTTTTCACAATACTTCTCAACTGACAAATATAATCACCATTTCATGTCTGTTGAAGGGGTTCTTGCAGACATATTTGACTTTGGAAGAGAAGAAAACCTCCTGTTGCTAGAGACACCACTCCCACACAGGTATCCTACCTGCACTCTTTCCATTTCTGAAAAATGTCAAATTCCATTGCTTCACTCTGGTTTGGTGCAAACCTGAATTCAGACACAAGTTCTGGTGTGTGCTCTGGGTGCTCACACTCTCCCAGCTCCGCTGCAACCAATCAGTTGAAAAGTTAAAAACATAAAGATCATGGGATGACCAGAAACATTTAATTCCATAATCTTCACTAAGACAGCTTGTCTAAATGATAGCTTGTAAGTTTCTAAGTATGCTTAGAAGAACTAAGAAACTAAGAAAGAATGCATTTGTGCCAATGTTGTTTAACTTCCTGCCCTCCCCCCCCCCAAATTCAAACCAGATTTTACATCAGAAGTCAGACAAACGCATTTGCAGGAGCAGTGTAGGGTTACAGTACAGAATTCTGACATTCAAGAATGTTAGAACTAAACCAGCTTAACTAAAATCCCTGGATTTTAAAGTATTTAAAGGAAATAAAGTTTCTGTTTCAGAAGAGGTTACTCTGAAACTTCCTCTCATTGCAATGAAGTCACAATTTTCATTCCAGAACACTTCTCATTCTATTGCATGCTTTGTTACACTACTGTTCATGTCAAAACATGAAAATAATATCTAGTCTCAAGAAACCAGGGACAAAGTTGTGGCTTTTTTTAAAGACCACAGCTGTGGTGTCATATTCAGATTAAGTAATTTTTAATGAAAGAAATGCTGAAGTATTAACATAATTGAGGTGTCACTTTCTACTTCTTTGCTTAGGGTCTGGTACCTTGTTTTCTAGGAGCAGAACACTTGCAAACTACTGAGCTCAGTAGTAGATGAAAGTGCTGAGTGACTGATGCCCTTAACTGTGTCGTGCCTGCATCATGCTTTGCTCCTGGAACATTTCACCTATACAAAGAAACTGCAATAGCTGCAATGTCACTGCCTCGGCACTGTGAGACAAACACCAGTGGCAAATACACCGTTCAGCAATACCATGTCACCTGACCTATGATTCCAAACTAGGCCTTTGCCAGTAGGTGTTTCTTGACAACTAATACTACTACTACCAAAAAAAAAAAAAAAAAAAAAAAGGCACAAAGGGAAATTAATCCCTTGAGGGAAACAGTGTTTTTGCTTCAGGGCAGTTTTTACCCTGAATTTAATTGACTTCCAGTCTTCAAAAATACCTAGGAGGGTACATTAGAACATAGTAAGTTACATTCAAAATGCAATCTGTTGATACTAGGTGATTTTGAGCACTTGAGCTTCACTCAAACATTTAGCATTCCTGAGGACATTAAACAGACTGAGCTCACTGATCTTCATTTCTCACTACTGCCTCAAACACATTTTTTATCTTCAACAGTAATCTTCCATGGTGAGTTACAGTATCCTTATCTATGTCTTTTTCTTTATCAGAGATATCTCAGCTCTGCTGCTGTTTCATCTAAATTGGAAGCCTATTTAACACAGCTGTTGCTAAGAATTACTGGCAGTCCAGTTTCCAGCATATAAGAGGGAGCCACAACAAACACATTAACAAGGAGGACTTCAGGAAAAAAAGTAAGAAATCAAGTTTGATGTGTTGACAATCATCTAGGCAACACATGGGAGATTTCTCTACTAGTTAATTGAGAGAGAAGGCAAGGAATGAAGGCTGTCTGTGCCACAGAGAGGATGTGTAATGGTAAGAATCATAAGCAAGTAGGACAAAAGATACACAGAGAATCTAGGGCAGAAGTTCTATGTACAATATCAGCCTTACTTCTCAATAGCTGCACTCACTGTTTATTCACTTTCAGGCAAACAAACAATGTCATAATTTTGATCTTTAAGAAACAGATCTTGAGAGAAGAACCAGTAAGAGTCTCACCAGCTCTCCACCCAGGGCAGAAGGGCAGCAGAAGAAGGGGGAAGCACGGACTTCACATGAGGATGCTGTCACTAGTGTCTTTCCTGGTGGAATCACTGGAATTCCCTGAATGCTCATCTGCACTAGTATTTTTCAACATAAGGGCACAGCAGAGGACCCATCTCTTCATCTGCAGTTTTATGACAAAGTATCATGCTTTGGCATGCCCTCTTCTGGTCTCTTTTTTTTTTTTTTTTTTTTTGGGTGGGTGGGGGTGGGGAATGGGAGGTGTTAAATAATATGTTTATATACATTATTCCTGTTCTTTAGTAAATAGCTGCATAAACAGGGAAATTTTTAAAAGGAAGTTTCCTAGAAAGTTTTTGAAAACTGCAAAAACATGTTTATCTGTAAACATACTGTTGATTATTTTACACAGAAGGGAAAAAAACATTTGCACTATCCCGTGAAGATGTCTTATGATTAGAACTGAAAACTGGAGATCTGAGAAACAGTTTCCTGTTGAATTTAATTAGTAGTTTCAAAAGCATACCTGGTTAAACACAAAAGCCTCGCAAGACTAATAAAATAGGTTAAAAACTTATTCTAACAGTGACAATTCAAGTTTCATTACAACCTTTCTGCAGATAATCCCTAAGCGAAGCATACGATTATGTATCTGATTCACAAGCTACCCTATACTGCAAATAGATGTTATCTGCTGCAGAAGTTCCTTCATGGGACTGGCAACAAGCCAACAATTTATGTTTGAAAGATGATTCACACAAAACACCAGCCTTGGAAACCGTTGTTTGAAACAAAGAAAGAATTACTGAAAAAGAACAACTTCTTTGGTAAAGAAAAGGTATGAAGTTTAAAAGCTGTCTTGTGAAGAGAAAAAGCTTTTCTTTCAGAGGGCTTGGAGTACCAATTCCTAAACAGACATTTATAACTTTTTCTTTGCTTCTAGGAAAGCCACACTAAGGAGCAAGATTGGATTTTACAGAGTAAATGAAAGCTGCTGAGAAGGGAATAATCATTTGACATTTCTTTAAAGTCTTCTGCTTAATTAAGTTTCCAATGTCAATAAAATGTAACAAATGTTATACCAAAAAATGCTAATTATAGCATATGTCAGCAGAGACAATAAATTAGTTTCAATAATGAAATAATTTTGGAGAAACGTATTGTGATGATGTCAAAATAGTAGAAAACTGAAAAAAAAAAACCCATCAGAAAAGTATAAAAGTATGTTCCCACAGACAGAGTCAAGAAGTGTTAGTTTGGTACCTAGCTGGAGACATTATAAACATGATGGATTGCTATTTTATTACATTTACACAGTAATCACAGGTATCAGTTACTACCCAAAATGTTGAGGCATCAAGCTATTATTCTTTGCTTGGTTCTCCTTGCTTAGACCAGGGGTGAGGTTACCAGTGTTTTTATCTACGGAAGCCACAAATCAAATACGGGCTCTAGATTTTAGCCACCTCAAAAAGACAAATGGAGTTTGCCTGCAGCAGTTTTCTGCACACCTAACAACCAGAGCTGTGCCAGACTGGTGTAGAAAAATAACCCACTGCTGTAAGATTTACACCTGTTGCTGTTTGGGACTCAATTCTCAGTTTTGACTGTCAAGTTCACCTACAATCACTGAGTTATCTCCATTGCTGTATTAAAGTAAGAGACTCTGCCTAAGCACTTCATGTGCCATTGCCAAACATCATCAGAGCCAGGAAGAGTGTTTTTCATTTCGATTCATTTTGCTGCTGATATGCCTAAAATGGTTCAGTTCACTGCACTTTATTTTAGAAAAAAATGAACTTGATTTGAGCTTCATTACACAAGGTTCTTTCACATCTGCAAAACAAACAACCTGAAATGGAATGAATACTTGTATTAATGCATCCACAGCAATAAAAACCTTTTTTCTACAATAAACTAATGAAACATAGTGCTCTAGGATTTTTTAAATCTTGTAACCCTTGTTCCTGACACAGAAGCAATCTTCCCCTTCTATTAAGAATTCTGCTCTCCAGTACCTGGCACCCAGTCCCTCCTGCCCTGTAAGCACCTCCTGTGCCACAGATCGAGGAGGCTGGCTCTCCTGAGCACTGGCCAGGCAGCAGGCAGCCCACGTTCAGAGCTACACTTGCAGGGATCCACCTGCTGCAAAGCATGTGCTGAAGGGCCAGCTGGCTCTTCAGGCTGAAGTGGTAACACTGCACACACCACAGCTGCTCCCTCGATGGGGAACTGTTTGGGATCATCCTCCCCTGGTCAGCCCCTGGTTTCCATGAAACCTGTGTCTATCCATGCCTTTAAGGCTCTTTCCCCTTGGTAAGTTTGCCAACGTTGCCTAATGTAGTTCAGAAGTTATGAATGGAAGGAAGGCAGGAAAGTGATCTCCATAAAATCTTCTCCTCAGGTAAAGAAATAGCATTTATATATGATCTGTGATAAAGCATTAGTAACACAGAGTGAAAAGAAACTAGTGTGTGAGTTTTCTAATACATTGAGACAAACTGTTTTCAAAAGATTGCATACCTTGAAGACATAGAGCTGCTAGTTCAACAGCAGTTTCATATGGGCATTTCAATCTTAAAAAGAAAAAAAACAAGCTATAAAAAACACATCTTCTTTTCTCAGTGAATTCCTCGTGCAATAAAGCTTAAAAGTAATCTGATAGAAGAAATGGAAACATTAACTTCCACAAGATATTTATGATATAAAACATCTACAATTAATTTTTACTTGCATATGATTATTTTCTAATTTGGTACGTTCTAATTAGCACTAAACACATTATATGCTCCACCATAAAACAAGCTTGAACTAATAGAGACAACATTAAATCAACTAAGAAACCACTCCGTCTTCAATACTGTATTTTAGAACATATGGTTTTGAGTTTTTTGGGGATTGTAATAAAAAAATAGAGCAAGTGTGAATTTATTGGCCAGGGTGAGACTATAAACACACAAAATGCTTTTGCAGGGTTGACCTGTGCAGAAAGTGTTGCACTTTATCATCTTTTCCTCCTCTATTTTCCTACCATATTGGAAAAATATGGCAAGCCCATGTTACATTTTCAAGTCATAAAATTCAGGACAGTCTTTGCTCTCTTTATACATTTCCACTATGTGGTCAATCCAAAGGTCTCTATCCATTCTATTTGTCAATAATATAATCACAATGGACACAAAGTCATATGTCACTTATTCTGAAGGAAACAAAAATGCATGTGGATCTGTAAATCATGTTTATAATCTGTGCATGAAAACCATAAAGAATTAAAAAGATCATGCAGTTAAAGTTTTAAATCACTAAGAGATGAACTATTATAAACACTTTCAATTACAGCTGCAAGAGCAAAGAGGTACTTACTTCCCTGAAAGAATGTCTTGCCGGAGCTGCAATACAAACAGGTACCTGACAAATAAAAATTCAGAAGGTCAAAAGTATATATAATGCCATTTTTCTAGCCCGGTGGCTAGTAAAATATCCCAATTCATTGAATAGTCACAACATTTTCATCAACTTGCTCTTAAAAGAAAAGGGCCTTTAGGATCACTTAGATATACCCTGCAACCTTCAAAGTTCCCATAGCTTTCACTAAAATCAAAAAGGAAAATCAAAAAGGAAGAGATTTTTCACTATGGGCTGTGTTAGGCACATTGTCCAAAGCCTTGCTGTTTAGGGATGTGCTCTATCTAAGCATACACCACAGCAACGTAAATGTTACTGACACTCCAGTGTTCTGAACTGGGTCTTGCCCAAGTCAAGCTAGAATTGAACTATAGGATCTAGACATAATGCAGATAAAGGCATGAAGGATTACCTTCGCAAACACAAATACAGAACATGGAAAAATTTCAAACCGGGCAAAATGCAAAGCTGACTGAATTTTCACTTCAAATAGCAGAAAAGTTCTGAATAAAAGAAACCTGAATTCCAGAGAGCACACAAATTTATTTAGGAGGCCAAGTAGGAATTTATAGCCTTCAAACTGTAGCAGTATTTTAACCTGTTCAAACTGTAGTAGCATTTTAAGCTGTTGCTAATCCTCGGTTCTAGGCATGCTTCATGTTTCACAGACACTCAGAGTTGGTGTTTGAGGCATGCAGAAGTGCCCCAAGTCATACAAGAGCTTTGTACAGGATAGGATGTATAGGATGGCGCAGACAAGCTCTGCACTGCTCTAGACACTGCGGGGTGAGGCTTGCAACGATGAGTGACTCAAGAGAAGAAAGTACAAAGCACTGCTGAGAGTCAAGCCAGTAAATGCAAACGTAAACCTCTCCTATGTTTACAAAGGATGCTAGAAAGATAAAGTGTTTTTCACCACAGAGGACGTGCTATGAACGCGGTGAAGGATAAACAGTTGGAATCAGATAGGAAAACAGAAATGAAAAGGAAGATTAAAAAGACTTCTCATGATACACTAAAGCAGAATCAGATTTATCCATGTTAGCTCTGTGTCACATCTGTGATTCACATACTTGGCTAATACCTGACTTGCCAATCAAACCTAGGTATTTACATTCATAGATTAAGGGTAGACAAGTATATTTCCTGTTCTTACTGCTTTCCCCTGATGATTCACAATCCCATGAACTCTTCTAAATTTGCAAGAAAAATCTGGGCAGTGGTTCTTCAGCCTCAGGGTCAGTGTCAGCCAGCCTGTGCAGCACTGCAGCTCTGCTCAGGTTGGTATGGCCTACTCTGGCTCCTTTTCTGCACGCAGACCAACAAGCATTGGCATCTCAATTGTTGATATTCCAAATTAGAAAAATACCTTAGAAAACTCTCCACAACACACATGTACTGACACATTCCTCCGTTGTTTTTCTAACTAAACTAACTAATCAGGACCCATAAAAGTGACATAAGATGTCTTCCAAAATGCACTGGATTTCAACTGTCTTTTTAAATTGGAAAAAGACAGTTTGAATGAAGCATTTCAATACTTCCCCATTACTGTGCTAATTATAAGAATATGATGTTTACAGCTTCAGTAAAAGCTGAATTTCACTAGAGAACAGGTCTCCACATGGAATTCTGAACACCCCCCCCAACCAGGCCAGATCATGGTTACTGTTAATAATAATTTTTCTTCCTCCTCTTGCTCCCATTCCATTTCCACTTGGAATAATTCTGAGTATATAGTTGTCAACCTTCACTTTTTACTCAACATGCTACATGGACAATATGATCCAGCCAGCATAAAGATTCTTAAAAATCAGCAACATCCAAAATTGTTTTCCCTAGCAAAAAAAGAAAAATGTAGCTATTTGTTCACTGTAAAATCAATTTCCAGTTCATTTTCATTTTCCTTCCATAGCTTCACAGTGGTCTTCTGTCATGCTTATAATTATAAAAAAATATTCATAAAGCTGAAAATTTAGCTGACTAAAGTGTTTTTCTAATTAAAATAGTCTTCTGAAATGTCACCTTTCAACAGTAATTAGATCACAATGCATTAGTGGTTAATACTTTTGGCGAAAATGTCTTACTCAATCACAGCAATGACCACATAGCTCAAAACCCCACATCTTGCAGTGCCTAGGATCATATGCCTCAGAAGATTAAACAAGAAATCTTGTGGTAGACAGTAATGGAATAATTTGACCACAAGGGAAATGCAATACTTGTTAGACAGGCACCTTGATCTATGAAGACTTATATCAATTTTCAGAAAACATGTACTATTCCTACTAATTTAGCTGCATTTTCTCATTAGCTATGCCCAAAAATCATCCAGGTTTTTGGATTCTCTAAGATCTTATTGTCACGTCCTTCATCTGAGCAGGACGCAACACATATACTCAATTACAGAAATGGCTGGGAGTTCTACAGGTTAATTATACATCGTATAGGAATATGCCCTTTTATTGAATTAACACTGCTGCACTAAACTGATAATGGATATTGAAGCCTCCATGTCAGTATCATAAGGTGATGACAATTAGCAATTTGATCTTGTCTCAGGCAGTGAAAGAAAATAGACTGTCAACACAGCAGACAGGAAAGGAGACAGTAAACATGTGTCTGCAGGCATAAGTTTAATGTAAAAATCACATGGATGTGAACTACAACAATCTTTAAACACCTCAGGCTGACTGGGAATACACTGATTATCGCCAAGCAAATTAGAAGATACAGAAAATGCCCTATGGTGAGAAAGAGAACAAAACAAACAAAAAAAAAGATAAACCAACATTAAGATAGATTACTATGCAAAGATGGCACAAAGTTGGCAGATACAAAAGATAAGTAAACCCTTTTCCTCCAGCTGCTCCTTTCCCAGTTTTCAGAACATCCTCTAGACCACACCAGAGTGCTATGAACCCAGCAAGGTATAGTCGTCACAGCCCAGAAAACAGCCCATCAGACTGAAACAAAAGACCTCCAGGTATTCCAAGGTGACTTTACACAATGCAGTTTTTACACCTTTCTTCTGCACCACAGAGAACTTGTTGGGAAGTGGAAGAGACTGAATCAACCAACTGTTGCCCAAGAACTCAAGCTGTCTACTCCCACAATTTTATGGCCCTTCTACCATTACTAACTCACACCCAGCTGCTGCTCTCCCCACCCAATGCTGCCTTTCTTTGCTAACTTCAAAGCACAAGAACACAGTATCTCCTACAGACTAAAACACTTGGAGAGGCCCATGAATGTTTTTTT
The DNA here is from genome assembly GCF_965140245.1 of Athene noctua. Taxonomy (NCBI): domain Eukaryota; kingdom Metazoa; phylum Chordata; class Aves; order Strigiformes; family Strigidae; genus Athene; species Athene noctua. Next base: position 72,401,871 of record NC_134038.1, on the reverse strand, counting down.
GCAGCAAATAAAAAGATGATGTTTCTCTGACAGTAGACATACGCCTAAAAAGTCTGAAAAAATGACCATTCTTAGTAAGAAAGGTCAAATCACCTCCCTGCAGTATCCCCACGTAGCTTAGATGTCTTATTAACCCTTCTGCCAGTCACACAGTTAACCATGCATAGTTCCTACCTTGTAAACTCCTCATGAAGGTTGTTCGGTTCTGATGAATAGTACTTAATTCGAAAATGCAACGTGTACGGAGGTCCAACTGTATATGCAGAGATTTTAAATGGGGAAAAAAAAGTTTATACTAGTTGCGGTTCTGCTAAGGCAGAACAACAGCCACCACCCCACAACCCAAGAAAGCCAAAATGAAGTATGTTTTTCAAATTTGTCAAAGAAGAAATATTTCATGTTTTTAAATTTAAAAATGCATGCAATAAAAAAAATTAGATTACCATACTTAATGATACTCTAATCATTAGATTAATTGAGCAACAATCCATTTGGCAAACATATGTTTTTCAGATGTGCCCCACAGCACACTGTGAATGACAGCAAGTTCCAGGTACACTGCCTGTTGCTGGGGGCAAGGGGAGATGGAAGTGAGAGGGAAGAAGAGGATGATGCATCTTGTTACCCAGCACAAACACAACTCCAAAAAACCCCTCAACCAACAGATCAGCTTTTGACTGATACACGTGAATGAGAAAAGGTAAGATAAATAAGGTGAAAGTAGGAGAAGGGACTCTGGAAGGCACCCATGAATGCAAAAAGCTAACAAATTCCATGAAATAGAGCTGTAAGAATTGTTGTTTTCTAATGCCAGAAGTGAATGTTAGGTCTGGCTTCCTATGCAATACAGATAATAAAATGTAACCCAGCTACCATGAGACTGTGACCAATACATCCTTATCTGCCTGAGCCTCATCCTGCAGACCAGCAGCCTGCTGGTATATTAAGTGCTGGAAAAATGACTCTGTCACACCTTAAGTTCCTCTGTAACACCACATTCACACAGTATATATGCGCCTGTTACTGATCCATTCTACTAAACAACATGCAGCCAAAACTCTAATAATTAGAGCTTTCCTAGAAGACAGGTTAGAGTACCCTAGGCTGACAGGCACCACTGGTAAGGTCTGCATCAGTGAGATAATGACTCTTTACGGGACCACTGCTGGGAAAAAAGGAGCAGTGAGCAACATCCATCATGAAAGAGGAACTCTTCTCAAAGCACCTGCTGAATGTAAGGTAAAGAAAAGTATCCTGTTGCGAGACAGACCTTTACAACACTCATCAAATTGCTTCCCTCTTTGGCATTCCTCAAAGCAGGGCTTGGCCAATTTCTTCTTAAAACAGACTCTTCACAGATTAAACAGACAAAACAGTGCAACTAAACTGATCGAAGGTGTTACAGAATCGCTGGTTTTCCACATTTTAAGACAGATGAAGAAAAGGACAAAGCTATCACAGAAAGTGCACCTGCAAATCACTTAGTCACGGTAAAGAAGTCTGTGATATGATGAAAAGGTGAGAGAAAGCCAACCACAGCAGCTATCTTTACCACCTGTTCTAGCAGACTGACACCCACACACTGTGGAATGAAAGCAAACCATCCTAAAGACCTTTGAAGAACTCCATCATTTATAAAAATCATGTAGATATTTGGATACTTATCAGAAATGCAGGCAAAGCACCACTGGAGTAATCAAGACATATCTCTGTGCGATCCTGCAAGGGGGTCAACAATCTCCTTGCAAAAGGCTGTATTTTAGTCTCACAGAAGCAATATTATCAGTTGGTCTATGGCTGTTGTCAACTGCATTATATTAACAAAACACATTACTGCTTCTGCTGTGCTGTACCCAAGCCTGCAACCAAATTACTAGAGATCAAGGAACAACTTGCTTGCCTTAGCCAATTTCCACAAAAAACTCAGTGGCCAAACCCACCCCCTCCACCCAAAACTCCCTTGAATGAAATAGCATGCATTTCTGCTAGTTTTATTTAAAATATACAAAAAAGAGGTTAACCATTACACAATGAAATATTTCCCATTCAGTCTTTGAAAAAAAATCCAGGAAATCTTTTCTGGATCAGAAGGAGTGACAGAAACAGTGATCTGTGTCCAGGCAACCTGATTTCACAGATCAGACAGAAATTACCTGGTAACCTACACTGCCTCAGACAAACAGCACATGTTTAATGAGAGTTACTGAAGGGCTGGTCTATTGCTTGTAAGTGCTCTTGCATTTAGACAGGATATAGTCAGCCAATTAGCCATTAAATTAAATCTATTTCCTAAGAAACATTTATTCCATTAAAGGCCATATTTAAAGATTCACAATCACGTTCAAACACTCTAAGTTCAAATTCGTAAGGAAGTAACAAAATAAACAGGCAGAGACATGGTACTTACTTTTTATTTGCTTCTTAATGAATTTTGAATGGTCCAACCAGTGCTAAAAAAAGAAAATCCACATTTAAAAGCAGTTCCATTTCAAGATTTTGTTGACAGAATAAACTAATTACAGTAAAATCTAACAGCTAAAAATTTCTAAAAAGAAAATATTGCCATATTTATTTGCTAAAGTTCTACACATCTGCAAAAGTTTATTTGCACATTCAACAACTTATCTTCTTTCATAGGGGAAATCTTGACTTATAAATGCATCAGTACTGCCAGGGAAGTTTCACACTCTTCCAGAGAGGAAACGTCAAAATCCAAAGCCCCAAAGCAGTGGTGTGTGAATACCCTTTCATCTCCAAGTTTAACTGTTGCCCAAGTGCCCCTGAGGACAGCGGGCCAAACCCCTGGGTTTCATTCTTTCAACTCCCCTGTTTGATGGAGACCCTCCAGATCCTGTACTGTCCTGCTTTCCATTGCTCCATAACCAAGGACGAAGACTTAACACCCACTAAAACTGTATGGGAAACACTGATGCATACCCCTTTCCCCTTTTTAAACGAATGGCAAAAGAACTTGAATAGAGTCAGCTATAATGCCAAAAGAGTATGCTTCCCAGCAAAGTTTTTGTACTCTCTCATCAGTGCAAGTTGCAACTACAGAAAAGTAGCAATAAATACTCTCCGTGTAAATTTAGCTTAAACCTTTGACTGTCTCAGAATCATCTAGGTTGGAAAAGACCTGAAGATCATCCACTCCAACCATTAACCCAACATTAACAGTTCCTAACTACACCATATCCCTCAGCGCTATGTCGACCTGACTCTCAAACACCTCCAGGGATGGGGACTCCACCACCTCCCTGGGCAGCCCATTCCAACACCTAACAACCCGTTCTGTAAAGAAATGCTTCCCCTTCCCTGGTGCAACTTGAGGCCATTAGACCTCTTGTCCTATCACTTGTTACTTGGTTAAAGAGGCTCATCCCCAGCTCTCTGCACCCTCCTTTCAGGTAGCTGTAGAGGGCGATGAGGTCTCCCCTCAGCCTCCTCTTCGCCAGACTAAACACCCCCAGTTCCCTCAGCCGCTCCCCGTACGACCTGTGCTCCAGACCCTGCACCAGCTTCGTTGCCCTTCTCTGGACACGCTCGAGTCATTCAATGTCCTTTTTGGAGTGAGGGGCCCAAAACTGAACACAGGAATCGAGGGGCGGCCTCACCAGTGCCGAGTACAGGGGTCAGATCCCTTCCCTGTCCCTGCTGGCCACGCTATTGCTGACACAGGCCAGGATGCCATTGGCCTTCTTGGCCACCTGGGCACACTGCTGGCTCCTGTTCAGCCGGCTGTCAGTCAACACCCCCAGGTCCCTCTCTGACTGGCAGCTCTCCAGCCACTCCTCCCCAAGCCTGTAGCGCTGCTGGGGGTTGTTGTGGCCCAAGGGCAGCCCCCGGCATTTGGCCTTATGGAAACTCCTCCAGTTGGCCTCAGCCCATGGCTCCAGCCTGTCCAGGTCTCTCTGCAGAGCCTCCCTGCCCTCGAGCAGATCAACACTCCCACCCAACCTGGTGTCATCTGCAAACTGACTGAGGGTGCACTCGATCCCCTCGTCTAGATCATCAATAAAGATGCTGAATAGGAGTGGCCCCAAAACCGAGCCCTGGGGGACACCACTTGTGACCGGCCACCAACTGGATTTAATTCTGTTCACCACAACTCTCTGGGCCTGGCCATTCTGCCAGTTTTTTACCCAGCAAAGCGTGTGCCCATCCAAGCTCTGAGCAGCCAGTTTCGCCAGGAGAATGCTGGGGGAAACGGTGTCAAAAGCCTTACTAAAGTCAAGGTAAATTACATCCACAAGCCTTTCCCCCATCCAATAAGCAGGTTGCTCTGTTGTAGAAGGAGATCAGGTTTGTCAGGCAGAACTTGCCTTTCATAAACCCATGCTGACTGGGCCTGAGCATCTGGTTGTCCTGCACCTGTTGTATGATGGTACTCAGGAAGAGCTGCTCCATCAGCTTCCCGAGCACTGAAGTCAATCTGACAGGCCTCTAATTTCCCAGATCATCCTTCCAGCCCTTCTTATAGATGGGTGTCACATTGGCCAATTTCCAATCTGTTGGGACCTCCCCGGTCAGCCAGGACTGCTGGAAAATGATGGAAAGCAGCTTGGCGAGCACCCCAGCCAGCTCCTTCAGCACCCTTGGGTGTATCCTCTCTGGTTCCATAGACTTGCGTATGTCTATATGATGCAGCAGGTCACTGACTGTCTCCTCCTGGAGTGCAGGGGGGTCATTCTCAGTCTTCTGGCTGAGGAGGCTGGATTCACTCAGTACAACTAGTCTTGCTATTAAAGACTGAGGCAAAGAAGGCATTAAGCACCTCAGCCTTCTCCTCATCACTTGTTACCATGTTTCCTCCTGTGTCTAGCAGGGGATGGAGGCGCTCTCTGGTCTTTCTTTGCTGCTCACACACTTATAGAAACATTTATTTTTGTCCTTGATTGCCGAAGCCAGATTAATTTCCCGTTGGGCTTTAGACCTGCATAGCCTCCCAGCCTCTCTGTAATCACTGTGAGTGGCTAGCCCCTTCTTCCGAAGGCTGTAAACTCTCCTTTTCTCCCTGAGTTGCAGCCAAAGCTCCCTGTTCAGCCAGGGTGGTTTTCTCTGGCACTGGCTTCTGTTACAACACCTGGGGACAGCCTGCTCCTGAGCCATTAACACTTCCTTCTTAAAGAGTGCCCAGCCTTCCTGGGCCTCTATACCCTTCAGGACCATCTCCCAAGGGATCCTGTCAAGAAGGTGCCCAAACAAGACAAAGTCAGCCCTTTGGAAGTCCAGGATGGCAGTTCTGCTTCCCCCTCTCCTGACCTCTCTAAGAATAGAGAATGTCTGCGCAATTTCCTACACAAGTCTGCAGTATGATTTGAAGCAACCCCATGTAAACATCCCTCTTGTAATAAAACAGTATTTGGACTTCCTTGAAATAAATGTTTTTCTATCTTTATGTATATATTTATTTAAAAATAATAAACTAGGTACTATGGAACAAAATCTTAGGAGAAAAAAACTCTTCCTTCCTCTCCATTAAAGCATTCATGCTTTCAGAAAAAGGAGAATCTCTGAATGACTACTTAGCATTCTACTAACACCACACCACCAAGGCTAAATAAATGTGAAAAATTTGTTTGTTGGATAGTAATGCTGCTATTTATTTACTAAGGATGTCCTAAGCCAAGGCAAAAATTTATTTATCACAGGTATAGAAGGGTATAGATCAAAAGTCTGACAACTTGCAACCCTTGAGGTAAATAAATCTCACAAAAAAAGGAGAGAGAGGGAGAAAGAGAAATGGAACAATTATTCTGAAGGTGCTTTTATTTGCATGAGACTTGCTAGACTCCCTTAGGTGACGCTGCCAAGAAATCTATCGCTACAATCTGAAAAATCTACCAGAGTGGAAATAAAACATTATAGCAGCTCATACAAATACATTCCTTAGAGTTGCAAGTAATTCATTCTGTCTCTACTTTGCTGTTTTATGAGGAATTGTATCCAAAGCCACAGCAGTTCGCAGAAGCTTTGTGAAATTTCAAAGTTTTGATAAGGAAAAAGTGTCAATGTTGAAACTTCGCTTTTTTACTGAAATTATACAAGTCTGTTACTTTCACACCTCCAGGGCACATTAATTTTTTATGCTTCTAATACCTAGCTACAAAAATGTCTTTCTCCTCAATATTTATTCTGGCTAAAGACAAACCACTCACAAAGAAAAATATACTGATTCCATTAAAAGAAACGTTTAGCTTCATGTTAAATAAAACCAAACATGAATAATACCTATACTACAGGCAAAAAACCTCCAATAACTTTTCATCTGTGGCTCATGTTAGTATCATGTTCAGAAATAAGCACCACACAACCTAAACTACAATAATTCCTAATGATGTAACAGCTGATAGTCCCAATCTTGGAGTGTGGTGTTCTAGCTGTATGAAAACTCAAATAACAGCAAGTTTCAAACTGATTATTCAGAAGTGTAAATAGTTCAAAGAACGTTTAAAAATCATTAAAACGACTCTAGGAACTACTTGCATGAACAATTAAATGAGAGTATAGCCTAGACAGGAAACTATCATTCACTCTCTGTACTCAAGCAGCCAGAGGCAGACTGCTCCAGAAGATGAAACACAGCAAGCATTAAACTCATCTCTCTTCAGAATCAAAAATAAACTGCCTTTTTACCCCTATCTCCCATTGCACATCATGGTTGTGTGTGATGTGGCCAACACACAGATCACAAAATAAAAATACGGAGGTAGGAGAAGGATTAGCAGTATTAATACCCAGAGTTCCCAGACCCATCAGCTTTCATGCGGATTTGTGAACCAACACCAATTTACAAGTCAGATATTTTTTGCAACTTCTGTGAAAATCAGGCTAAATTTCAACACTTCTTTGCCTCGGATAATGTCAGAAGGTTTCTCCACACTGGAAATCACACCAGCTATCCAAATGTCTCTCTGAGCTCAAAAAATTGCACTGCACTCTAGATAAAGCCAAAAAGAGGTTTGGGCTTGGCTACATACTGCTTGCTGACTCAAGAACAGGTAAGGGAAAGCAACAAGTTCCGAAGTCTTACTAGGAAGCTGAATAAAATCCGAGGGGACTTTTGCTCTCTCAGCACCTATGACTGTAGCTCTGCCTATCTTGTGCTCTGGCTAAACAACTGTACATTATTTCAGGATCCGAACTCATCAAAGAAATTTAAGTATGGATCTCACAGTGTAGGACTGAGGCTCATGACAGTCAATTCAACTACAAAGTGTCACATTCCCCCATATCCAGTCTGGACTCAGAAGCATCAGTGCAGAACAAGGATGAGAAAAGGGATTAATTGGTTTAGGACTGTGTTATGGTAGGAAGACAGTGTCTAAGCTACTTTACCCCCAGTAAGGGAAAAAGAACCCCAAACCTGGTCAAACTGCAGGCAATCAAGATTTTATGATTACTTTAGAATAAAATAGAGCAGAACAGAATAAACAGTTCAGCTGGAAGGGATCTACAATGATCATCTAGTCTAACTGCCTGACCACTTCACATTATCAAGGGCATTGTCCAAATGCCCCTTAAACACAGGTTTGGAGCATCAATCACCTCTCTAAGAAGCCTGTTTCAGTGTTTCACCGCTCTCTTGGTAAAGAAATATTTCCTAACGGCTAATAGTCTAACCCTCTCCAGGCACAGCTCTGAACCACTCCCATGCATCCTGTCACTGGATACCAGGGAGAAGAATCATCACTTTCTGCTCCTCTTCCCCTCCTCAGGAAGCTGTAGAGAGCAAGGAGGTTGCTCCTTTAATTCTGTCAGGTAAACTGGAACTTCAAATGATGGATTAACTTCCATTTATTCCTGTTTAATCCCAGCATAATTTCTTTGCTTTGCCAAATAAATAATATTTCCTATGGTATTAACTGACATAAAAACAGTAGTCACTGGTTAGGATTCATGTGCTGAAAACACACACAATCAATTCCACATGAAGGAAACACCATTTTTTAAAAAGATTTATTAAAATATTGAAAGCACATATTTATCTCAGCATGCTCTCCTGTTATCTCTCACTTTATCTAACGGAAGAGGAAAAAATAAGTACCACAACACTTTGTAAGTGGTAGCAACCATTATTTTCTCAAAATAGTCATGCAGCAAGGTAAAGATGTATCTGTGTCAAGGTACAGCAGAAAAACTATTACTACTGGAACAGTCTATGTAAGGACTACAGTGACTGTCAAATGAAGACTGAGAAGAGAAGTACCACAGGCTGACACAAACTCATCACACACCTGAGCTTTACAAATTCCAATGCCTCTCTACTTGCTTCCTGAAAGAATGAAAAATCCTTGTCTTGGTCTATACAGCCCTCAAAGGTGACCTGAAAAGGAAAAAAAAATGGCATTTTGACCCTTTTTGGTTGGCTTGCTTTGCTAGTTTAAAATGCATGAAGAATATCCTGAATAGACTCTTTCCCCTTATGCTTATTTATATATTTAACTATCAGTAAGAGAAAGTTAATTCTTACTGGAAGTTTTATTTGCTCTCTGAAAAATATTGCTTAAATGCTTTCTCAAGCCTTACCTGAAGGTACAGGAGGGAGAACCGTGCTACTCAGGTTCAGAAAAGAAGGTGTGCTAAACAAAAGCTGGCGCCTTTAAAACCAAAAGTCAATTATCACTTCAACTATCATCTTGTGTCTGGTTTCCTAGATGCTTGAATCCTACTAAGCTGTCTGCCAACAGCCACATAGCTTTCTAAATCAGAGAGGATAAAGACATACATAACACAGGAGGAAGAAATCACCAAAACCAAGTCAATAAAAGCCCTACGCACCAAACCACAGTTTGGGGACTTCTCTACACTATAAAGTTAAAAAGGAACAAAGAAGAAAAAGTGCTTCCCTCTTTTCTTTTGAAGGTCACCTTTTAAATATTATTATGGTAGTAACAGAAAACCAAACGAGAATTGGGGTCATGTAGAAACTCTGGGACTACACAAGCATATACTTAGAAACAATATAAGCTCCCAGGAGTTCACAGCTTAAAACGATGAGAAGATTGCTCTTTACACTCATGTAAGTTTCTTTGATCCATCCTAGAAAGTTACGTTGCTCTTGAAAATGCAGAGAAAAGCTGCTTTTAGATAAATTGCTTAGATACAACTCAAGATTTAATGAACACCAGGGGTGATGCTGGTTAGCACTTTCAAATAGGAGGTAGGGTGATGCACCTCCACAGAGTTACTAATGATTCCAAACTGCAGAGAGTAAGCTGGAACACAGAACGGCTTTTGTAAATCGGTTGGAGAAATTATTTAAATGAGGATTCTGTAAGACCAACACAGCCAATGACAGCACTCCTAAATTACAGGGTAAGCCCCAACGGAGAGGGGAGGAGAGTGCCTGGCTTCCACTGGGCCGCTGTGCCAGGGTGACAGGAAGAGACTCACAGGGCCACGGAGGGCCTTGAGGCCTGGAGGTGGGGGGTTTCAGTCTGAGGACAAGAGAAGCCTACTCAAGGGGTGACGGAAGATGAAGCCAGACTCCTGGCAGCAGTGCACAACAAACAGCAACAGATCAAGCAAAAACAGTAAGAGACAGACTTTGCTTTGGTTTGACCTTGACTGGCCACCAGGTGCCCACCAAGCTGCTCTATCACTCCCCTTCCTCAACTGGACAGGGAGAGTAAATATGGCGACAGGCTCGTATGCCCAGATAAGGACAGGGATATCACTGAGCAAGTACTGCTACAGGCAAAACAGACTCAACTCAGGGAAATTAATTTATTACCAAAGTGGATTAGGATAATGAGAAATAAGCACAAATCTTAAAACACCTTTCCCCCACCCTTCCCTTCTTCCTGGGCTTAACTTCATTCCCAATTTCTCTACCTCCACTCCCGAGCAGCACAAGGGGAGAGGGAATGGGGGTTGCGGTCAGTTCACCACACGTTGTGTCTGCCACTTTCTCCTCCTCACACTCTCCCCTGCTCCAGCAGGGGGTCCCTCCCACGGGAGACAGTCCTCCACAAAATACTTCATCATGGGTCCTTCCCACAGGCTGATGTTCTTCACAAACTGCTCCATCGTGGGTCCCCCAGGGGGTCACAAGTCCTGCCAGGAGCCTGCTCCAGCACAGGCTTCCCACAGGGTCACAGCCTCCTTCAGTCATCTACCTGCTCTGGGGTGGGGTCCTCCACAGGCTTCAGGTGGATCTCTGCTCCACCGTTAACCTCCCTGGGCTGCAGGGGCACAGCCTGCCTCACCATGGTCTGCACCACGGGCTGCAGGGGAATCTCTGCTCCAGTGCCTGGAGCATCTCCTCCCCCTCCTTCACTGATCATGGTGTCTGCAGAGTTATTTAACATATTCTCACTCCTTCCTCTCAGTTGCTGTTGCACAGCAGTTTTTATCCCTTCTTAAATACGTTATGACAGAGGCATTACTAACTTCGTTGATAGGCTCAGTTTTAGGCAGCAGTGGGTCTGTCTTGGAGCTGGCCAGAACTGGCTCTGTCCAAGGTGGGACACCTTCTGGCACCTTTGGTCAGAAGAACCCCTACAGCCCTCCCCACTACCAAAACCTTGCCAAGCAAGCCCAATAGATTTGGAGAAGCAGTTCTGCCATGAAGAAGTGCTGGATTTCACCCTTAAGGTCCCTTCTAGTTGCTTCACTGGGAATCCTTTTCAAGAGTGGGCAATAAAAAACCAACAAAAACCCAACCAATAAACCAACAAAAAGCCCGGTAAAAATGCTTTCCTTCTCTCCACTTTAGCCCTTTGGTGACTGCATCTGGACTCCTGTGTCCCCTTCCTTGTCTCACCAGTCCAGGAAAGACACTGATGAGTGTGATGTAAGCCCAACATAGGGGCTTTGGGGTGGTGAAGAGCTGGGGCACACAAAGGCAGGCTGCCTCTGGTCTGCATCGAGAATGAAGGGTCAGGGTGGACCTGACTGATGACTTCAGCTGCCTGCTGAGAGGCTGTAGAGAAGATGAAGACTGACTTGTCTCAGCCATGCTCTGTGGCAGAAGGATGAGTGGCACCAGACCCAGGAGAAATCCCAGCTAGACAAAAGGAAAAGACTGTCACCATGAGGCTGTTCAGACAAAGCACAGGCACCCAGAGGGACTGTGGAGCCGCTGCCCTTGAGGATACCCAAACATGACTGAACAAAGCCCTGAGAAACTGGATCCAACTAGGGCTGCTCTAAGCAGGAGCTTGGGTACATATACCCTCTTCAACAGCTAAGTTTTGGTGGCATCTTTCAGGATGCTGCTCTACCTGACTTGAAGAAAAACATTTTTTTTTTAAAAAAGGAATGCACTTCCTCTTCTGCTAGCATTCACAATACAAGACCAAGCTGGGATTAATGAGGTGAACAGTTTGCATTTGGGCTCAGATGAGACCAACTTTTCATAAAACACTGTCAGGATCTTACAACTACAGGAGTTTTAAGCTAGGTGGCTCAATCTTGTTTTAGACCCTCTTCAAGATACTGCTGCCACCATCTTGCTGAACAGAGCCCAGGCACAGTGGTATAGTGTCATATCAGTGCTGTTGGAGGTGTCAGGAGCAACCTGATCAAAGTGTGAAGTTAAATCAGTTTTCTAAGCTGTCTCTGCTTTGAACAAGGCACTGGACCAGTCGGCCTCCAGCAGTCCCTTTCAACCAACATTATTCTGTGTGTTACCAGTTGTAGAGGAATGAAAACAGCAATTCTTACGCCAAGTTCTCTCCCATCCTGTGAGGAAAGGCAGCTACCTCCCACAAGTTCAGAGTAGTGGGACAGTGCAAGCAACGCTGTCCAGTGGCAGAAGGGCAGATGGAGCTGTGGTAAGAAAGGTCTGTGTTGGCATCTTGGGAAATTCAAGGCCATAGAGATGCTAACTCCAGAGCCCTGAGGGCACTGATAGCCCTTAATGACCCTTACTAGACCTATCTGGGATCTCCAACCACAGAGCATGTAGCATTCATGTTAAGGGTTGCATGGGCCCTTCTCTCCCATCCTCTCCCCCTACCCCTCATGGAGAGGTGCCATCTCTTCTGCACCAAGCCCCAAGGGAGAGGGGAAGGGAAGGCCTGGCTTCTATCAAGCTGCTGCTTTCCCTTTACATCCCATCCCCCAACTCTCAGTATGGTTGGTAACCTAATGAATTTATTTCTCCACAGCATTTTCTTAAAAATTCTGACAACCACTACTAAGTTTCCATAAATGGCTAAGGCACACAGGACTTTTCCATAGGAGTATGTTCTTTACAAAGAAATCTCTACTTGCACTTAAAGAAAGTTTTTGGGATCCACTAGCGTGTTGTAGTTTTGGTAGCAGGGGAGGGAACTACAGAGGTGGCTCCTGGTAGAAGCTTCTCAATGCTCCACCAGCTCTAAGTCAGACCCACCTCTGGCCAAGGCCGAGCCAATTAGCGATGGTGGCTGTGCCTCTGTGATAACATATTTAAGGGGAAATCTGAAAGGAGGAGTAGATGTGAAGTAAATAGCTATGAAGACACTGAGGTCAGTTGAAGAAAGGAGGAGGAGGTGCACCGGAGAAGAGACCCTTCTGCAGCCCATGGCAAGAGGACAGGCTGTGCCCCTGCAGCCCCTGGAGGTCCATGGTGGAAGAGATGCTCACCTGCAGCTGTGGAGGACCCCACACTGGAGCAGATGGCTGCACCTGAAGAAGCTATGACCCTGTGGGAAGCCTGCACTGGAGCAGTCGCTGGGAGGACTGCAGTCTGTGGGTGAGACCCATGCTAGGAGCAGTTCATGAAGAACAGCAGCCTGTGGGAATGACTGACACTGGAAAAGTTCATGAAGGACTGTGTCCCATGGGAAGGACCCCACACTGGAGCAGGGGGAGTGTGAGGAGTCTTTCCCCTGAGGAGGAGGGAGTAGCAGAGACAACGTGTGATGAACTGACTGCAACCCCCCTTCCCTGTTCCTCTGTGATGCTGTGGGGGAGGAGGTAGAGAAATTAGGAGCAAAGCTGAATCCAGAAAGAAGTGAGGGGTAGGGGGGAAGGTGTTTTTAAGATGTGGATGTATTTCTCACTGTCCTACTCTGATTAGTAAATTAGTGTTGGTGGTGTTCAAATTAAATTGATGTTATTTTCTTCCCCTAAAGAGTCTGTCTTTTGCCCATGACTGTAATGGGTGAGTCATCTCTCCCTGTCCTTGTCTCAATCCCTGAGCCATTTTTTTTTATTTTCTCTTCCCCATTCATGAGGGAGAAGGGTGAGCAAGCGGTTGCATGGTGCTCAGTTGCCCTCTGGGTTTAAACCATGACAAGTAGCACATGAGGTAGAGGCATTAATAATGCTCTAACAAGTGCAGCTGAAAACAATTTCTGTCACATTCCTAGAGCACAGGAATTCCCAAATTCAGTACTAGCATCTGGCTGGTACCATGAATAGAGGCAACCTTCTTCCAAATTAAAAACCAAAAATGCTGCAATAACTGCTGGTACTGATAATGTTATAGGTGTAAGCTACAAAAAATAAACACGAGCAGTATTTGGAAAAAAAAAAAGTTTTTTATTCCTATGATGCAAGAAGAGTTCTGGTAGTATACCAGCAATTTTCAAGCTTTCACTAAGCAAGCTCCTAAAAATGTTCCATTGAAGATGGAGACTCTTGTACAGTAAATTCAAAGCTGTTAACAGTAGCTTTGTTTTTCCCTTAGTTCACTTTTATAAAGTCCTTATAAACAATCCATGGTACCTTGTGGTCTGCAATTCCAGGCTGAAAAAGTACTTTAGCATGTAATTGTCAGAATGGAGTTCAAAAATTGTAACACATATATCTCAAAGGCAACACAGATGTCTGTGCTTTAAATGGGCACGAAATACAAAGAAACTGAGGAACAGACCAGTCCCTGTTCCAGCAGTCCTGTTTTCTAATCACAGTGTGTTAAGGCCCAGATGCAAAGTGCTTTCTAGAGGTAATAAGGGGTCAGGAAGAGAACCCTACCTGGCCACAGCAAAAGCACAGGATAACATCAAGTTAAAATGGTCAAGGCCTACAAAATAGCCATTTGAGGGAAACAGAAAAACCACAGGCAAGTCACACATGCAATTACCACGATGTCAGAAATAATTTGAAAGCAAGTGAAAATTTTGCAATGCAATGTCTTGCCTGAGCCTTCATGAAACCAGTTCTTACCATTTCTAGTATGCAGACAGCCTCTGAAAAAAAACCCATATACGTGGCTGGGGCTACCTCTTTAATACAGAACCACTCTTGAAAGCTTTGGCCTTGTTAAAGCACTGGGTTTTGTGGGATTTTTTTTAAATTATACTGACACATTCAATTAGGAAGTCTCAGACATCCAGCATCCAGATTCTACCACCACATGATGTAAAGCAATCTCTTAAATGCAGTTACTAGTTTCAGCTGGCTCTTGAAAAAATCTCACTATATGAAGTTCCATACATCTTCCTTTTGCAATCAAGGACCCCTACAAATACTACTGTAAGTTATAAAATGTCAATGACTGTTGCAAATGTGCTTCTATGAGCTAACAACACTAGGCACTAAGCAGTCCTGTGTCACCTCCACAGTTTACCCTGTCTCCCTAGAGACACGATGACCACTGGTATCAGGAGACAGTAATGTGCTTCTTTGTTTACCTCCACAGTTGGACGGACTGAACTCTACCTTGCACTCCAGCAAAAGGTTCCCCTGTTCATGAAAAGGCCCTCAAATGCTTCAGCTCTTATCTTCTGCCCTTCCAGAGTTAATAAGACCAGCTCAATTCATTTTAAATGAATGAGGAGGCATCTTCTAAATGTATCAATTAAGTGTCCCATATGTGCTGAGGCTTGCCGTCCATTACTCTTCTGTTGCAAAGACTGCCGCTGTTCTGAAGAATCCACTTCATCTTTCTTAGACACACTCTGCTGACCCTTGCACACTTTTGTGAAACCACTCAAGTACATGCATCTTTTTCCAATGATCAAGTGTAGCATCAGGTCATCTCTGCCATTGCGTAAGTATATTCAGTCACTGTTTTTTGTGGACTCCAGTTTTACAATCTTATCCTCCCCTGCCTTCCCCCCCCCTCCCCCGCTTATTTCTATTTCTAACCTTTAATACTTGAAGCAATATGGAAGTTCAACGGCATTCGTTCTGTGAAAGAACCAAGCCTCAACCATTAAAATAATTTTCTGGCCAATTGTAACTACTGTACAGAGCAGAGCAAAAGTTAGACTAAGGCTTTTACATGAAGTATGCTTAAATCCCAGACATTTGTGTCTCCATGCACACTGAGATTTTCCTGAGCACAAGCTCTACAAGTGAAACTGCCATGCTTTAAACCACACTTCATACCACCTGGTTTTGGTAAGGATCTGAGAACAACACATTCCTATGTACTTACTGACCTTCAGAGAAGGTTTGACCCCTACAGCACCCTCAGCAATGACCATGAATTAAAACACAGTTTTGGCTACCAGGATGTTGTAAACCACCCCCCCACCCCCCCAAATCCTAATTGTCTTAATTTTGTTGTTTATTTTAACTTAATTAAGGCTAACATGAATACAAGCAACTGGAAGCTGTTGGTTTTTTTTCCAGGAAGGACTCACTTAAGACTACAGTGTACTCGCTTAAGACTTGAGTTCATCACTAATGGAAATATGCCTGTGTTGCTTAAGCCAAAATTGATCGTAGGGACACTAAGTTAGGTCACAAACTGTTAGGACAATGTACACTGAACTCAAAAGTAAAAAGCTCTCAGTGACACCAAAGGCAGCAGGATTACACTCCCTTGGTTCCTACTATGGTCATAAAAGCCACAATTACTTGCAACTGCAACAAAGAGGTTCTGTTTATTTAAAAAAATATTTCTTTCAAATGTATCTGTAACATATGATTTCGGCTGGGTTTAACAGGACAGAAGGTCTAGAAAGTTTTTTTTAAAAGAAACTGGGTTTAGCCAGAATAAAATTTTGCATCCTACAGTTCAAAACAACATGAAAATTTATTTGCAAAAATTCCTTCCCATTCTGCCAAGTTCCCAAAATCTGCCCTTTGATCTTGATTTTGCAGAACATTTATCTTGTTTTCAGAATATACCTGCTAATTTTTAGTCTCAATTAATTGTCAAATTGCTTAAACAGCTAGCTTTTAATGAAAGAAAACTGTAATCTCTTAACAGGAAAGGCTGCTACACAGCTCTTACACCTGTCCATTTCGTAATTCTGAAAATACATTTAGGGTCATACTGCATACGGACTACTTTAAGGCATTTTTTTCATGGCTAAACTAAACATAAAATTAATATAATGTATTCCAAATCTTGTCATGGTAATGTTTTAATTATCACCATGAATAGGAAGACCGAAAGATAGAACTGAAAAAGAAGAATCCCAATTACAGTATTATTTCTGGACACAAAGCAGCATGTCAGAATGCAGCAGAAGCGAGCTGTGGCATTCACGAAAGCCTTGCCTATCCCAGCCTGAGTCTTCACAGACCCATCTCAGAAGCATCCTGATATGTGACATGGTTTATCTGTAGTCCAAATAAACTACGCATGAATAATAGAGCGCTATACAAACATCCTTTAGGACTGTTATCCTGTCTTAATTCATAAACATTTGATAACCTACTTCAGCCGAAGGAGTATCTTGCTTCACAGACCTGAGGTGAGAGAAGCAGAACTTATTAACTGAATGTGAACACAGATAATCACTGCCACACAAAAAACCAGTTCATACAAGATTACTTTGTTTCTCTTTTCAGCAGTGAAACTTCATATCTCAGAGAAGAGGGGAATTAAAAAAAAGAGTAAACCACAAAAATTATATAAAAAACTTGCCTTGTGTAGCATAATTCTCGTTAGATTTATTATACAGATAATAAAAACCGATGCCACTCTAGATCAATAAAAAGCAAGTTACCTTTAATTCTGAAGCCTACGCCCAAGCACTCAAAAAATAAACTGAAAGGGTTTGTAACAAACAGGCAACAAACCTGTCTAAATCTGCAGAAGAAAACTGAAGGAAAACACTTCATCTTACTGTCCAATCATGCACAAAGACAAAACACCAAAAACTGTTTGCTGTCCTGGATAGACAGAAGACTTCTCCGCACTTACAAGAGAGGTGAGGTATCATTGACAGTATCACAACCACCTGCCCTGTACGGCTGGCTGCTTCTCAAGACTGTGCCAGAGAAGTGATCTCCAGCCCTCCTGGGAGACAACAAATGCTACTGGAAGACTAAGAACTGGAGATTCTCTGGAAATTCTTAGTGTTTTGGAGTTATTTGCTCATTTTTCCACATACCTCACACACTTAAGTAGTCACAGTAGTAGTATCCAAAGCAAGCAGTTGAAAAAAACCTATCAATTTCAACAACAATGAGCCCTTAAAAGAAAATTCAGATGCAGCAGAGACAGTCATGAAGCTCCAAGCCACTCCAAGGCCCTGAACCCAATACCTGCTGAAACATCCATGAGGCTAGTTCATGATATGTAGAGAAAACAAAGGCATTCAGGTATTATTCTGTTGTCCAGCTTGCCTACCCCCACACTGCATTGTTGAAAACTTAAGTTGTGAAGCATACACAATCCTGACCTTCCCAGAAAAACCTGGCCACAAGGCTACCTTCCATACAGGTGAGAATCTCATTGTCCAGATCAGCAGATCCTGACATGTTGCTCCTGGTTCGGCACAGTCTGGGAAACAGTTCTTGCTCCTTTTTTTCCTTCTGATTTTGTACTTGGAACACTGCTTTCACAAAAGCTATTTTAGTTTCTACATAGCCTTCTCTGTCTTTTCCCTCCACTGTCTTCTCACCTCTCACAGCAAGTGAACCAAAACCCAATTTAGAAGTTGGTTAATATTAAGAAGTTCAGATGGAAACACAGTTTGCCAGGACGACTGACTGCAGGTTGGTCCTGGCTCTCACCTCCCCAGGGAACACATCGCACCTGCAGGAGGCATGGGCTGTCCTCCCACAAAAGTCCTGCTGTACATGTGCTGTAATTCCACTGCTTCCCAATGTGTCAGATATGCTGGATGCATGCATACATACTCAAAATTACTCAACTGGCTGCAGAGCGCAATGTATTTACCCGATTGGGAAAGGCTGTTCCATACGGACCTTCTTTAAGCCGAGAGGCATTTGTGACCTTAGAAATCGGACATAAAGGACTTTAAAAAGATTGCTGAGACGCATGTAACAAAAGTGGCATTTTAATTCTTCTTCCACACATTCCCTACTAAAGTTTCATACCCCAAGGATTATAGCAGCTCATTAGCAAAAAGAAAAAACCCAGTAAAATTTAAAGATGTATCTTATATCTTCTTCCCCCTCAATTACTCTATAATTGTTCTTGTGATCAGAAACCAAATCATGAGGGAAACAGAAGCAAATTCCAAGCAAATCAACATGGCCTATCCTTCTGTTCTGAATTCCCTTAAAACAGGAGGCTGGGAGGGTTTTGCTATCACAGGACAGACATCTGGAACAAAGAATGCAACTGTATAAATGGACAGATCTATATCCTGAGAAAATTCTGTAGTATCTTGCAGCTCATAAGAAGCTGTAAACTACAGAACGATGATCTGGAGTAAGAGACAGAGAAAGGACAAGCTGGATAGACGATGAATAAACATTAGCTGCCAGCAGCCTAAAATAAATGTCAAGTACCCAGACCAACAACAGAGTATGTTGCACATGACCAGTTTCTGCAAAGATCAATAAAATACTTCCCTCATGGCAACTCATCTTTGATAGTACAATCTCACAAGACTTTATTATTGCTATTTCCAACCTAAACCAAAGCTTTCAAGGCTTCCTGCTTTGCTAGAACACACCCACCATAGTAAAATTAAAAACTCAGTAAGGTTACATTTCCTCTAAACCACTGCAGGGACCTCCTGCATAAGAGTGACAACTCTTCAACCACCCCAAGCATTACTTCCCTGCTGAAGTCCTGTAACAGCTGAACACAAAACTATTTCTTTGATTCTCACCTCCTTCCTTCACTTCTCTTTTCCCTCTTTTTCTCTCTTTCTTCCCTTCCACAAACAGAAGAATCAGAAAAGCAGAGCAGGGTTTTTATTACAAAATGATGGAAACATTTGAAGGGCCTTAGAATGTTCCCAGACTCACTAGAGCTGTCCTAGAGCAGTGATCTTCAAACTTTTTTGATGGCACAAAAAGTAAAGACATTTCTGGAGCACACACCTCCAATATATGTGTATTTATTTATAAATTATACACATCCCACTGTGTATGTAAAACATACACAAAAACATAAATTTAAAAAGGGTGAGAATGATGAAACAACCACCACTAGAATAGTTGCAGAGCAGTCTCAGTAGTTTTGTTACTGAATCTGGTAGAAAAAGAGTTGGTCCAAAGTTATTATAATGCAACTACAATGAGATGCAGTTTTATTCTTCACTGTAACCTATAAATCAGTCAAGCTGCTAAACATGAGCAAGCAATGTATCTGCACTGCTTTAAACCTCACTTATGAATAAATGTTTTCCAACAGGATCAAGTTCTTCCACTCACTAACACTACTTAGCAACCCCTCTCCCCCCGAGTATTTCTACATCTGGAGTTAAACCAGATAACTTAAAATACAACAGTACACAAAAGCTTTGCTTCAGAATAAACTACTAGATGATCGTCTACATTGTTCTATTCATGGAGATCTTCAAAGAGCAGGAGATACAAACTATGCAGACTTCAGTGAATAGGCTTTACAGTATTTTCTGCCTTACTGCTGACATCTTGCCTTCCACAACTTTAAGTTTTGGATGGTATTGAAAAATTATTTTCTGGGGGGTATTAAGTATAAACTCTTCAAACAAATAAAGGGTTTTTTCTCTTTCAAAGCATATAAGCTCTAATTATGATTTTCTTTTCTAAATCATTGCTATCAAGGCTGTTTGTCCTGACTGGCAAAGTTACAGGACTGCAAAAAACACAGTGCGCTCAAAAGCTGCTGGCCTTGGAGCATACAGAGGCAATCTCCACTGTTCAAAGACTATTCTATGCTCTCATATTTATAATGGTGGCTCAAAGATGTTTAGCACTTAACAATACGTAATAAAGACAAAGGCTTAGAGCCTCAAGGAGTTTACAATACTTTAATCTCCCAGTCCCGCAATTGCCACTGTGTGGCTGGGCTGGCACTAAGCAGAAGCACATGGAGGCTGTGCATTAATTGCTATGCAAATGAATGAGTGGGTCACAAGTTCAAAACAGACCAAGGCAGACTGTTAAAGCATGGAACCGCTTTTGCACAGAGTGCAGGGGAAGATAAAAGCTTGTGCTTGTGCCTTGAAGCTCTCTAAGCTCTACTGTGCCCAGCTTAAGCCAGACAAAAAACCCATCCAAACCCAAATGAGAGTTTTCAGCCTTGCACTCCAGTGAAGGTGAAGAACTCTGCCCTCAAAACTCCTCTTAATCCAGGAACCATAACCCTACTACCAAAGTGCTTCAACAAGTGTTGGCTTTTTTAGCTCCCGCAGAAGCTGTTCATAGCCCTTGTAACTGTAGAAGCCAAGATTTACTTCCCCCCCCCCCCCCCCCCCCCCAATACAGAGGAGAGAAATGGCATACAAACAAAGCTGAAACACTTGCACATATAGATACATTTGGCCCTCAACACTGGGGACAGAACTATCTATGGAAAACGTACTTGGCTCACATTTCTGCTTCATCTTTCTTACTATTAAAGAGAGCCCTTCAGTTTTGCAAATATAAAAGAAAATGAGCACTCTCTGCTTCCTCACAGCCAGGTATTCTGCATCTGATCTGCCCTTCTTTTTTGCTAGGAAAAGATGTTTTGCTCTCCCTTTCTGCTTCCCTTCTTTCAAAACATTACAGAATTCCTTGTTAGGCAACTATTCCTAGCTATCAAGTTACCAATTTGGTGATGTGACAATCAGTCACAATATAATCTGTTTTTCCTATTACGACCAGGCTCTGCTCTATTAGCTGTGTCCTTATGATCAGGTCCATCATAAAAGGACACACAATTTATGTCATATAAATTTTAGCAGGAACACACACTAAACTTCCTAAAACCCTCAAACCTATTAAGGCCATACTTTAATCAAACATCAGTTTCCAGGGATAAACACATACCCTTAAATTAACTGGTATATCAGAATAATGTTTAAATAGATAATACCAGTTATACCAATTTCCCAAAAGCATAGATTCCCTTCGTCAATGTCAAGTTGTTACAACATCTCGACAGGCTTTCCTGTCTGTTGTTTAAAGTCACTAGTTGCAGATGATTGTTTACTGGTAAAAAAAGATCAGACCTGATCACACCAACCCAAGCTTGCTAGAGAACAAAGCTGAGAATTCTGAGATTATAAAATTAGGACATACATTTCACTTCAATATCGCAGCTACATTTTCCCATTATTTTAATAGCACAAATACATCTGTCTTCTGTTGTTTTACAGAAAACACATTTACATACTGACCAGATAGTCTGAAAGCAAACAGTTATTTTCCAGATCTGCATATTTGCTATCCACAACCCAGCCAGGCTGCTGTCATACCAATACCTCAGCATGAACATACAAAAGAAAAGATTAAACATACAGCAATACAGTTTAACAAGGTTGAAGTCTTTTAACCCTACCTTTTTGATATATCTATCTGCCTCTATCTATAAATATGTTACTTTTCCTTTTTTTTTTTTTTTTCCTTTTACCTATAGATGCTGGACGTCATTGGACAGGGGAGAGAAAGAAATTTTTCTCTACTGAAAATGCAACTAAATCTACAGAACAACATTGTCTGTACACAGAATAGCAAAGGTAGGAGTTACAAGAAACCCTTGCAAGAGATTTAACCAATTTCTAATACTGTGAGTCTACTAAACATAAAGCACATATTTGTTTACCCACAATTACTACTTTTTCACTTGTGTGCAATCAAGTCATGTGCATATCGTATAAAACAACAGCTAATTTAGAGGATTTGACTTTCTGTGCAAGAGCCAAACATGTTATCAGTTGTTTCAGCAGTATATTCCCTAATGCCTGCATCTCTTCATGAAACTGCACCGTTAATATATTTACAGCAGGCAACACAAACTTCTGCAGAACATAAAAATTAACTGAAGTTATACTCACTGTAACCTGGGAAGCATCCATGAATTGCAGGCCAAAGTAATCAGTTTCCACAAGGTCCAAATGATATACAATCTGGTCAAACAACTCCTGGCCCTTTGCATTTTTCTGTAACAGAAAAGAAAGTGGGGTTTTTTGTGGGTAGCTACGGATTTGTTTGTTTGGGTGGGTTTCTTTTTAAGTTCAAACAGGAGAGAGGCAATGCACCATGGAAAATAACATCTAAATAGCAATTATATTTATACTAAAGAGTTGTATATTTCTTTTGATACTTCTTTTTATTTTCTTCAAGAAAGATAGTGACATGTTGCTCCTGTCTGAAGCTATTACAACAGCATCAGACTTCACTCTCAAAGAAAACTTTCAAAGTTCACTGCAACTCAAAGCATAGGAGAGAAAGTAAAGGCTTATGTCCTGTTAAGCGCCCTAAGTCCCAAAGACAACATTTTAAACCCCAGGAAGCCAAATTCTCCAGGAAAAGCTTGCTTGACACACCACCTGAAACCTGCTGGCTGTATCACATACCAACTGCAGCCATGCAGTGCCATACCACCACTCAAACTGCAAAATGAATTCTGGACCGTTTGAATACTTGAAGAGCACTGTGAGGAAAATTAATGGAATCTGGTAAGAATTTTCAATGTTGCTAATTGCAATCAATCACATTTACAGCCTTTAAATGGAGAAATATAAAAAGGGGAAAAAAAGCTACAGTTCTTACTTGGCATGACACTTGAAACACAAAGGCATGGAAACAAAACTAACCCCAGTCATGGGCTACAGGTACTAGTAGAGAGTTAGGCTGCATTGGCCTGTATACTTTTCCTGACGTTAAGCCAGGAATATACATACCCAGAGTACTTCAAACACTAGAAGCAGCAAAGTTTGGAGATTAAAGGTGGGTAGAAGGGACAGGGAATAACAAGCCAATTTTTCATGCAAACCCTCTCGTGTTACTTGGGGAAGGAAGCTTTTAAGTCCCTGAGCAAAAAAAAACCCCTCACCCTTGGCTAAAAGTACATGAGATGACCGTAAGTCTCAGTGTGAGACTGAAGCTACAGGTGCATTTTATACAGGAAAGTACAGATATGGAACCACTTCTGTGCCTGCTGTGCCTCATACACCTTTGAGGAGTTTCTAATTTTATTTTTATTCTTTAAAGCTCTAACATACTAGGTGTTCCCACTTCAGCCAAAAATGTAGCAAAATTCACTGTTTTCAACTGGGAGAGATAAATAACACTCAGTTCCTTTAGTCTTGC
The DNA here is from genome assembly GCF_965140245.1 of Athene noctua. NCBI lineage: Eukaryota > Metazoa > Chordata > Aves > Strigiformes > Strigidae > Athene > Athene noctua. The sequence continues at coordinate 72,378,549 of NC_134038.1, read as the reverse complement.
CTTCTGCACAAAAGCAGCATCAATTGCAACACGCAGAACTGCTGTCCAGGATTCCAAGCTGTCCAAAAATCTGTCTTTTCCAGCAAAAGACAAGATGAAGAGTTTCATCTCTATTTTTCCAAGAAGGTCAATCAAACTTAGATGTAAGTAGCAAATTTTAGTTTTTTGGGTTTTTTGTTTTTTGTTTTTTGTTTTTTTTTTTTTTAAACTTACAAAGCAGAAGCACAGAAATCAAACTTTATCAAATTTCAGTAATAGCATTAGGAGCACCATTAAAACATACTGCATAAAAACTTAAAATTAGCATTAAATTATCATCATAAGATACTGCTTTATTATTTTTGGGGTGCAAGAAGTGAATAATAGACATTCTTAATCAAAGTTCAACAAGCTATTGAAAGCAGATGAGAATACAACAGCTTCTTAAAGCCGTACATTGCTGAGAAACCATCATCTTTAGATACACAATAATTGCTATAAACCAAAAGTTTTCTAAAGAGTATCCAGAACATGTTTTCTCATATGTAGTAAATTCAGGACTTGTTAAAGAAGCCAAAAGCACAACAGAATTTAAACTGATTCTGCTCAAATGAGGGAGGAGAAACCCTCCAAAGCAATAAAAAAAACAAACCGACAAGACATGAGGAATTTGCAAAACTAAGAAAAACTGATTTGATGCCCTATGATCACTCTATTCCTGGTTGCTTGCTTTATGGCACTAACTACCAGTATGTTTATTTTCCAACTGCCATACACCCAATAGAAACCAGAGAGAGCACACTCCACCTTCTGCACCCAAATAGTAGTTAATGTTCAACATGTGTGTTACACGGAGAATAGCTCTGCACTGCACGACTAGACCATAAAATGCAGTATTACATACATAGTTTACAGGAGATTATCACATTTAACTTGTCACTAACTGAGCGTTCCCAGCAACTCATACCACTTAGATGATAAAGCTGCTGCAGTCCATAAATTGCTGACAAAAAACTTTTGAGATGTTGCACTAAAGAGGGAGATAAAAATGACTAACTCCTTCCCTCTAACAGTAAAGGATGACCTGTTCTCGTTTCTTCTGCCTCTTCACTGCCTGACAATCTAGGGAGTCAGATCGCAGATTGATAAATTGCTATCCGTGCACTGAATTAAACGAGTGGTATAGGCAAAATAGAAGGATTTTTTCTCAGGAATTATATATACATAAAAGAGGTCTCTAATGGAAAAAATGTCCGTAGTACGAGAAACTTCTGATTTGCATGATTTTTTCCTCCACCCCTCCTTCTGGGTAACACAAAAGCTTAAGTAAATGCTTCCTCTTTCAAAACCTGGGTACCACATAAAGAGTATGGAACTGTTTTCATACAACAAGATTTTCGTGGTACATCTAATCAGCTGAAATTTAACAAATCACACTTTCTTTGCAGATCTTCAACTTGTACATATGTTTTGAAGACTAAAAAAACCCAACTGTAAACTAAGAATGCTTTACAGTCCTACCTTGCTAGACAGATGGTACAGAACTGTCAGATGTAAAAGACCTGCATAATTTATATCTCAAAAAAGGGAATATATGGCAATGAACAATATACATATACTATTATCATATATGTCTACTATTATATAGAGTTACCACTTGTTATGAAAATTACTGTATTGGGAATTGTAAGCAAGGTTGCAAAACCTTGTTTGGTTTTGTGGGTGTGGTTTTTTTGTCTTTGCCTTTTTTTAAAAAAAAAAAAAAAAAAAAAGGCAGCAATTAAACCACTGCCAGTTTCTGGTGGAGTGTTCCTTGAAACCCACAAGAACCTGTGTGAGCACCAAGAAAACTCACAGGCAAACACGATGGGGGGCAGCATTGCAAATGTCCAACATACAAACAAAGCTACAGCCACAGCCCAAGGTAAAACTGAACTAGCATGAGGCAGTCATTTGTGTTCCCTTTTCCCTCTTTGTCCTTGAAGAAACATTGAAAAAACAAATTACACTTGCTCCATGACCAAGTACTGAGAGAAAGGAAAAGAAAAAAACCCAAAGTATTTCTGATGTCAGTCAGCCCTGTCCTGTCAAGAGTCATGCCAGTACCCTCCACTCTGTATCCTGGAAGCTGTTCTCAAATAACCCTCCATCATAGTTTCTTCGGGACCATGAATAGTGGCATCAAAGAAAATTCTTACACTTAATGAAGACTTATTGCTGGGTCCTCCCTACAAGGACTCAAATCATCACGGGTATAAAGCACCTTGTAGAGCCCTAGTGACAGCTGCATGGCCCACATTTCAAGTAGGCTAAATTTTTAGCTGCCAAAGACTTCCAGTGAAATTCTTGTCAGCTGAAACCTGACAAAACAAAGATTAACTTCTCTAATTAGAAACTCTTCCAGACTTGACATGTGAATAGGCAAGAGGTTTTAACATGCTTTTGGTGGGCATGAAGGGCAAGTTCATCAGCCAGGGACATTTTACATAAACTGGCTCTGTCTAAAAAGGCTGATCAGTGTTGGTTTTAGCTATTCCAGAACTGTTTGGAAGGTTTTTGCCAGAGGGCATGAAAAGTGAACATACAAGTCAGAAAAGTGCCATTTTCATGCAGATACAGTGCAAGAATGCCACTGATCACTCTCAGAGCACAGCAAAGCTGGAGAGCTGCTGTGCACACCTTCCCCCAACTGAAGTGCAGCACGTAGCAACCAAGCACAGTGCATTACATGAACCCAAGTGGAGGGGCTGAAATTGTTGAGTCATACTAGAGAACTCAGATTACAGTGTGACAAACAAACTATTAACAGATTTCAGAAATTGCTGAAGTTCTGGGAAAACAACCCATCAAATAGGCCAGGAGGTACATGAAATAGTTTGCAAGTTGGCAAAATTAGGAAAAAAAAAAAAAAAAAGGAAAATAAACTACTGCCAAGAAAAAAAGTCAATTAACTGTAATGTGTCCCAAACTGAGTAATGAGTAGTAGCAGAAATTAGAAGGTAGGACAGATTTAGCTTCTTTTTCTAAAGAAATTATACGGGATTATGTATTCTGCAAGATGTCAAATATTTTTAGGAGAATTTCACCACTTCCTTACCTTTTTTCAGGGAGGATGTCAGGGCTGCCCCAGGTTGGACATGCGTGGTTTCAGCCATCTCCACAATGGACCCACTGGCTGCTGGCAGTGGTCAGAAGGAAGTGGGTACAGAAGTCAGGAGTGAAGGATTGGATTTGAGCCTGGGAAAGAGCTGTCTCTACCTTTACCCATGAGCTTTCTTGTTCTTATTTTTTCTCCATTATTTTCTTCCCTCATCCTGCAGATGGGGGACTGAATGAGAGGCTGGGTGGGAGCCTGGCTGTTGGATAAGGTTAACCCACTGCAGTGGGGAAACCCTTATGCAGGGCAGTTTTACATTTTGATCAAGTCAGCAGTGTCATCTGAAGGGCATGCTGTCTTTGAAGAGCCTTTAATCTCTCCAAAAGTCATATGAAGGGCAACCAAATACTACTACGATGGGTGCCTTATAAGTGCAATTACTATTGACAACATTAATATCAGCACTGACATTTTTATTTTATTGGACTCAGATGAAGGTGAGAGTTTCTGTTTACTGTCCCTATCATCTACATGTACTACTGCCAACACAGACCTCTTTCAAGAGAAAAGCACTGTCAACACTCCTAAATGGGATCCTCAGGCAACAGATAAAAACTACCATCAGCCACAGAACAAAGTAGTAAAAAAATCCTTACTTGTAACTTTATGTTCTAGAAGCATGTCTGGACTCCTTCTATTTCACATATAGACAGGTTACCCCATCACACGTCTACACTCAGAGGCACAATAAAAACTGTTTTTTTATATGGAAAGAAGATTCTTTTTCACCCCTAGACTGCCAGCTCCCTCTCCTGACCGGCTTGAAATACTACATGCCCCTCAGGTTCAAGCACACAGCTGAGGAAACACAAAGGTAGCTAGGACGACAAGAACAAAAACCTATGCTGAGACTTCTTAACTTACATGATTTCATTTGAAATATACTTTACAGTTCTGCATCCCCAGAAGAAGAGGCAGAACTTGATAAAGCTAAGCTATGGGTGTTGAAGTGACAGCCACCTCTAAGACAATACCATCAAACACATAATGTTACACTTAATACCATCAAACACATCGTAACATTACGCTTCCCTTGCATGACTTGCCGACTGCCCTCCTGCCCAAATGACGGTGGGATACAGGTGCCATTTTGCTGGAGAGCTAGAAAAGATTCGTGGTAATGACTTTAAATTGCATTTGAGAAATAACACAGAGCACTGGCATAAGCTAAGTTGACCTAGAAGAGAACAAGGAGAAAGAGGCAAATGCTATCAGAAGAGAATCCCAGGAGAGTTTAGAAAAGACGCTCTGCTTTCTTATGCTAATAGCAGTACCAAAGTTTCAAAAGACATCTTTGCTTTCTCCTATGTCCGTATTTGAACGCTGCATGAGTAGAAACAGTTTTAAGTAGCTGGAATTGTACAAACAGAATTTTCTATATGGACACGTCTTTCATACACATTCTGCATGTGTGTGGGCCTGACTCAACTCTTTCCAATATCTTTAACTTGTTTTTAAATAGGACACTTACGACTGTCTACAAGAAAATGGTTTACCAATAGGGCTCTGCTGACAGAGACTCAGTAAGACCAGCAGTAATGCCCAGTCAGATGTAATGCAATACAAGCCAGAGGTGTTTTTATATAAAGGAAGTCTGCAGGGTCCCTGCTACTCCAGCCAGCCAAGTTAGAGATTCTGTTTCCAACTGGTACCCAGGAGGTTTGTCAGTGCAGCTGTACAGCTATATGCCTAGTAAAGAACTGCCTACAGGGGGAAGTTACATCAGTATAACATCACTAATTTAACAGTGCTTTTAAACCCCCTTCCCACACAAACATTCACTTATAGGCTACAGTGTACAGCCTGATATGGGGCCAGCTGTGCCAAAAGCTGTGTCTCAAACACTGGGTATTAGGGCAAGGAGGAGGCCACAAAGCTGTGTTGTGGCTGGGGGGCAAAACCTAGAAGGGCTGCTCTAAGAACCAGTATCTTACACAATGCCTCACAGATCATGGCTTCGAGTGTACAGAAACAGGATCCCCACCACCACCACCTGCTGACCTGTAAAAGCAAAAAGGTGCAGGTTCCTTTAGAAATATCACATCATGTATGCTGCAGAAATTTACTTTTATCTATGTCTGGATAAAACTATAAGTTCCTTAGAACTATTCCTCTCCTCCAGCATAATATTGCATGCAGTTTATGTTCACATAAGCCACATTCAATTGTTTCTATGTCTATTTCCTTTACTTAAATAATGTGTATTATTTGTGGCACTTCTCATAGCAGAAAATTAATTTCACGTGCATGCTAACATTAATTGCCTTTTCCCTTATCTGGCACAAAGTCTTCTAAAGTGCTAAACCTTCCACATAAGTTATATTAATTATTGATCACCCTGACAGTTACAGCTGGTAAACAAAGTTCAAAGATGTGAATCATAGAAGCAGTGATCACAAAGGGAGTTTAGAACTTGAGGCGAAAGCTCTAAGGCAATCCTTCCTCAGAAGCTTTATGGCTTTAAAATCCAAAGACAAACTCTTTGAGAAGTTACCTATTTATTCAGCCAGCCAACAGACTTCAGCACTCTCCACTCTTTGTTCTTTCATATACTAAGTCACAGGACCCCTCCAAAGAATCAACTCCAATTATTTGCTTCTATCTAAAGAGAACCAGAAATCCAGAGATTCATAAAAGTCAGTAAAACCTCTTAAACTGCAGGCTTATAATCAGCAGTTTAAAAAAAAGATAAATACTAGGGAAGTTTGCCACTAAAAATATTTTATTTAGTGGGCAGCCAGGAAGACATAATTCTTTTTAAGCACATACATAATTAGCCAAGTATATGCAATTAAGAAAGATCACTACAAATTACATTTCTTTCTAGAAAGACAGAAGATGCAATAGGAATAGTCATGTGTTTTTTATAAAAAAGCTTCACTAGTGTAACTTTAAAAAGCTAGAATAAACAATAGTTTAAACTTATAGAATTCACCTCTCTCAGATGATACCACTGCTCAATGAAAAAAAACTAATGCCAGACCTAGGATTATTATATTGAAAAGTCATCCAGCACTCTCACCTCCTCACTGTTGCAAAGGAATCATATGAGACAAAGTAAATTCTCATCATTCTGTAGATTTTAACTTTTTGCTCTGTTATAAATATTCAGATGTGAAGGTGAAATGGACACTTTACAGCACTGAAACAGGCTTAGCAGCACAATGTTCTGTTTATCTTCATTCTGAAGAATGAGCATGGACTGATGTGTCTGGGTTTTTTTTTCAATTAAAGAAAAAGCACATTTCAGTTAGAAGTCCTGAGTGTCAAGATGAGGAGCAGAAAGGCTGGGTTATAGCTAAAATCAATTTTTTATATTTCATCTCAACAAAAAGATGATTCAATCAAGAAAGAGGCTACGAAATGTGGTGATTATTAACAAAACCCCTGACCCATAGTTAGTATGCAAAAAACCACAGTATTGATCAGAATATGGAAAAGTAACATTTTCAAAAAAGACAGAAAAGAGGAACTACAAATCTGCAGAAGTGTCAGACTCCTCCCATCAGGTTCCCTGCAAGCTGCGATTTTTTGCTGCCTGCTTGGAGGGAATATCATATGCCAGCACTTCCTTTGGATGTACTTTGAAAGACTGCCTTCGGAATTTTTTTAGGCAAAAATACAGATGAAAAGGAAAATACATGATCAAAGGTACATGCTACATGTACATACATTCCTGAGAGTATCGATAGATTAGCAATAGTTAGAAATTTACCCCACATGTGGTTTGATTTGAAGAGCCATTTGGAGCAGGCTGCAGTTTTTACTAATTTGCAAGAAGGTTTGGGTTTTGTCTTTCACTTTGAGGCTTGGCTGCCCTGCCTGCCTCCATGCCATTAAACAGATTCCGGCCATTCATATGTCAAGGGAAATAAAACAGAATCCAAAAGACTACAGTGGAAATTAAACCCAAGCAACATAAAGGAGTAAACCCAGAAGGTATCCACTTTTTAGCTTGCTTACTTCACCCATGTATTTAATAACACCTAAACAGGATCTTACACTCTCGATTCAGATCACTACACAGACGTAGGAAAACCACCACAGTGAATGACAGAGATTCAGTAGAGCTTGCTAAGCTGGCAACGCTCCCAGTTTACTGTGCTGGGTTAATGGGGCATTCCCTGTGGCTGGTTCTTCCCACCTGGGCATTTTACCTCAACAGAAGTTTTGCTACACTTGACAACTTTTGCAAAAATCTTTTTCTCAGAATCTGGACCTCAAGACAGATCAGATCAAACATTCTGAATTGACCAGTCATACATGGCAAACTGCTACCATCTCTGTTGTTTAAAATAACTTGGTCTTTTAGACAAACGTTATTTATTTTTTTTTTTAATTCAGGGAAAACAAATGGCAAGAATTCCTTACAGTATGAAGATATCAGACCATGATAGCATAGTCAAGTCCATATCCAAAAGCCACTGTAACATGAACCACCTCACAGCACGGCTTTTAGTTGGAGGGATAATGAACTAGTTAAAAATGAAATCACTCTGTGGTGGCCCCAGGAAATGCTGCACCACCATTACAAGACAGCCTCCATGCAGATATTAACAAAAGCCTTTTTTTTAGAAAGACGACAATCTGTAAAGGGCGCTCTCCTAGAAGAATTTTATTTCACAGTGAAAGTGAACACAGTTGCAGAGCATTCCCAAAAACTCACAATACTTCAATTAAACCATCAATCAATATTCTATTTAACCTAAACCACCAGCATTAATACCAAGCCTCCTAACTATCTGAGAAGTGACTAAGTCACCGAGGATCAGATTTTTCTGTCCTAATTCCCTATTCTATCACTAATCATAGAATCACAGAATAGCAGGTTTGAAAGGACCTCAAGGATCATCTGGTCCAATCTTCCCTGGCAAAAACACGGTCTAGAGAAGATGGCTCAGCATCCTGTCCAGCTGACAGTCCAATGTTGGGGAATCCACCACTTCCCTGGGGAGATTATTAATAGAAACAATGTTTCTCATTTCCAGACTTGCAGGTTTAGACAACAGAGTCAAGAGCAAACTTGGGTTCTTCTGTTTGCACAGAAGTTACAGAAGCCAAACTCTGACCACAGTGACAATTTTGCTGCCTAATGGCTTTTAAATGACACCAACAACTCAGCTGGCTTCCAAGTCATACACGTGCAGCCAAAAGAGCCTTTAACTGCAACCAAATACAACACTGTACCAATGACGCAGGAAGAACAAGTGTCAACTCACTTGCTCATCTGTGTCGATTCAGAAAGAGACAGAATGTGATAAACTTTATTCAGGCTGAGCAACAAAGCACATATGACTGTTGATACAGCCAGAGAGTCTGTAGATTTAGAGAGACTCAGTTTTTCATCTCACTGTATAGAAAATACCATATGTTGGGGGAAAACAAGCAATTCAGATGAAGAGAGTGATAAGTTGAATGCTCAATCACTCACCAATCATGCACACTGAAGATCTTAAATTAAACCCTCTTTTTAAATCTTGGATGAAAGACCAGAAAAAGTTGTTTATTTCAACTGCTGGGTTTTCGACATGGTCTCTCCCACAGCACCCTTACATCCAAACTGGGATATTATCATCTAGATAGGTGGATTACTGTGGAAGGCTAGGATCACTGGGCTCGAAGGGTAGTGATTAATAGTTTGTACACTACCTGGAGACTACCCGTAAGAGGATTTCCTCAGGGATATATCCTCAAAATTATCTTGTTTAACACCTTCATCTACTATACGGAGGAAGAGATGGAACATACCTTCATTGACTTTTTGGAAGACAGCAAGCTGGAGCATGCAGATGACTTGTGTGGAGGATGCTGACAAACTAGACATCAGGAAAGGGCTGCAATGGTGTTATGAGGCTGGACCGTATGTCCTTATATGGTTCATATGACTATATGACCCATCACATCAAGACAAGTCCAGGAAGATCACTACTGTGACAGGCAAAACATACTCAGCCTGGGGAAGATTAATTTAATTCATTGCCAACAGTAGGATAGTGAGAAATAAAAACAGAACTAAAGACACCTTTTCCCTGCCCTTCTTCCCAGGCTCAATTTCACTCCTGACTCTTCTATCTCCTCCCCCCTGAGTGGCACTGGGGAACAGGGGTAGTGGTCAGTCCATGACACTTTGTCTCTGCTGCTTCTTCCTCCTCATGCCATTCCTGTGCTCCAGCATGTGGTCTATTCCATGGGAGACAGTCCTTCATGGACTGCTCCAGTGTGGGTCCTTCTCACGGTCTTCAGGAATGGACTGCTCCAGCATGGGTCCCCTTGGGGCAGCAGTTCCTTCCAGGAGCCTGCTCCAGCACAGGCTCTCTACGTGGTCACAGCGTCCTTCCAGGCACAACCGCCTGCATCTGTGTGGGGTCCTCAATGGGCTGCAGGTAGATATCTGCTCTACTGTGGTCTTCCATGGACTGCAGGGATACAGCCTGCCTTGCCACAGTCTTCAGCACAGGCTGCAGGAAAATTTCTGCTCTGGTGTCTGGAGCACCTCCTCCCCCTCCTTCTTCACTGACCTTGCTGTCTGCAAGGCTGGTTTTTTTCCACATTTTTCTCACTCCACCCTCTCACAGCTGCTGTACAGAGGTTTATCCTCCTTCCTAAATATGTTATCACAGAGGAGGTGCTACCAACATCGCTGACTGGGTTCAGCTTTAGCCAGTGGCAGCTCTGTCTTGGAGCCAGATGGAACTGGTTCTGTTTGACATGGGGACAAGCTTCTGGCATCTTCTCACAGAAGCCATTCCTGCAGCTCCCCTGCTACCAAAACCTTGCCATGTAAACCCAATATAAATGCCTACCCTCCCACACAGACTCCACAGTCTTGATCTCAGTTTCTAGGCTTCTAATACATCAGGTACAGATTACTAGGCCTTCAGTATGAGATACAAAATAGCCAGTGTTCAGGGGGAGGGTGGAGAGCAGGGAGTCACTTCAGCCACTCTTACTGTTCTCGCTCAAGGCAAGGTTATCAGATCTTCCATACTCATCACTACTGAAAGGCAATCCTCTCTACTCACAAGACAGACCAACAAAATCATGTCCTCAATGAGCGATAAAAACTTTTTTATGCTGAGAAACAGGATGGCTCCTTTGTCTGTCTCATCCTCCCTCTCCACCCCTAACATTCAGGGGAGGAAATTACTCTGTCATTCAACAACTATGGGCATTTAATTAAAAGACAACTTTTAAAAATATATTTACCGAGACAAACACAAGCAACCCACCAAAGTATAGGTTATTGTGATGTAAGAGCACTCTCTCCTTCCTGCTCAGAGATTCCATGCAAAGTGAATTGCCAAGACTCCATGGGCCACAGTCAATCAGTGGGGAGCACACACCTGTCTGCAAGCAACACCAAATGCTTTCCAGCCTCATTTTCACAACATTCAGGGCTGCAAAATCTTGTGTGTTTGAAATCGTTCTTCTCCAGCCTGAGTTATTCTCTCACTACCAGTGAATCCATTTTCCCTGGTGGATCATGAAAACACAAAATGTACAAACTACAATATGACAGATATTTAACACTTTAAAAGCATTTTCAAAGCTTTATGTTACTTTAAATGTAAACCTAGGTTTAGATATATTATCTCCCAACCCATGTGAGTCAAACTCTCCCACTTTCCCCCACCCCCTAATTTAAGCTTCCTGTAAGTGAACAGACATAAAATTGACAGTTTGTTGGTTACAAGCCTTTCCTGACTTTGTGTGTAACTCATACTGAATTAATGCAGTTTTGTTTACAATGCAGCACTTAGAAGCAAAGCATTTTCTCATGTTATGTTCCAGTTGTCTTCTAGCTTTTATCACTGTTAAAGCTTCTGGTTGTTTTGAATTTTCAGGATAAACCATGAACTAGAGCAAGTATTAGATTGTAGGAATTTTCTGAAGGACAAGAATATCAGTAGACAAAGTAACTTAAACAATCGTCTCCGTTGTTCTATTTCAGAACAGCTACTTAATCAAGCGCATGAAAAATGGAAGCCTAACGCTACACAGAGTATTTAAAAAAAAAAAAATCCATTGGTGTAATACAACTGGTTCTCAAGACAGACACACAATCAAATAACAGTTTTCAGTAAGTTGCATGTCTAATCAATTTGTTTTAACCCAACATAGTCAGTGCTTAAAACATCCTCTTCCAGAGAGCTGCCTGTTGTCTTCAAGACCCTGGAATGGATATATGGATGAAGGAATGAGTTACGGCTTGCTTACCTTTTGGATACTGACCACAAAAGCCTGTGAAAGTATCCCTCAGGAAGATAACCAACATTCCACTTCCCTCATGGAGAGGATGTGCTACAAGCGATTTATTCTGGAGTCACTTCTGCACCTTGGAAAGAGGTAGCTCTCAGGTTGTTGAGCACGCATTTCTGCATAGGAGGTCTGCAAGGTAACCACAGCAGACCAACTCTGCTAGAACTACTATGGGTAAGTTCCTTATGCTGTTAAATCTTAACACTAAAAGCTATGTTAAAGGCATATCATTTTCCACTGCATAATGAGACTGACTCACCAAAGATTAAAAAGGGTTCAAAGGGCATATACCAGAGACATTGCTCAAAATAAAGAAATCCGGAAAAAAAAGTCTACCAACAGTCTTGAATATAACCTATCAAGACCAATAAGAACCAAGTACTGTATGTAGAGTACTCAGTGATGTTTACATCATACTTAAGTGATGAGAATTTACACAAATTGTAAACGTCTTACTTTGGAAGGTATCGGCAGGTATGCCGCACTATTTACAAAGCTTCATAAGGAAACTAGAACTGCCTTATTTACATGCCAGAACAAGCTGGCACACATATAACACTTGTAATGGAACAGGCATTACATACCATATTTTTATCATGCACTAAAACCACATATTATTTTTTTTCAACAACTCTAAATGGCATCTGTATTTTTTGTACTTTGTAGCGGCTCAGCCATTGATCCCATATTCTTTTTCCAGCATCTTGGTAAACTGATTAAATCTTCCCTTGATGTTTTCAAACACGGTAAGGGCTAGGTGAGCCAAATAATCTTTTGTTCATGTAATGTTACAATATTAATACAAAAGGAGCATTTTTGTCTGCATTAAAGATAACAGGCAGATCAGCTACCTGGCAAAGAAAGCACACAATATCACGAGTATACATCTAACATCTCATATGCTACTGATTCAGAAACTGAAGAATCAAAGTCACTGATGTGGAGTAGAGGAGAAAGACTTCAACTGAAAAAAGTACAGGCTGCAACTATGTGGAGCATTTAAGAGTCAAGAGAAGACAGTAGTAAAACTAAGAGGGGAAAAAGAACCACAGAAGCAGGAGTAAATTTTGACATATACAAGCTACAATTGAGGAATCTAACTTGGGGAAGAGACAATGTGGAGAAACACAGGAAACCAGCTGGTCATCTTTTCTAGCCTGGAACCCACAGGGATTCATAGCATTAATAAAACAAACACCTTTCTCTACTAGATGGTACACACTTTGCTCCACTCTTACAAGATCTGTTTAAGGTCATGAATTTATCTTGCTGCCTGATCCTACAATGCCCAGTACAACCATGCCTTAATGGTGCCTGGTTGGGCACCACTACTATGATCTAGATGATCATACTACAGGCCTCCCAAATCTCACAACTGTGCAAGGAGACCTTCTATCTAACTTTTGCCTAAACATGTTTACTGTAAGTTTAAGCTACTTAAGAACTTCTTTAAATACAAAAACAAACGTAAAAGCCAAATCTGGAGGCCTGAGAAGGGGTGGAAAGGAGATAGCATTAGAAAAATAAAGCAGACAAGATACTTATGGACAAATTTATCAAAATTGTTCAAAATTTTCCAAAACAAACAAAATTCTTGCATGTGTAAACAACTGTACTAGAGAACATATTGCAAGACGAGAATCAAGGTACAGGAGGGAAATGAATTGGGCAATGAGTTGGCAGAAGGCCCTGTATCAACAGCCCATACTCAAAGGATTGCCCAAGCAAGACATTACGCCTAGATAAACAGCTCCAGAAAATTGTGCAACAAACTCTGAAGTGCCAGTGCCTCAAATTAAGAGAAAGGAAGTACAGCTCTCACACAAACCCACTACCTGCTATGGCTTTCAAACACAAACTCACTCAGATTTTGTGCTTCAGGTTCACAACACATGCTCATTACAGAATATCTAGACTTGATTATTGTAAAATTACTATCAGTTTCAGACAAAAATATCAGATGTAGATGTATGGCATACTACCTTCAAAAATATAATAATTAAGTAGGAACCAAGACGAAGGTAGGGGGATAATCAGTGGTGTATCAGACAGAATAGAGGATTATTTCATATTAAACATTTTAAGCACAGGACTATGTTGCCACAGTAAGCCAATGTTTACACTCACAAAGTAAACTCAGTCTTCTGGTGTGAATATATATAGTCTTTAACTCCCGAAGCCACAGGCAGGGATTACTAAATATACTCTAAGAACTCACAAGCTCTCTGCTGCTTTCAAGTTTCTTCCTATTATGCTGAACTTGAATTGCCATCCATCAGTGACAGAGGAAGCCCTTGTGACAGAGATGCTGATTTAGTGAAATACAAGGAGTTTAAGACAAAACTGCTTCTGAATAATTCCCAGTGCCCCAAAGTAGTAAAATATGTGCATGGGTACACATGTGAAGGTACCCAGGTACACTTTTAAGATCCTACTTTCTCAGCTCATTTCAGTCAAGAGGCTGATTCAAAGCAATGAAGCCTATAAGGATACTATTACCCAACAGCACTATTAGAATTCCACTACTAGGAGGGAATTTCTCATCGTTATGGGAAGATTAAAAAAAAAAAAACAAACCACAAACCCTTGCCTAGTAGAACTCTGCCTAGACTGCAGTCCCTTGATAGGAAGAAAAGCCAGACTGCAATCCTGAAGACAGAAAGATTACCATGTTCCCCTAGGCCAAAGCCCAAAAGACTACTGGTGCCAATGCTGAACAAAGCATTCTTGTTCAAAAGGACACTACTGCTGTTTTTTCTTTCCCCACCTCTCTCCCTACACACTGAATTTAACATTAATTAACTGCAAAGCATGCTGCTAGAGCATGTTAAAGCATCTCCACTGAATTCAGAGGTGTTTCACATCTATAGATACACACACCCAAGCAAGATAAAAGAAAAACAAACCAGAACAATGTAAAATTATCAAAGGACAGGAAGCTCCAAAATATCCTTTGTCTTGCAGATCCAGACGCAATAAGGATGGATGGATAAATAGATACATAGAGGAGCCAACTCCTGATAACCTTTAAGAGCAGAGATCTCATGGCTTCTCTGAATAACCTGCTCTAATGCTACGCTGTCTTCCCAGAGGAGAACTTTTTCGTAACGTCCAACATGAACCTCTCAAGCCAAAACCAGAACTTTGGTCTTGTTACATCATCTACCACTATGATCTGCCACAGTTTGCTGTTGGCTCCATCATTGTCATAACTGCCCTCTAAACAGTTGCAGGCTGCTACTGGATCACTCCTTAGCCCATGCTGCATCAGACAAAACTCAGTCCTTCAGCCTACCCTTGCAGGTCATGCAGGTCACACAGGTAATACACTGAAACATCTTCAGTTTCTTGACATTTACTAGTGGGCCCAAAAGGAATAGTCCTGGTATAGGATCATCAGTGCCAAGTACGGAACAACAGTAATTTCCCTTGATCTGCTGACCACACTCCTAATGCAGCATAGTACCAGATCTACTGACAATGACATCACACTACTAGTTCATATTCAACTTGGTCTCAAACACAATTCCCAGTCCTTTTGAGCAAAGCTGCTACTTAGCCCATCAGTTCCCAGCCTGTACTGATTCATGGTCAGGTGCACAAACTTTGCACTTTGTGTTCAACTTCATGAAGCCTCTGATGGCCCAATCCTTAAGTCTCTCAAGGTCCCTTGGGATTTATGCTTTGCCATAAAACATGTCAGCAGCTCCCACTAATTTAGTGTCATTTACAAATAAATGTCATCATCCAAATCACTAGGTATTGAAAAATATGGACCCCAGAATCAACCCTTGGCATACTACACTCAGTCACTTGACAGCTGGATGTCGAAATATTGATAAGTCAAGCTGATTTTCAACCCATTAAGCAGATTGTTCACCCAGCCCATACTTCCCTCAGTGAGGGGAGTTCTAAATCACTTGTAAATAAGAATGCAGTTGCAGACAATGTCCAAAACCATAGCAAACTCAAAAGGTAATATATTTACTTTTTTTCTGTCATTCATATAGCCAGCCATTTTACCACAGCAGGCAATGAAATTGGGTAAGCACAGTCTTGCACACTATTAAGTATTAATTTCTTGACCATATGTTAGGAAATGGAATTTAAGTGGAGACAAGCCATGATCCTTCTAAGGACTGAAATGAGCCTGTCAAACCTATAACTGAGGCTGACAAACCTATAACTATACCTTTGCCTGACTTTCTTGCAGATGGGTATAGCATTAGCCTTTTGCCATGATTTTTCACCTTGCAGTCACACTGCCAACTCTTTCACTCTAATGTGAATTCAGCCCAGCACCATGAATCTCAGTGTATCCAGTTGCTTTGAGTAGTCTTTAACCTGTTGCTCCCTAATGTGATCTGCTCATATCCTTCCCAGTCTCTACCAGTACACACGAAGGTATGAGAACTGGCTCTCACCTGCAAAGACAAAGGCAAGAAAGGCACTGAATACACCAGTCTTTCCCACACCATCTACCACTAGGTTGTCTCCCCCACCTTATCAGTGGATCTACACTCTCCTTCTACTAGCATACCTGTAGAAACCTCTCTTGTTAATCTTCATTAGCCTTAACTCTGCTGGGCTTTGGCCTTCCAGTGTTCATCCTTAAATACCCAAGTAATGCTTTTCTACTTCTCTTCAGTTGCTGGTCCACGTTTCCACTTCTCACATGCCCCTCTTCTGTGGTTTTATTCACCAAGGAGCATCTTGCTCAGTCAAGTGGGCTTTCTGTTCAAAGCCCTGATCTTCCTGGAAAATTAAGACGGTCTGCCCTTGAGCTGTCCATGCATTTTCTTTAAAAAGATTTTTAAATTTCCTTTTTAAGCCCCTTATTGATTACCTCCCCAGGGATTCTAATTTAGAAAATCCTCAAATAAGCCACAGTCCACAGGCCTGATTTTTCTGCTAAGCTTCCTAGCCTTCTTCAAATCCTGAACTCAGTCATCTCATGATCACTTAAACTCAGATTCACCAGCTTCTTCCACCTTGTCAAACAGGTGAAAGAGTGTTATCCCTGGCTGCTAGGAACTAATCATTTATACATTCTAGGAACCTCCAAGCCTTGTCTGCCCAAAGTTTTCAGGACATCCTAGCAGATGTCTGAAAGCCTCTGTGAGAACAATAAACAGAAGACCTACAGTTGCTTGCAGAAAGCATTAACCACAACTTACATCTCGTCAGGCAATCTGTAAAAATTCCCAAATAACATTGCTTTTGTTCCCTCCTCTCTGATTCTGCCCCACAGACTCAACAATCATGACTGCTTTCATACTAGATCTCTATGCAGATAAGGAGCTACCTAACTCAGAGTGCAGCTTTCCCTCTCTTTTCTTTCTAATCCTTCCTAAACAGCCTATACCTATCCATGACTCTGTTCCACCTATACATGCCACCTCACCAAGTCTCTGAGATTCAAACCATGTTACAAATGCTGTAGCTCTACTGGATAAAGCTTTAATTTTCAGTTGTGTCCAATTCTATTAAAAGATTTAAACGGAAAGCCATGGCAGAAAGTATTTGTGCTTTTTAAAAGGGAATGACATAAGACAGATATTTAACTGAAAGTGCTCATTTTGTTCTTCAATTTAAAAAAAAAATAAATTAATTTCTCCACTATTCCTTTATACCTACAATTACTTCAAGGTAGTAAACAGTCATCATAGGTTGGTTTTATAAACAGGCATGGGACGAATAACTTTCCATTAAGAAGTTTTTGACCCCTCCATTCACTGAATAGATGTTTCAGATTTACCCAGTAACTCCCAATTCTTAAGGCACTTAGAAAAGACTGTGGAGAATATTCCAATGACTAGGAAAAAGCAAACATTGCATTTATCTCCAAAAAGGGTAAATAAACAATTAGAAGAACTACAGGTTGGTCAGCCTCACTTCAATCTGTGAGAAAATCATAAAACACATCCTCTTGAAAAATATTAGAGGGCACACAAAACAGGATGATGGGGAAAAACACTAGCATGGATTTACCAAGGATAAATCATGCTTGATCAACCTGATTAATTGCTATGATGAAATGACTAGATCTGTGGATGAGAAGGCGGCAGACGACATTGCCTACCCTGACTATGCAACTTTCAGCATGGTTTCTGACAGCATCCTTGAATCCAAGTTGTTATACTAGAATCTAGATGGGTTAACTACCAAGTGGGTGAAACACTGGTTGGATGACCAGGTTCAAAAGGCAGCAGTTACCAGTTCATACTCTACCTAGAGAACTTACAAGCAGAGTTCCCCGATTTCTCAACTGTAGTACATCCTCACTGAGTTCTTGAAATACATCAAGCTGGGGAGTGCAGCTGACATGCTCAAATGAAGGGCTGCCATTCAAAGCAACCTAGACAGGCTAGAAGAACAGGCCACTAAGAACCACATGAAATTCAAACATAAACAAAGTTCTACACTTGTGACAGGCTAACTAATCCCTGCAAGTGGTACAGGCTGGGGTCTGATTAGGTGGATAGCAGCTTTGCTGAAAAGAACCTGAGGCTCCTAGCAGACAGCAAGCTGAACACAAACCAGAAGTGTGCCCTGGCAGCAATGAAGGCCAGCAATCATACTGGACTGTATCAGCAGAGGCATAGCAGGTAGATTGAGAGAACTCGCTATTCCTCTTTACTCGGCACTTGTTGGATCACATCTGGGAGAGATCATCCTGTTGTGGGACAAGAATGATGTTGACAACTGGAGTAGGTTCTGCAGATGGCCACCTATCATAAGGGCATTGCAGCACTCTCCCTGTGAAGAAAGGCTGAACGAATGGGGTTTGTTTAGCCTAGAGAAAAGAAGGATTTGGGAAACTGAAGAGCAATCTTCTGATACCTAAGTGAAAGGAACTGCAAAGACAGCCAGACTCTTTGCTGAGATGCATGGTAAGAGAACAAGACAAATTGAAACAGGAAAGGTTCCAACTAAATATGCGAAAATACTTCTCACTAGACTGCCCAGAGAAGTTGTAGAATCTCCATCCTTTTAAATTTTCAAGACAGGACAAAGCCCTTAGTCTGAATTCAAAGAAAAAAAATGGTCTAAATTCAGCTTTGACTCTGCTTTGAGTAAGAGTTTGGACCTTCATTCCAACCCACATGACTTTGAACCGAAAACATCTGGAAAGGTCTCCAACAGCAAGAATATTCTGTAGTTATACTAAGCATTTGCCTGTTTAAGTTCCTCTGAAGAGACAAGTTTTAAACAGCAACTTCACCTCTTTCAATACCACATCAATTTTTTTCTTCAACTGGAGAAATCCTATTTGTTTTACAATTCAGTAGCTTACAAAGTATCACCTTATAACATTTCACCATGGCCTCTAAACTTACATTACATTCAGAAAAATCTGAATTCAAAGAGGGAAGGAAAACACTCCTCCACATCAAGATAGTTCATTCTGTGATCAAAAAAAAAATATCAGAATGAGTATCTGAATCTACTGATAGATTTGAAATATATTACTGATAGATTGAAAATATTTCCAAAATTTTAAAAGCACTTCTATATTGAAAAGTACAGAAACAAGTTGATGTGTTGCACCACACACCACAGTATCTCCCCACCCCCAACAGAGGAGGGAGCATTCTTTCAAATCCCAATCCTTTCTGACTAGAGTAGAAAGGCTAATAAAGATACTGCACGGACCAGCAGTTGACAGAACAATGCTTAATGTATGCTCAGAGATCTCTGCAGTAGATGACATTTTCTGGTAGAAAGAAGAAATGGCATTTTCTGCAGAGGGCTCGAATAACTAATCTCAAAATAACAATGAGCAACTCATGAGGTATCCCTTGATTTGCAGACACTCCATGAAGCATCTGCTTTACTGTGCCTATAGTTCTGTCCAGGAGGGGCCAAAGTGAGAATCTTTCTACTCTGTTACAGAGGGATCCATGTGCAATTATATCTCAGCAACACGAGTCTCAAAAACACTTGCTGGCTTACTTCTTCCAGAGATGCAGAGTGCTGCAGTACCCTGCACCTGAACAGCTTCGCTGTCAAGCAGGAAGCAGCAGTTAGAAAGCAGCCTTGCACTGTTAATGCCAACCAATCTTCCATATGCTACTTTTCAAGAATTTCTACTATTAAAAAGTAAAAATCATAATTTCTTTTCCTTTATCAGCCTAGGATACCAGAAAAGCAAAGCTGCTTCCATAACCAATTCTTCTATGAGAAAAGTTACCACTGAAGTGCTAAACAGCCATATACATCCAAAATAAATCCTTATAACAACACAGTGGCACTTCAGTGCGATAAATGCAAAGGGAAAAGCTCCCAAAATATAAAATGGTCCACACAAGAAGGCACTTTAAGTAAGCTCTTCCACAGTACTGGATCCTATCTGTACTCATTACTAAGCAAATAAATCCACACTAAAAAGAACAAAAAAGTAATCCCTCTAATATACAAATCAGGTACCATGTTCCTTTAGAACAAAGGTCCTGGACAAGTATTTTATTTATTTATTTATTTATTTATTCTCAGTATATTAGAGCAGGGTTGATTTGTCTCGGAAATGTTACAGCAAACAGTACAAACACAACTGCATTTACAAGCTAGGAGCCTACTGATATACTTCTTCCATCCTGCTACTTAAATAAAAAGTCAAAACTTAACTTAAACTTAACTTCTCCAGCTTGTGGTCTATATCAGAATAGGGAAGGACTGCCCTCTTTCCATAGTTAGAACGGGTTATTTCTGCAAATCCTCAGTATTTTGGGTTTCACTGTAGAACACTTGGCTTCTTTTCACAGAAGTACATATTAGACGTTACATTACTACCCCCCTCCAACGAGGGCATATCAAGTATTTCCACAGGACAATTACTTTCAAGGTTTCTACAGGGATCCAGTTCTCCCACTGAAGTGTCCAAATGACCACAATGTGGAAGATATATCTGAGCAGAGGATTAAGATGGATGTTTTATGTCATAGTAGCACCTCGTTCTTTCTATTCCAATAGAGCAATTAACCCAAAGGCTGAAAGGAAAGCTACAGATGAAGTATAGTTCTATCTTAATAGGTTCCCAACATAAATTTCCCTAAATGCTCTCATAAACAAGTTAAGAGAAATATGATCTAAAATGTAACAATGCAGGGACTCATCTCGTTGATCAACGATACTCAGAAGACAGCATCTAAATAACCAGCAGATGGGCATTTAAGTTACTTCCTGGATTTGATTCCTTACAACAGTTTTAATTAGTGGTTTGGATGACAGAATGGGTACGCTTTTAAAGATTTATAGATGGCATCAAGGCCATAGCTCAAATAACTTAGGCGAAAGTGTCTAAAATAAACAATTCTGTACCAAGAATTTTAAAAAAATATTACACTGAAAAGTCAAAGTGGTGCTGGTACAGTAAAAAACAAAAGAGGTCTAAACACAAAAAAGTCCATCAAATGTAAGATACTGTACAAAGGAGATAAATCAATGAAGCAGTACAGCAGAGGAGAATGGGATGTTCACAGTGGATTAAAAACTACACATGGTCAATAACAGACTGGTGCCAAGAGAACCAAGTCCTATTTCCAGGAGGAGTGTTATCCTAGACAATCAGTGAGGTCTGGAGAGCAATTATAGTTCCTTGGTGCTAGTAACAAATCACAAATGGAATCTCATACTCAGTTTGGGACTCCATGTTTTAAACTGGTGACAGATAAAGAGAAAGCACCCAAGAGAGAACCCAAGGATACTGGTTTTAGCAAATGTGACTTATAAGGAACAAGTAATAAGGCTGTTTTTATGTTTGTCTCAAAAATGCAAAACACTATCCTGCCTACCACATAAGAACACACAGCCCAACCACAACAGTCTAAATGTATATATTCTTTCAATACACAGAAGTCTGTTACGAAGAGGACAGTGATCTGCAGTGTTCTGGGTGGAACAAGGAAGTTTAAACTGAGGTTATCTGGATTGGAAAAAAGTTTTAATAGAACACTAAAACAAATGAACCTAATACCTAAGGATGCTGTGAGATGTCCTGCCATTGACAATTTGCAAGAACAAGACTGACAAAGTCCAAAGAGACTTCATTCTGTCCCAGTATAAAGGGCAAATGAGCACCATCACTTGCATTTCTGTGGTCCAAAATGACTTTGCAATATTAAGTCACTTATATCTTCAGAGTGAGTTTGTTCTTTAGTTTAACAACTGCCCGTGTTAGGAACAGAATCAGAAGGTTGAGGCTGGAAGGGATCGCTGGACATCATCTGGCCCAACTCCCTTGCTCAAGTAGGGCCAACAAAAGCAGGGTATCCAGGACTGTGTCCAGATCACTTCTGAGTATCTCCATGAATGGAGACTGAAGGACCTCTCTGAACAACCTGCTTCAGTGCTTGGTCACCCTCACAGTAAAAAAGCTTTTCCTGATGTTCGGGTGGAGTCTCCTGTGTTTGTTTGTGCCCATTGCCTCTGGTCCTGTCACTGGGCACCACTGAAAAAATCCTGGCTCTGTCTTCTTTGCACCCTCCCTTCAGGTATTTATACATATTGATAAGATTCCTGCCCAAGCCTTCTCTTGTCCAAGCTAAACAGTCTTAGCTCTCAACGCTACTATGACAGATACTCCAGATCCTTAATCACTTCAGTAGCATTTCACTCGACTCTCTCAGGTATCTCCTTATCTCTCTTGTACCGGGGACTCCAGAACTGGACCCAGCACTCCAGGTGTGGCCTTGCTAGTGCTGAGCAGAGGCGAAGGATCAGTTCATCCTGCTGGCAAAATTCCACCTAATGCAGCCCCGGAAACCATCAACCTTTTTTGTGGCAAGGGCATGTTGCTGGCTCATGTTCCAACTGGTGTTCACCAGGACCCCCAGATCCTTTTCTGCAAAGCTGCTTTCCAGCTGGTCAGCCCCTGCACATACTAGTGCCTGGGGTTCTTCCCCCCCAAGCGCAAGACTTTGCACTTGCCTTTGCTAAGGGGCAGGAACAGGAAGGTAAGACTTCCTACCATATAACAAGCCATTCTATGACTCTTAACAAAAAGAGAAAAGATCAAATGGTTTCTACATTCTATCTCCCTACCACTGCTCTAAGAACTAAGGAGAGGGGACATGCACTCTTTTGTACTTTACTGCAAGAGTTAGGAGTCACAAAATGCAAAGAAGGTCCTGACAGCTCAGTTCAAACCATGGCAGTCTCACCTGCACATATATGAGAATGGACAATGCCACACAGCATTTAGGCATATTTTAAAAGGAGAAAAAACCTGAAATACTCTTTTCTTGTTTATTCCTCTTTTTCATTTTTATTTCAGAATTTTTATTCTTTTTCACCCTTTTTAGTAGCTTAGCGTTAAGGTAAATAACAGAACTTTCCCTCTATAAGTTATAGTCTTATCTTAAAGACTGACTTAAGCAATCTGTTTCCCGTCTCATTATATACTTTATCCATTGTCTATTTTCTTCTATATTTTTCATCTTCTAGCAAATCTTTCTTCTGTTCTCTGCATCATTTCAACAACTCTTAATACTGCCCTTCAGAAGCATATATAAACTCCTTACAGATCACATTTGCCTTGCTACAACTTACACTTCAAGATCTTGTTAAGCCTGTTCTTCAAGGCACACACACCTTCAAGCTAAACAAAATACATTTAAATGAAGTCTGAAACTACTACTTGATAAACAGCACTGCACTTTTACAGTGTCTCAGATCTGACTCATCTCTACCAGGGAGCTCATATACATGCATGCCAAGATCAAAAAGAACAAAACAAATACTATCAGGATTTAAAAGAAACACATACACAGAGGCTGGTATTTACAAGGCAGCCCAAAGAAGGGTGCGCTCAGCTGAAATTAAGTCAAATTTGGGCACACACCACCAACTTCTGAGGCATATAACCTTCAGCTATACTTCAGGTTCAAATGAGGAACAAATAAATAAAAAAAACAAGGCAACAACCAACAGAAATAGCACTGGGGGGCAGACTTCCGATTTTAAACCCTAGATTTTGCTATTGTTTCATTCCCTTATTCTTCCTATTTGTTAAACAGCTGCCTCTGAAGTTTTGAGATGTAAACAATGTAGAGCACAGGCAAAGGTCTATACTGCTTTAAATTAAGCCTGCACAAAGTCCAAATTTCATTGGGAACAGTTTATAAAAAGCTGCATTTGTTCCTAATATTATTACTAGTAATACTGTTCTTTATTCTCAGTCACTGGGCATGTCTGTCTGCTTCCAAGTGCGGAAGCAAATTCTCAGTTATCACTCTGCTGTTTCAACACCCAAAACTCAGATGGAGAGATTCAGGTTTGTAATACTTCTTCTACATTAGTTTCTCTTGTGTATTACACTCTTCCCTACAAGCAAGCTACGACTGGTAGAAGCCTGCTTTATTCCAGGTTAATAGCACTGAGTTTATATTTCCTCCAACATATGAGGAACATTTCTCGATAATACACATCAGATAATCCTGGAATGTGGGTTCAGCTTTCACCTGAAGCACTGTTGCTTTATTACAAGCAATCAGGCCGGTTTCTACATACTCAAAAAGCTCCAATTTACTGAAACTTATAACTTCTCTCCTATCTGGGGTTTCAGATCCTTTACTGGCAGAAAAGTATTCCACACCTTTACAGTTTATTTTGGGGAAAAACGTATTTCTCTGTGCTAGCTATGTCATTGTTCCTAAGGTTCTAATTGTCTCAGTAATTTGTTGTAACATGCAAGCCAAATAAAAGTAATAATTAAACTGTTTTTTTAAAAAAATGCTATCAACTTTCAGGAAAAGATTTACTGGATTCAGAAAATCAAACTGACATGTAAGTATCTATGTGGAATAAGATTAAGGCTCCTTTATTTTAAGAGTGTAACTCCTTAAAACCTTACTGTAAGTACGTCAAGAAATCCACCAAAATTAGTTTTCTTCAAAATTACATTAAAAAAACCCCAATGCCTTGTCATGTGTGTCATTTAAGAGTAGAAAAGGAGATCAGAAATCAAAACAGGTGTTACTAGTAAGAGCTGCAGCATAAATGCCTTTTTCAAATTGCACACACACAAACAAACAGCATTCCAGCCTCATTCCAGTTTAAATTGAGATTCAGAATACCTAAAGGCTGGTATGAAAGCATCAATTAATTCAGCCTTTTTTGAGGGGAGGCGGGTTTAAGACTTAACCTCTCATTCATTTAAACAGCTATTCCAAGAAAGCTTTCTAAGGAAACATTAATTCCTCTATCTTTTCATTTGGTGACTGAACAAGTCATACATACCTGTATTACATAACAGGATTGAGACATGCACTCAAAAATTTTTTTGTATGCTTCATTAAATTTTTATTTACACAGTAATGATTAAAAAGAGATGGAAGTGTCTGTGCTACTAGTTTCTTTACAGTACATCACAGCACAAGTGCACAGTGAACATGCTGGAGATTTGTCAGAGTACAACAGAAGTAAAACAGCACTAGAAATCTGCGCCTTAGCTTGAAATGTAGCAAAACCTATCCTGTAAGTACATACGGAGGTTCTGAAACCCCAGCTCATTATCACAGGCAAGCATGGTACCTGTGCAAGTTGTAAAATTTCTTGCCAAAGGCCACTTGTGATGACCAGATAAGGTTATACAGCCATCTGCAACCAATACATCCATTTTGTGTGGATAATGCCATGATTTTCTTTTTCCCCTCCATACACAAGGCATGAAATAAAATTGTCCACAGCACAATTAGCATAAAAACCATTATGTGCTTCTGTTATGTTCTAGATGTCTAATTATGTCATGATAGATTACATAATGACATGAAAAGACATATACCAAAGGTTAGAATTGCAAAAATTAGCTGTAGTTTCCATGTTTATCAGAAGGCAGGAGGAGATAAGGGAATCAAGGGAATCAAAACTTCATTTTGATTTCGATGCCCAGCAACTTTCATCTGTTCTGAACCTGTGCTAACCACAGCAGCTCCGTGCTCTCTCACTCTTGGAAAGAGCAAAATATGGTGCCACAAAATATGGTATGCAGGGAAAAAGCTCCCTACCAATAGCTCTCTTCAGTAATGGGGTGTAAAAAAAATAAAGAAAAATAAAAATAAAAATAAAAATAAATAAAATAAAAATAAAAATAAATAAAATAAAAATAAAAATAAATAAAATAAAAATAAAAATAAATAAAATAAAAATAAAAATAAATAAAATAAAAATAAAAATAAAAATAAAAATAAAAATAAAAATAAAAATAAAAATAAAAATAAAAATAAAAAAATAAAAATAAAAAAATAAAAATAAAAAAATAAAAATAAAAAAATAAAAATAAAAAATAAAAATAAAAAAATAAAAATAAAAAAATAAAAATAAAAAAAATAAAAATAAAAATAAAAAGAAAATGTGTCTCTGTGGATTCCACATCTCCCAGGCGAGCACCTCCAAGCAATATCCAACTGGCATCATCCATGGAGACTGCTCACCTGTGCAGAGCATAGACGCTAGAATTTCTCAATCACCCCTGGTGTGTGTAGCTTCTATAAAAAGGTAGCTTTATAGAAGCCTCATATCAGCATCAACCATGCTGAAAAAATGGTTGTAAGAAAAAGACTCACACAGAGTCTGAACAACCACAGGTTGTGTAAGATCTGCTCCCTTATATTCTGCTTACTCTCCATCCCACCTGTGGCAACAAACAGTAAATCTCTAAGGCTGCAAGATAAGAATCAGTTGAGTCTTAGCTACCTCTAGCCACCTAAATAGGAACGAAAGAACTAGGCTCCTGCTGAATTATTTTGGGGAAAGAGACACCCAGGGTGAAGCAGCAGCCCTGCAGACATCCAATACACAAACACTTTTTTTTAATGTGGACAGAAGCTGCCAGGACTTCTTTTTGAAGTGGCAAAGAGCACCTCTGTTAGCTAGCAGTCTCCTTGGACAAACCAGGAACAAAGTCCTCGTTTGCTCATGCTTTTCCCTACCAACAAAACAAATGGATCTAAAGATCTCCCAAGGCATAAAACTGACTTGGGCAAGAATGAGTACAACTAACATTCTGGTTTAACTGAAACATGCTAACCAACATGCTAAACAACAATGCTAAAACCAACATGCTACGCAACTGCAAAGCGTAGGAAAAGAAGGCAGAAGGATCACAGCAGCACCTTAACCCAAGTTAACTAAAGCAGACAGTGACTTACCTAGCTCTTCGGACTGAACTGATTTCAGGGAGCAAGCTTCAGGAATGAGCAACTGAAGGGAGTACATTAGCAGGGCTCAAAAGTGTCTTATTATATAGGCTGTAGTATTGGCAAGACAAAAATTTCTGAAGACACAGGAACTGGAGCTAGTATAAAACATCCCTCCTGGAAGTTTCTAAACGGTGAAATGTAAAGGATGAGCTCAAGTGAAAAACACCTACTTTTTATCAGCAATGCAATCTTGCAAAACGTTTCTATTGCACAGTGGACCAGTCTTGGTCTATTCTCTTAACAAACCAGTTTCCAAAATGGAAGACAGTGGATCTGAGGGGCATCTAAATGCTGTTGACTGCTAGACTTGCACTGACTCTACTTTCTCAAATCCCCATCCCCCAAACCATATTTAAAAAGAAGTATGCAGAGAGAAGACTGAGACAACAAAGACAGACTGAAGCTTGACACCTTCTTCAGAGCACAAAGCATGTATTTTATGTATAGAGAAAAAGATGTACACCAAATCTGAACTATGGAAGAGAAACTCATCATGGCTGGCTGCACATCATCTGCCAAGATAGTCTACCAGATCTGTGTTTGTTCTGGGCAGGTGAAAGGCCTATTGAGATATTACTGTTTGCACTACCTGCTTGCCTCCTGACAAGGGTGGAGCACTGCAATAAGCAGGTCCCAGCTTGCTGGCACCACAGTAAATTCAGAAAAACATACCTTACTCTGCTTTTGTCCAGAAATTTTAGTTGTGTCTTCCCGACTTTCAAGTAAAGTACTGTGGAGTCAAACAGCTCTGTGGGACCAAGAGCTAGAATGAAATATGACCTGAAACATGGTTTCAATGAGGGGAATGTGAGAGCATATAGGCTATATATATGATACTAATGGACAAAAGAGAACGCGTTTTCAGTATGTCCAAAGTGTACATCATCAAAAAATGGATCCATGCAGGTAAAAATACCCAAACTACTACTATTCACTACCATTAGCAATGACATACTTTCACCACAAGCATCTATTTAAATAGCAGTCCTAAAAACACTCACAATTGTATCAAAACTGAGAGTATGCCACCAGATCAACTCGCTTAGATCCCTCAATTAATGGGACACACTACAACTTCTCCTTAGTGTCTTTCTCCCCCTTCCCATCTCCTTACCTCACACCCTTTGAGAAATTAAAACACAACAGTTAAACATCCTTCCAGTGTCACAAGCAGCTATCTTCCATTTTCAGTACAAATGAACACTGGCCTTATACTCATTGCTAAGGCTCATTAACAATACAGCTGGATCAGTTCTTTCCTAGTCCATTTGCTTTCAATTGGGGCTTCATTCTCAATTCAAATGACAAATTGCTCCAGCAATCACACATACACACGGCACCCTCAAGCCTGGTATTTTTAAGTTAAACAGAGCCTTTTAAACTGCCAATGTTTTAATTACTAT
Source organism: Athene noctua (assembly GCF_965140245.1). Taxonomy (NCBI): domain Eukaryota; kingdom Metazoa; phylum Chordata; class Aves; order Strigiformes; family Strigidae; genus Athene; species Athene noctua. The sequence continues at coordinate 72,350,551 of NC_134038.1, read as the reverse complement.
ATAACAATATATACATGTTAATTACTGTGGATGACCTGTGCAAAGTAGACAAGCACTCAACTTTAATACATAAATATTGCAGCCAAGGAGGATGTTTTCCCTATTGAATAGAGTTCATATTGTTGATTCATTTAATCTTTGATACATTTTCCTGGCAAAAAGCTTCTAACAACATGAACTAAAAGAACATAATCCCTTAAACATCAGGAATAAAACCAACTCTGTTGACCTGAATCTGTTCCCATCAACTTCCTTTATCTGAAAATTGGCACTCATGCTAAATGGACAATATAAATAACAGCATTTAATGATTGGTGTTTGCTGGATAAGCTGCCTCTACTTTCCCAAATCACTCTAGGAGAACTGGATTTGTTAAAGTAATGATCTTATTCAGATATTTCACCCTAATAAATACTTTCCTTCTTGCTCATTTTGGGCTGCCAGTATTATTCATCTTAGGAGAAAGATGGCACAGTCATCCCAGTTTCTCAGTAACAAGAAAAATCATAATCTGTACTTTGCTGGACTTTTAAATTGTACAATGTGCTTGTGAAGACCTTTATTACTAGACATCAAAATTACTGCAGGAGGAAGGGGGTAGGAAGAGAATCAGGATTGAAGTATGTTACAGATGTGTACCTTGCCTGCATTTGTTATTAGCAAGCTGTAACACTCAGTGTGATTAGTCAGGAAGCACGAGTCCTGCTTCATTCTATGATACTGGCAGAAGTGCGCTGAGGTGATGACTATCAACAAAGCGAGCTTGTGATCTGGAGCCATTAAAGGTGCGTACATGCTGCAGCCAGGCACCAAAGTCACATTCTTATTGCCTTTGCCCTTCCTCTCACTTTTACTGCTCTTTTATTCATGTGACATTTTAAATTAACACAAGGTTTCCAACCTTTACACCACACCTTCCGCAGCAGAGGCTGTAGTCTCATTAGTTTCCAGAAACCTTATGTCAACCCTGATTTTAAAAACTAATGTTAACATAAAATTTTTAAGAAAAAAAAAAATCAAACACTAGAAAATGCAAACGTGACAGTTCAACCTAACTTATATAAAGGAAAGATCCTCTGGTGTCTGTAACAGAATCTCTGTAATAAAGGCAACCAGAAATTATTTGATTACTACTTGACCATAGGAGATGATTTTCCTAACGACAGCAGTCAAGTTCTCCCCTATCAAATAATCTTTTTTCTCTCAGGAATGCAAGTCTGGCTTTGACCACAAACCTTTTCTTTCTTCCTCCACTTCTCCCCTCAAACTAAACAAGTACATCCTCTACACTAGAAGAACAAAGGCAACAGGGCTTTTTTTCTTTTTCAATAAACTCATCATTTATCTTCCCAAGTTCAGGTTTGCTTTTACATCAAAGACAGTTTTCCCAACACTGTGGTAAGTACTGGTGCCAGTTCATTTATCTACTGATCTAGAAGTAAGTTTTTATCACACTGTATATCTTTAGGTCCCAGAGCTGTACTTGGAGTTTTCTTTTGCCGAAAGCAAGTGCAGAATGCACCAACATACAATTAAGATAGAAGTCAGGAAACAGTGATTAAAAATTCATGTGAAAAGCACAACAGCTTCAGGATGAGAATGTTAAAAACAAAAATTGTTAAGTGACATGAGTTTGGTTTGTCATCACAGCCCATCCCCAAATGAGTCATGGTAACTCAAAACAGAGATCATTAGATAGTCACAACGCATACATAATGAAGTTTTATTGAACAACAGGTGCACTTTAGCATTATTAGAGTAAAAACACCAAGTAACTGCATTCTGTGAGTGTAAGATCACTGAGGAATGCAGTAGATTTTACGCAAATTTACCAAGTGATTATGTATTTAGAAAAAAACCTTTCACAGCTCACATCATCTCATATTTGCACCTATTTCTATGCAAGTTAGCAAACACAAATTCTTAAGGGTGGGGAAAAAAAACCACACTTGACAATCTCAGTCAAGTCTTTCCCTTCAGTTAGTCTTTCCCTAAAAGGGTGCAACAAATTGAAGACTTTTTTTTTTTTAAAGACTGCTGTGTGAATGTGCAAATTCAATGCGTCAAAGAGATGAATGACTATGCTGAGTTGCATGGTTTGTAACATTCTTACTATTATAAACCAATTACAATAAATTACACAGGCTTGCAGTACAGTTAATGCAATCTCTGCCTTTAATACGAAAATATAAGAGTTCATCTTTGTTTAGAAAAATGCACTTTGAATGGATTGCTATAAGCTGTTTGGTTTCTAATTTCAGTATTTTGCCATTAATCTTTTCATGTGTTAATGCTTAACATTCCATTTAGCTAAATCCAAATATCACTAAGGTTATAAAAAACAGTTTAACCCACCTTTTGACTGTTATTTTTTACTGAGCTTCAAGACATTGTCTTATTCACTAGAAGGCCTAAACAGGATGACATGTCAAATCTTTTCCTCCAGGTTAAAACAAACTCTGCACACCAAAGTACCAAACTCCAGAGCATCAAAAAGGTGTCTACTACTCAACTGTCTGAGTAATACTGTATTTCCCAAGCCTCCAGAGAAGCCAGTTTACAACATTTCTCCTCATCTAATCAAAACAAATACAATAGTCCTACTTCTCTTAAAGTATTGTCTAAAATTACATTAGCAGTCTGAGGTTGGCAGCATCATTCTCCTGCCTCTGTTCTTAAAGATACTTTATAGATGATAGTCATAAGGTAAGCCTTCCACAGAAATGAAATTTCCTCCACAGGTTTAGTTTTAGAAGGAGCCAGATTCCTCAAAACGAAGATTCCAGATAAAGTTAAGACATGGGCAATAATCACTTCTTCCACACACTGTCGTCAAGTATCAAAACTACACTTTATATCATAAAAACCACAAGTTCTAGCCTTGAAATATTTCTAACAAAAGGGGAAGTTCAACACAAAACATCAAGAGAAAAGAGTATGCTTCTGGAAATGGGAGAACGTAGCTACCATTTGACTGACTCATTCCTTACAGTACTTATGCAAGTATACATTCTGTCCATTAGGCTGGAAAACAATATGCTATGAGCTTGGTGCACCAGAACACCAAGTATTTCAAATTCACAGGATGAAACACAAAGCACAGAGAACTGGTGAGAGAAGGACAATCACTCAGGAAGACAGGTTAGCTCTGTCAGAGGCATCTAAGACAAAAACACAACTACAGCACCAGTTACATTAATGTACAGTCTTGAATATATTGGCCAATGCAGCTGAATCTGATGGGAAACTATTATCACAGTAAAATAGCCATCTCCTGCAACAGCAGCATGAAATTTGGAGAAAGCTGCAGTGTTCAATTGGCAGATTCTTAGTGGATTACATACCAAAAGAGGGGAACGTGTCTTAAATACTGCTCAGGAACATGCAGAAAAAGAACAAGCTAAAGACGACACTAAGAAAAAAAAAAAAAAAGTGGTGATACCCCTCGCCCATCCTTACCAACAAGAAAAAAACCTTTAAAAATGGTGGACCAGCCTGAAAAGCAGCTCTATTTAAATGCAATATTTGAGAAAGGACATGACCTGAATTCCTTCTTTGGAGCATATTCTTTGAGTTCTGTTCAATCTGTTACCCACATACAAAGCCAGTAACAATTCAGGTTACACATGTCATGCTGATATCAAATTTAAGACTCAGATGATAGCTGAAATCTTGATCATAATTTACTGTGACAACTTCATACTAAACATATCAAAAAAAATAAAGAAAAGATCTAGTTTGAACAAAGTATCAGGTCGAATCTGGAAGATGATCCGCTCAGAGATAGAAGAGGAGGAACAGAAGAAAGGAAGAGGTTGTTCTTCCTCTCAGATTCCTTTACATAAGATTCAACTAACAACATTCAACTCCCCAGAACTACAGGAATGGCACTTTTCAGATCAAGACTATCCTTGAAAAAACACGTGAAGATAGTAAATTAAAATACTGGAAGCAACACTAACTTTAACATTTTCTATTCTGTAGCTAATTACCCAATGCAGGAAGTACTACAAAGCTTTTACATTTGGTGCCTAGCACACCCAACTAAAGGTAACAGTTTCACATTTAAATGCAGAAGCTGAAAAGCAGCATTGGCAGTAAGCAGAGAAAGCTTTCCTTCTCCTTCTAGAGGAAAGGAAGGAGCTTGGCTACAGGGTTTTAGCAACACTTAGGGCCAATGCAGCATGACCAAAAAGTAGTGCATTAAGATTTAGTTGAGATATGTCAGTTCCCTACCCTTAAACACGATTATTACAAACCATATACAAGCTTATATACATACACACATAAATAAAAACAAAGTTATAAACAGCACAGTAGACTGATTTCTCATCTCTATCACAACTGTAGACAGCCCACATGCTACTAGTTATCTGGACTTCACACTCCAAACCTGGCAAAGTAAAACCACTTTGACAGAAATCTGCTAGTTTACAAGCACACACCTACTTCATTGAGACTAGTAAAGTTGTAAATAAAGTCTATTAAAGCATTTTAGATGATGCACAAGATACAGGTACTGCATTTAAACTTTGCCTATTTTGATTTATTTTACACTGACAGAATGAACTAGTAATTTCTGTGTTTAGACAAGTCATAAATTTACATAAATTCAGATGAGAACTTTGTTTCCTCCCCTCTCTGAATCAGCAGAAATATTTAACAGAAGTCTCCAAGCAATCAGAGGTCTTAACTTCATTAATTTGGAATTATGTTCCCAACCCCACCTTTCCACGCTGTTAACCTAAAGTACTTGGGCTGGGGGAAATAGCAACCCAAATTTTATCCATCAATTTGGAAAGTTTATAACAAATGTTTGGTTTTCTGTGATTACAAGTGTGTAAAAAGTCACTAATACTTAGATTCTTATAATCTGTATAGATTAGTTGTAGCACAGACAGAATTGTATTTTAGCAAGTTATCTGCTTTGTCTATTAGCACTATTCTTGACCAAATTCTTCATGGACAGCTTCATGTAAAAAGCTGTAAGTTTTTAATTTAGGCGTACAGGGTGTTCCACAAGGAAAGCTCATCTTTTCCACCCTACAAGGTTATCACAAGACAGTCACCTCAATCCAATAAACGATGTCAAAGCAAAAGGAACTTTGTACTATAACACTGCAATACCTTTAGTCAACTTCCAGTATTTGTGTAAGGTGAAATTCTGCTTCTAGAACAAAGTCCAGATAAAAAGGCACTACAGCTAAACTAGTTTCCTCAATCTCATGTAGTCAAGAGACTTTGCATCTACAGGCTGTGTCTTATGTTTCTGTATTTTATCAATCCAATTTCTCTCGCAGACGGTGTTTCAGATCATCCCCTTTTGGTCAGTATAAAACTCAAAAATTGTTCCTGAAGTACATTTGTAGTAGTTTCCTGGGGCTTTCCAGACAAATATCCCTACAGAGGAATACCGTGGATGCAGAAAAAGCAGTCCAGACTCATACCAAGAAGCCTGACAGGGCAAGCAACCGCTGCTTCCAGCTCCTCAGAGAACCACAACAGTACTTGACTCCCATGACATCTGTCACATTACTGGCATAGAGCTGCTTAAGGAAAACAAGGAGCTCATAGTAACACTAGAGCAAAGGATTTGGCAACTCTTTGCCGGTGAAGCATATTAGAAGAGTAGACTTTTCCTTATTAAGATGGAAGCCCAAACTGGTGATCTTGCTGCAGCTGTTGAATAGATCGATCAGTACTCTCTACAAAGCACGTGCTCCCAGGACTCTGTTAGAGATCACATTTCCTCCATAACACTGAATGTATACTTTATCTCATTGTTTAAACTCATATCTGGTTGTTCAACAGACAGGCTAAAACATCAGCACACAGATCCTTCTGCCAGTTTAGTCACAGGGCAACACAGCTAAAGGCAATAACGTCTTAAGCAATCTCCAGTAATCTTTTTGCAGCTGTTTATCAAAACCTCAAGTGTTTCTGTCCAGATGGTGATTACAGACATTGTCATCTTACTACTCAGACAGTGTAACACCTTCAAAGATGCTTTGGGAGCATCACAAGAGGAGCAGCAAATGCCTGCACCTTAAAATAAATAAATAGTAATCTAAAAATTAATCAAATATTAAATTGGAACTCTTCACCTATGAACACTAACACCAGCACCTCTCAGCTCTCTGGTCAGCATGCATTCACCCTTTAGCTTTCCAGACCAGGAACTTAAGTAGATCTCCCTCACTCTGCAGCTGCAGCACAACATCCCTGACTGTACATGGATGCAGGCATGCATGTACACAAAGAAGCACCAGATGGCCTGGGAACTCTGTTTTCTCAAGCATTTTGAAAATTGGATGTATTCCACAAGCCATCAGAAGAACACAAGTAGTTGGTCATAAAGAAAATCCTGAAGCAAAATTTTGTTTCCCTGGCTTTCCCCTCAAAAAGAGAGGAAAAAAGCTATGTTTATTCAAATGTCTAAAATATTGTCACTAGTTGAAACCTGTCTTTCTAATGTAACTTATGGATTTGAAGCTAAAAGCATATATTCAATTGGAACTTTTTCAGCATCATTCAGAATGTGCTTTCATCATTTGTGCTTTCAAGATATAAATAATCTTCCACCTGTTTCTTAAAAAGTGTTAGTTTAGATCATGCTTCTTTCCATAAATGTGAAATTAAATCGTTAAAATCTTGTAAGATTAATTCGGAAGATGCAACATGAAGTTAAACTCATCCACAGATTAGTTTCCAAATGAGAGATTAAACCAAGAACAACTGAGGAATTAGAAACGTGAATTCAAATTTTTATCTTTTCATTTTACTCACAATCAAGATTTACTGAATTTGTACTAGCAGCAAGATTCATTTCTGGAATATCTACAAAGATTTAATTTAAAACTCAGACTACTTGAATTTCATGGATCCCTGACAGGTTAGGAATCCAGGCTCTGCTCAATGTAGTATCTTTTCTCTCAACAGCATAGTTGCCTTTCAGCTCGCTTTCAGTCAGCCTCAAAGGAATAAGGAGTGTAGAAGTACTCCATCACAGGATATCTGCATCAAGTAAAGACCATAAGATGACCTTTTCAGCCCTGGTTCTATTTAAAGATCCACAGGTGGATCCTAGAAGGTGGTGGCCTTCTCTAAAATTCATAGACACTTTCTAATTTTAGTAGCAGCTTTGTTATTCTTATCAATTCTATCTCCCTGATAGATTCTGAAAATAAGAACTAGAGATGACTGTGATTCCAGTCAGCAATAAATTAAATAACAGCAGCATAATTTAAACCACTCATCATGATCTCAAGAAAATTAAGCCTCATACAACAAGTCTAACTTCTTCCTCCATAAGACTGCACTTTAATTTGACTGCAACAATAAGGAACCTTAGAATATATTTCTGCAAGATATCTGACTTTGGCACAGATGAGCTCTTAGAGATCTAAGCTTGAGCTACTTGCCATGATTTCTGTCACTGAACCACACTGCTGCAGCAACTAAGCATTTCTTCTCCACTTCATACTAATCTGCCTGACTTCAGTTGGGCAGACAAGGAGCACTCACCCGATCAAGTTATGAGAGCACTAAGTACACAAATCAAACCATACCTAAAGTGATTATTTATACCCTCAAGGCCAAACTCAACAACATAGGTGCTTTTACAGCACTTTCTCCTTAAAGAGCTCCTGTGCCCTCTGTCAAGTTTTTCCCTACTGCTTGGCCCCTTAATTATACCATATGTTTAACAGATTTCTGACATTCATTGCTGCAAGAGCATTTTTTAGAGTGAAACATCCCTGGGTCTGATCCCTCACCTGGCTTTCAGCAGAGCCTCACAGACAGCTGAAAGGGCAGGTATCTGCCTGCAGCACCAGAATGGGAACAACAAGCCAAGAACTCTTTGAACTTCTACTGACCATGAAACACCTGGGCTCTCTAAACATAGCCTATGAGACACTCTGACAAAAGCAAGCATAAGCATTCCTAAAATAGATGTGTGTAGTCCACAACAGGGAGATTATTTTTTTTTTAATTAGTCAGGAAGGGAAAGGAGGAAAGCAGACAGCCAGCAGCACTGTCAGTGCAATCCTGAACTGTTCTGCTCACAGTCACTCACCGGACAGTTTTCCCTGGAAGGGAAGTAATAAAAATCGCTCCTGATGAACTTTGCAAAAACTGGCACAGTAGCAGGAGATGATGGTGCTTGTTGGTTGTACACACTGATTTGTATCTCTTAGAGACGGAGAACCGCATCAATCCAACGTAGTTGAAGTCAGTGAAATCACAGGTTATACACAGAGGAACAGAAGTTTCACTCACGCTCGCTACATCAAAGAAAGTGAGTGCCCTGGATTTCAGCAGCACTGTAAGAACTCTGGTGTAACAACAGATGAATAACTGACCCTGAGCTCTCAGTGTAATGCTATAGCCAAGAAAATAAACATGAGCCATGAATGCATAACAAGGGAACATTAAGTAAGGAGCAACACCATTTCATGTAACATTCAGCAAAACATTGTAACATTGCTGTGCCCAGCTCAAATGTCTGCACATTGTGCACAAAGTCAGAAAAGTGCTACAAAAAATAATTTTGAGTCTGAAATGCATCTGGAAATAAATTTTGGGTTTATGTATTTAGATAGTCACAGATAAGACTAAGAGTCAGCTTGCACATGAACACATACCTTCATGTGGAGAGTATTTTTCCCTACAGTCCCAGGACTTTTTGTTGCATGTCTGTTCAGGTACCAAAAACTGTAATTATTATGAAGAGTCCACATACAACTTGACTAAGTAACTGCTTCTCATTAAAGACTCTTAAAGGCAGAAAAACTAATGAGATCCAAGGAGAGAGCTAATGCTAAAAGTGACAGGCTTAAAACACGTTCTTTGAAGAAGTTCTAGAGACTGACCAGGGAAAAAGAACAGATTAAGCGTTTGCAATAATCCTTTCTCACCTGAAACAAACCTACAGGTCAAAACCTATTCATTTACAAGCCATCTATATGACTAACTCTCCAATATATTTTAAAGAGTGATAGTCCAAGTGGTATCTAGGGAGAACAGTCAGTTGACTTCCATTTATCATCATCAAAACAGCTTTAACAAAAGATGTTAAAAGGAAGAACCAACAGGAACAGAGACAGCCAGAACCTCTGCTAGCCACATACCCAAAGCAAATTTTCTTAGCAAATGCAGTAGCTCTATCAGAAGTGGTGATGAAACTGCCAGGGCTTCAGAGAAGAGAGGCAATGGGGGGGGGGGGGGGGGGGGAAATACAAACAGGTAACAATCTTATTAGTGATTTCCTGCAAATTCTTCATTCTAACCATTCCCTTTAAAAAATAATTGCTTGTAAAAACAAGTCCTGTTAGTATAAATTCGTATTCATCTAGTCAGGCCATATGAAAACTGTCTGTCTCCCTCCCTACTCAGGAACAAAAGTACAAAACGTATGTCAAATCCTAGCTACCTCAAACATCAATCCCATTCCTTACTACCACCAGGAACCAGCAGCCTCACACAGGCTTTTGAGATACAAAAGTGCATCTGAATAACATCATAAATTCATTTAGCTCTGAAACCAAAGCTGCACATTTGCCTCCTAGCACTATGGTGATTGTTTATGCATTTATAATCTATTCTTTAGACATAAAACCACTCCAAGTTTATTAGCACTGCAGGTTATGACCACGTATAGGACAGAAACAGAAGTATCCTCCAGAGCACACATTTCTTCATCACTCCTGCACCCAGCTTCCAACTCCCTGGTTCATCTCTCGAAGAGCTTTCACTACCACCTGTGCAGAGGCAGAGATTACCCAAGTTTGTAATTTCACAGAACATATTTTTCAAGCAGGCAACAGTCTGGCATTAGACAAAGTGGTCACATCTTGTCCCTCGAACTGCACTGAATTCATATTTTGCCTTGAAGGACATTTTTTTCATCACCACAAACTGCTGTTGGATTCCACAGGGCCTGTCAACTATCTGGCTGCTTGTTTCCAGTGAGTGCTTTCACTTTCTGTACAAGACCAGAGAAACAAAAGAACCACTTGGTTCTCCATCTCACCGCTATCAGCTCTGCAATGCAGACAGACTATTGCACCATTTTACAAACTAGTACAAAAGGTTTGCAGTTTTCTAAGACACACAAAAGGAAAAGTGGGAGAAGAGCTTTCTTCCCAGATACATACCGGGACTTGGGAGCCTGACCCAAAACTCCTGCAGGAAAGCAGGCGACACTGTTGGGAGAGCTGCTCTCTGTAGGGAGAGCTCCCAAGGCCTCAGACTTTTTAAAGTATTTGGTAGTTCCCACAAGTCATTCAGTGCTGCCCTAGTCCTGATAGGCTTAACCTGTTAATGAAGGTAGTGCATATGCAATAAACAGAAATTTGTACTCTTTAAATATTGCCCTTCCTTGCAAGGTAACCATTCATTTGCCCTGGAGCTTGCAAAATACAACTTTTCCAAACACCTTGCTGAAAATTTTGGTATTACTTTAAAGCTCTATCTGCCTTAATTTAAGAAGTAACTTTTGATTTCAGTAAACAGTAAGATGCATTGGAACTCCTGAAGAAGAAACAAAGTTCAATTTGAAGGCTGTCCTTCAAGATAGCACTTGCACTTCAGCTTGCCCACTTTTGGCAGCTCCTGAAAAATCACAATAAAGCCATAGAGGTTCTTCAGACTATTTTCTCTTCCTAGAAATTATTTTAGATATCACAGAATCATCATTCAGGTTGGGAAAGACCCTTGGGATCATCGAGTCCAACCATCAGCCCTACTCTACAAGTTCTCCTCTATACCATATCCTCTAACATCTCATCCAAATGACCCCTAAATATATTTTAGAAAATATTTTCTATTCTATTCTTCTATTACCTTAATAGAAGGCTTCCAGCACTCGGCTTACTGAAACTGCTGGAAAAGTTCTCCACTCCTGGCATACACAAATGCTGAGAAACTGGCAGTTGTTAACAGAGAAAAATCTGCTTTCTTAAACTTGTGATTAACAATATTTTCTATTTCTGAAAAACCATATCTTTTTGCTTTAATAATTTTTCAGATTATGATCATGCTGGAAATATTACCAGATGATCTGTTTCTCTCTGTCAAAGTAAAATGAAATTCTTCCAGAAGAAATACTTCTATCAGTATCTAATACCATAATATGTGGGGGGAAAGAAATCAAGGTTCCCTCTCTTGGCCATAATCATATTCTTAAAGCAAAATCTTTGCCAAAACAGCCGAATTTTTCTAAAAAATATACTTTATGATCAAATTACAAAACAAAATATGCTGGGTGTCTAGTGTGAAAATACATCAAAATCCAAGCACACAAACTGTAAAACAAGAGTATCTACTGGCAAATTTCAATAGCAGCAAACAAAAACCACTTGTTTTTGTTTCACAGTGCTGAATTATTTCTATTTCTATTCTATTCCCCATTCCCTTCGAGAAACAGTTATCAACTTCAGTTCAAACTCCTTCCTCATCTTCTCCATACTTTGTAAACATCTTTACAAGCTAGAAATGATGCATCAGTAGGGTTTTACTACATGATAAATTTATAATGCAAATCTTGCATCAACATGCTACACAGGAAAAAAGCAATTGTAAGCAATACCAACAAAAGAGGGGATGGCTCAGAGAATTCAAGAGGAAAAAGAAGTGAAGGTGGTGAGTAACCTCAGCTTGTTTCCAATCCTAAATATAAGAATACTATAAAAATATTTGTTGTGGAGATTATTTCCTCATAAATCGACCTCCTAAAATACATTAAGCACCCTTCATAGAACTACCAAAATCCATAAATTAAAAAAAATTCTCCCCTCTAAATTCCTATTGTTTGAAACAAACGACTTGAGTAATATGACAAATGTTTTGATAGCCCAAAGGCTCCCCCATTTTCACACCTAAAAACAAGATTTTGATTCCCTATTTTACAAGTTTTGCAACACTTCATCCAACAGACAAAACCCAGCTGTGAAATCTATGGGTGGGTGGGAGCCAACTGCATTGGGGCAGGGGGAGCAAAGGGAGACAGAGCAGACATACAGGCAGATGACAGATTACGCAATTGGTTTAAAGGAGAAAGGGGAAAATGCTCCAGTCAACATTTAATGGCTTCACTGGCCTCTGTAAAAGGAATCAGCGATCTCTGCTGTCTTAGTAAGCAGGTCTCCCCATTAAAATAAAACCTCATCAACATTAACATCTTCTAATTAACTGGAAGTCAAGGTCAGAACTCCCAACGTGCTGCCGAGAGCTGCGTGCAGAATTAGTTGTGGAAGACAGATCCTGGACACACGCAGAGCCACCCTGCAGCAGCAGCTAGGTGTTCCAAGCCACAGCTCCCAACATGGCCTTGGCAGAGGAGATTCATGGGCTCAGGAGCAGTCACGGAGCAGGGCTGGCAACGCTTCTCCTCAAAGAAAAGGGATGTCAGTAACAAGTAAGAAAACATCCTGCCACCCTCTCTTCCTTGCTTAGCAGCAGGGCAAGAAAAAAAAATAAATCAAGCCCAATACATGAAATAGCAGGAAGAGGGAGGAAAAGAAATGAAGTATTTTGCACAGCAAATAAGTTATATTGCTGCTCTACTAAACCAGCTCTTCCCTCCACAGAGCTACAGCAGGACATCTGAATTCACACAGCTATACAATGGCATCCAAAGATCGCAGCATGAGAGAAGGTAAGTGGATACTGCCCACTAAACTTCATGCTTCCAGGGTGCTGCCTGTCCTAGTGATACGACCTATTTTGAAGAATACTACCACTCTTCACTTATTTGCTTAATTCAAAGAGATAACAGACTCATCATTCATCATCTCTCAAAGCAAAGCACTCACGGAAGGTTCATTATTCGGGAAGAATTTCTACTCAGTAAGTAGCCTGAATATAAAACCTACATACTGAGGATTTGCATTTGTACTGAATAGTGATCTTTGTTGCAACACAACGATTGTACAGAATACTGGTGTTTTCAGATCTGCTTATAAAAACTGAAGTTCTTGGGTATGGTCTTTTTACATAAACGCAAAACCTCAATTTAAAATCGTACCATATCATAGCTCCAGAAACCACTAAGAAGGTATGGAAGAGATTTATTTAAATGACAGAAAACAGCCTTGGCCAATTCTGGATGCAAACAAGGCAGATGAATTAAAAACTTAACAGAACTACTCCTTTTCTCAGAAACAGTGGAAAACATTCACTTGCACAGTTAAACCAGGTAACATTTGGTCATTAAGTAATTTTGTTTGAACATAACATCAACAAAAAAGATACACTTAGCACGTTTATTTTATCCATCAATACTAAAATGAGAATTTTTCACAACTAGGAGAATGTTAAAGCTTAACAGAGTCAACTGAAATTGTTTATCCTGTAATACATAACCTACAAGACTTCATATAGTGAAATGTACACAGTAAGAAACTTTAAACTTAAAAATGGAAAGTGGATTCCTTGTTTAGTCTCAATGTAGTCAGAAAAAGAAACAGGTATTTTCCCAGCCAAGACTGCTAAACTATAAAATTCTACATATATTTTATGCATAAAAAAACATAAACAAAAATAATAGATAAAATCAATTACTAATACTAAGAAGAACTATTGTGAAAAGCATTATTTTCACTCAGACACAAAAGAATTCATCCTTGGATAAGTTATCCTTTGAAACAATGTTTCAGTCTACAATAATTTACTTACAGGTCACAATCCCTAACTTATAACACTATGATTTTCTAACTGTGTATTTGATACGGGTATGTTCATACAAGTTCACGTTTTTCAAAAGAAAGGACCTACACTCTGCACATATTTGTGTAGAGATATTTGTTTCATTTCACAAAAATTAAACTGGATCCTGTTAGGATTTCCAGTGTCTTTTTGTCATATAAATTGCACCACGTGATAAAGTCATGAAATGCAGTAACATCTCAATTCAATGTGTTTGTCAGTGTACTAAAAAAAAGACAACATTTGGTATTTGTTTGGATAAACTATCTGTGGTTCCACAACAACAAGGAAGGGAAATAATCTGAATCTGTACAGATCAAAAACATAAACAGTCAATATAACTTAACTCTTAATATTCTTCATGCTTCATAGCTGGAGTCTGAATCTGGAATTTCCAACAAATATTGAAAAATAATCTCATGTAGCTAATGGTCCAGGACATATTTAAATTGATGCGTAGAAATAAATGGAAATAGCAAGTCAAATGAAGAGCAGATGGTCACTCTGAACAGTTCATTACCCTCCAACCCTTTTATTTCTAATGTAGAAAGAATAAAAGAACATTTACCATAGTCTGCATTGGAAAACAAATACTAAAAAACCCCATGTGTTTCTCAAATAATTTAAAATACTAACCCAGCCACACTCTATGTACAGTTAACAGCTGTTGACTTCATGTCTTCTAGCAAAAAATCTCAGGTCTATTTTTGTTGTCTCGTATGAAAGCATGCATTTTTAAAGTGAGGAAGATTAACCTTTGAATTAACTATCTCACCAATTGCTACCAATGTTCCCCTAATGTCTGCTCTACAACGGGGACTGTTCAGGACATCTGCACCATTTGCTCCCTGACAGACAGGGCACATTGCTAATCAAGTTGGCTGAATGAGCTGTTGAGCCAGCCACAGACCCCTGGGACACAACAGGGAAACTGCATGGGGACTGAGGAGCATTTCAAATTTCTGACAACTACAGAGAATCACAGAAATTATCTAAAGTGGTAGGAAGGAACAGGACAGAGAACTACGCTCGAAGCCCAAAGCAGAAGGAAGCAGACCTCTAGTGCTCTTTAAAATGCCTCCCAGAAGAGATCCTCCATCGTGGACTGTTTCACAGCTTGTGTAGCTGCTCCTGAGATGAAAAGAAAACTCCTTTTACAGACTGGGAAAAGAGTGGGGTAAAAAAACCCACAAAACTGTAAGAAATCTGGTCTTATTAAAAAGAGAAGTCAGGAAGTGTCATGCTAGTAATACAGATGATATCCACACAGAAAAAGTATAGAGAATTGTTCAGGGAGGAGACTGCAAAGGAGAAAAGTGGGTGGAAATGGTTGGGAACTCAAAAACGGAAGCCCTGAATTGGAAAATGGACATATGCTTGGAGAAGGAGAGACACTAAATGAAGCCAGCCTCTCAGAAAGTTACAGGAGACAAGATATTTACAGAGGCACTACAAGTAGAAGCACAAGGAAGCACATGAGAAAGAAAAGCATGCGCAGAGCAGCAGGAGCAGAGATATCTGTCCCCTCTCTGTTTCAGAAAAGAACTGGATAGACAATACATCCCACACTTTATACGCCACTTCTAGTTTCTTCAACATTTCAGCCAGTTTCTTCCTGTACTACCTTCTGCAATCCAAACAAAACTATTCCTCTGCTTGCTCTTCTATATGGGGTGCACTTCCAAAGTGTCTTTGCTCCTATTTCCTACCTCATAGGAATTTTTACATGCCCAGACATTCTTTCTCCTCTTCAGGACCACTACTCAGAGCCTGAAGCTACAGGTTTGCTACCCAACAATCTAGATTAAAACACAACCACTGGGAAAAAAACCAACATATTCGACGTACACTGTTTACAAAAAAATGGTATTTTCTAATTGTTCTGAAAGCTTCCTTCTCATTGACCACCTCCATTCTAATCCATGGTGGTCTTCCAAGTTCCTCCAGTGTTCATGATCATGTAGTTAAGCCCAGTGCAAACAGCTACTACTGAAATAAATTTTTGTCCTAACAAGAGACCCAGCCACACTGACATTTCACCTGGTTACTTTCCTAAGCACAGTTGTCTTTAATCAATTGTAAAAAGACTTCTGAAATACGCAAACAATGACCTTATCTTCTTCCCATCTCTTCAAACAGGTAAGATCTTCATCAGAGAATTAGTGCCAGGTGCTCATACTTTTGTCTTTGCAGTACTCTCATCATTGGTTTTCTTCCCCTCACTGCTTGTCAACTCTTTGCAGCTGTTACCCCATCTATCTATATTGCATTGAAAAATGCTACTGGTTTCCATAAATAACGAAACTCACAAGCAGCATTAATCTAACATATCCCAAAACAAAACACTGTTCACTGTCTCCCTCTTTTACTATGTATTGTTGAAGTGTCTTATCTGCTATAGATTTATTGGGGATGTTTGGTGAGCACATCAAGGACTAAAATTCCTTCTTCTCCCTCAAGAACCTAACACTATGTGTTTCTGAAGCACACCTGCAGTCACATATGCATACCCCATCTCATTCCTATTTCTCTGAGGCTGCACATGTCCCTAGTTCTGTATGTGATTCTACTATGAATGCTTTCCACACACCTTCAGCATACATGGCAACACATCAAAGTATGTGGTACACGGTAACATAATTAAAGGCTACTGCCAGAAGACAACACATCGAATTCTAGCTACAGTTACACCATAAGAACTGTAAGGTAATGAACAAGCATTACAACATGAGCTGCAGAAGCAAAATACATAACCCTTTCTAAAAATGGAGCTTGATCAGTTTATGAAGGGGATTACAGGTGCTGGTGCCCCCAGGAGTTCATGAATATGAGAGGCCTTTCCAATGCTGCAAATAATGCTTTTAACATTTTCCAACAAGTACTCTAATTTTATGTTGTTGAAAGGTAGCTTCTGCATAAAGAAGGCATATTATCAATTTCATAAGTGATAAAAGCTTTAAAGAATTAATAAAAAAATCCCGATCCCCATCTGATGTTATGTATCTATTTGGGTGGGGGGTGACTCCTCAATTAGGAGATTCCAGAGAATAACTTGCATCTAAGTGTCTACACCCATTAGTGCCTTTCTCCAGAGTTAATATTCCTGAAATGTCATTAGGAAATCACGTGATGTAGAAGAAAGAAAAAATGAGTTTTACTTCTCTCCCGATACACTAACCAATAATTGTAAGATAGAGATGACTACTAAAGAGTTAATCTATCATTTACATTTGATGTAAGCATAGAGGCCAGATAGCAAATGTTGTCATGTCTGTGTTACTCCAACAAGAAAAGGATACAACACATAGAAAATTAGAGACTAGAAAAGGGTACTGAAGAACATTTACTATCCCTATCCTGAAGTGTTTCCATAGCAGCCGAAACAATTATTAAAACAGATACACCAAAAGAAAAGCAAGGAAATAACAGAAAAGCTACCCATCTGAAAACAATTCATAGATTCGAGGAGTTATATTTGACTTGTTCACTAATTTAATCATTTAACATCACCTACTTTATAAGACATCACGCAGGTCTTGTAATGACATTCATAGCAGCACAGAAATTTATCAGAGCAAGGAGATTTTTAGAAAGGAGTATTTATGACAGACAATGTGTTGACTACTGTGGCTTCACGTCACAGAAAATGCAAGGTATCCTATATCTGCTTCACAGGGTAAGGATTTCCATAGTAGGGTAAGCTTATTATGTGTTCCCTCTTTTTTATCCCACTTATATTACACAAACCCAAGAACACCCTACATATGTTTATTCCCCTCCTGCCCTCCCCCAGTTTATCACAGAATACTGTTTTCAGTGGCATTAAGAAAAGGGACATTAATTCCTGCTACTCTGGACAGTCCCACTGAGTAGCCATCTTTCATATCTTCCCTTTAAACTTTCATAAAATGCACTGAATTAAAAGTCAGAGACCCATTTTTTAGAAATGCCAGCAACTGTGTCTTAAAGTCAATTAAAAAAATGCTTTTTTGGCCTTATCTGAGAGCCATCTATAGACTGTTTCATTTATGTATTAACTAGCAGGCATCATCACTGCTGCGTGAACGTCAATGCTCTATCCCTACATCCTTTATGTAAGAACACAGAATCATCCATAACCAGTTTTTCTTTCATTACAGTCAGGAGTCCTCCAGAAAACCAGCGGCAAGACTGTTTTGACAGCAGCGAGCAAGCAGCCTTCCATCTACCTACAGCTGAGTCACAAAATCTGAACAGGTAACAGCCTCCAAATGCATGTGAAGATGCAACTCAAAAGACGCTAAACAGATTCTCAATGGTGAAAAGAAATGCACCAATACCTACGTGACAAGGACGAAAGCAGGGTTTCTAATCTGTTTTTCTTCTTGCGTCAATTCTTACGACTAGATTTCAGATGTGCAGATGTGCAATGTCAAGTCAAGAGGAAGTAATGACACCATTTATGCTCCCCTTCCCGTGGGAAATCACCCCACAGCAACAGAACTGGTCAACTGCCATTCACTCCTATACAACATATCCAACCTTAATAGCACCTCGCGTTCAATACAGGGCCCTGCGGAGCTGGTGGGTTTAAAAAGCCATCCAGTGCATTATTCTATTTAGAAAGGATACTTTTGAAGTACATGACTCTTGCCATAAGATTGAACAAAAAAACCCAGCATCATTAAGCAATCCTTGAAATTTCATGCGAGAAGCTGAGCATAGAAACCATCATCCAGCAGTATCTACAGTGCTCAAAATAATTTTATGTTTACGTTTGTATGGGGACAGCTGGGTAGGAAAGAACTTCAGGACAGCTGGAGAACACCAAGAAGTGAAAGAGTCCACCGCACCGCAGGAGAGCAGGCTAGCAGGTGGAGTAGTCCGAGGGCAGAAGACATGCAGTAACAAGAATAAAGTGCAAATGCCCCAGAAAGAAGTGGGTGTGGAAATGCAGATAAAGCAGAAAGGTGACTCTGGTCACAATATTGCTATACAGCCTAGAGAAGAACAAGCTGAAGGAGGACTCAGATCAGCGTAGATCTCTACTTCTGTTACCACCATAAGCAGACAAGAGCTTACCAGATGCGCAGTTTCTAATACAGATACCATCACATAAATGCTAACCTTAACCCCAAAGATAGTTATCAACCTACTGATAAAGGACTTATTTTTCCAACACCACCATCGACTCCCACATATGAGAAAACACTGTGGCAGAACCCAATACATTTAACTGGGACAAAAGTTTCAGGGTGTTCACTTTACTTGACTATTAAAAAACCCAAACTAATAACCCAACAAAACATTCGGAAACTTTTTTTCTATGGGTATAGCTAAAGTTTTCCCTCAGTCCTGTCTTTTCTGTCATTCCTCCACATAAACAAACAGACTTTAAAATATCCTTTAAGATCTAATAAACCTTTCAATTACTTCTAAGTAAAGCCTTAGATAGCAGCCTAAAAAGTTGTAGTTACCAGAGTATCATGTCCGAATATCAACAAATTCCTTTTTCCACTGGAAAGACAACTGGGGTGTAATGTTAGCAGGCAGTAAAAAGAGCACATTTTACAGATGCCAGTATCTCCTGAAATAAACAGTTGTGAACACAACCAGCAGCACACTGAAGTCCTCAGCAATTATCTACATGCTTGACTTCGTGGGTAAGCTGCTCGCTGGTGATGAAGCCCACACTCCCTCCCTTTCCTTAAAATTTGAGCTGAAATGGAGAGAAACCACTATACACAAACTTTTTTCTTTTTAAATTGAAAAGATGTTACTCAATTCATTCAGCTTAACCAGTTCTGTACCACAGTTTCTGAGTATTAAAGCCCATTCTGTTTCAGGCCCTAATTCCATAAAATCTAGAGCTGCAAAGCTCAGAGAAACTTCACCAATCAACTTCTATAAATGGTGCAACGCCTCTTTCAGTTTTTCCAACTCCCAGCGTGGGTGTTAACTTTCCGCGAAAGAAAAGGAAAAAGCATGAGGAACAGATATGCAATTCAACAGAACAGTTTTCAATCCTGAAAACACTGACACCTATTACCTGCTCCAGAGTCCTCCACCAGGAGGTGGAAGTCTAGGAATTTCAGTAAAAAAAAAAAAAAAAAAAACAACTTCTTACCCTGTCTTTAGACAAACAAACAACAGACACCACAGGTGCAGCTCACATTCTGAAAATACTGGCAGCCTCAGCTTTGTTTGGAGGTCAAATTCAAGCAAGAGTTCAGCTTCTTTACTGGACCAAGCAGATACTACCATATACTTCCAATACTCAAGGACTAAAAGGGCCATTACCTCCTTTTCAGTGATGCATCAAAACCACAGATCATCCACAGCAAAAGGTGAACTCTGATAAATTGGAGGGAACATAACCTTAAGCAAAATATTTACTGATCTTATCTACATAGACCTCTAGAAGTAAATCCTTCTCATGCTGATAACATTCATCAAGTCTTGTTTAGAAAAGATTTGTGCCGAGATGTTAGAAGGACTGCAGCAAGTTTAGAAGGAGATGTGAGGAAAGGAAATATATTAGCATTTCCAGTATCTGGAAATGTGTGATCTAGTCTGTAAGGCAAGGGAGGCCTGATAATTCTGCAGCCAAGGATCTCTAGGTGGCTCCATTCACATACTTCTATATTCACTTGTAAGAGTCTTACTCCATCTCTTCGGTTTCTTTCAAGCAGAAGCCATAGGGTTGCCAAATCCCCCGTTTTAGTGAAATGATGCCAATATATACAGATAATTATTAGCATGAAAGGCACCCAACAAGATTCAGAAGGTACTCTAAAATAACCCCCTGTTTCACACTACTGGAGATTAAGGTAGTGTGCAATTTATCGTTTTGTTACACTCATTATTAGCAAGTTCTCCCACCACCTGCTTTTGCAGACCAAGCTTAATGGCTGGTAATTATCTGGGTTGAAATGAAGATGATAATAGAAAAGAATAGAGATAAACTTCCAAGTAGAAAGAATATGATAAACTTCCGTACTATTTCACGGGAAACTTGTTTTTCAAGAGGGAAGGAAAAGGTTAGCAAAAAAAGATGGGCGTGTGGGGTATGTCGCAGCTGTGGGAAAAAAACCAAACTCTGTAAATTAGTAACATGCATCGTGCAGCTTCCTTCGAGAGAGATAAAAGGACACGCAACGGGCTCTGGGGATGCCGAAAAACCCACAAACGCGGCCCAACTTCACCAAGCCGACAGACGCGCGCACACACACACCCCCCGAGCTCGGCAGGCCGGCTCCGTCCCTTCCTCATTCCTGCACCACAGCGGCAGGAGGCGGAAAAGTTCAGCGTCGGCACCGTCTGCGCACCCCCCGGCCCCCCGCCGCCGCCTGAGGCGCTGGCGGCCCAACCGCCCCCCAGGGCCACGCCGCCCCTCCCGCCCGGCGGCCGGACCCAGCCGCCCGCCCGGGAGTGCCCCGGGGCCGCGGTGGGGGGGAACACGGGCACTGGGAAACACGAAGGGAGGCGGCGGCTCCCCCGCAGACCCCCGCCGCGCCGCCTCGCCTCACGGCCGGCCTCGCCCCGCTCTCCCCGCCGGCGCCACAGGTGCTGCGGGGCCGGCGGCCGCCCCCGCCGGCTGCTCCGGTCCTGGCGCCGGGCCCGCCGCGGTGCCCCCGCCGAGGCCGGCCGTGCCACCCCCCGAAGCCGGCGGTGCCGTCGGGCGGGGTCTGCGGGCAGCCCTCTCGCTCCCCCCGCGCCGGGGAGACGCACAGGTAGCGCCCCGCACCACAGGGCCGGCGCCGGCAGGGAGAGGCGAGGCTGAAGGCACCGCTGCAGGGGGCTGGTTTTTGGGTTTTGCGGGCGGAGGGGGAGGAGAGCAGGTGCCACCTTCCTCCACGCTCGCTCCGGAGAAAGGGATGAGGGACGCGGGCGGCTTCAGGCGGCAGGAAGGGGGGCGGGCAGCGGGGGGCGAGCGGAGCGGCGGTCATGGCGGGGAGGCAGCCGCGCACCTGGCAGCAGGTGCACGGCGGCGGGGACGGCGGCGAGAACGCCCGCGGAGGGCAGGAAGAAACTAGCGGGGCTTGTCCGGAGACCGGCGCGTGTTGTGCAGCCGGGGGGGGCTGTCACCGGACACACACACAGAGACACGACGATGCGGAGGAGGGGAGAGGGTCGGTGCAAGCGCTGTTCCGCAGGCAGGGGAGGCAGGCGCGCACGGTACTCACCGGCAGCTCCACGCTGACTTCGCTCCCGTCCAGGAGGAGGACGCGGCACTGCAGCACCGGCTTACTGCCGCCGGCCGCCGGGATGTGAACGGGGGCTCCGGCGCCGTGCACGACCCCTCCGGGGTGCGGCGAGGAGGGGAACCCCCCCGAGCCGACGGCGGCGGCGGCGGCTCCTCGCAGCCCCCCGTCCCGCTCGTCCCCCTCGCCGCCGAGCCCACCTCGCCCGGCTCCGCGCCCGGCTCCGCGCCCGTAGCGCTGCATCGACCGCCGGCCAAAGGTCCTGCGCAGGAACCGCAGCATCCTGGGGGCGCCCTGCCCGGCCGCTCACACCCCCGAGCCCGCAGCTCCGCGCCCGGCCCCGCGGCGCCTCCCAGAGCAACGCAGCAGCGCCGCCCGCCGGGAGCCAGCCCGCGCCGGGCGCCGGCCGGCCCGCCCCTGCCGCCCGCTCCGCCTTCTGCAGCGCCGCCCGCCACCGCCGCCGCGGGGCGGGGCGGGACGGGCCGCGGCTCCTCCCGCCGCCGAGGCGGGGGAAGGCGGGCGGCGGGCAGGGGGAGCTGCTGAGGCGGGCGAGGGGCGGCCACCTGCGGCGCGGCCGGGGCGCTCGCCCTCGGCCCGCTGGCGCCCGCCGGCTCCCTGCGCCTCAGCCGCGCTCGCCGCCGGCCGCGGCCCCGCAGCGCGGTGCGGCGGAGGGAAGCGCCGAGCCGCTCCGCGCCGCTCCTCCGGCTCCGCGGCGGTGGGGACGATCGCGCCGGGCCGCTGGGGCGGCGTCTGCGCGGTGGCTGCCCCTCGCCACCGCCCCCGGGTCGGGGAGGGGAGAGGAGCCTCCCCCGGCCGGGCCGGCGGCCTCCCGGCGCCCTGCCCTGCCCTGCTCCGCTCCGCTGCGGGGGGCGGCCCGCCGGGACCCCCCACGCAGACGGGTGCTGGGGGCAGCCCGTCCTTGGCGCCGAGCTCGCCGCTCTGCCCCCGGCCCCGTCTGTCGCTTCCGCCCCTTCGGACGGGCGGGAGAGGGGCTCGGGGAAGTTAATAGCCAGATAAAAGACGAGAATGCGGGAGATGGAGAACTAACAAGCCCTGGGGCAGCCCGAACGACGCGTCCGGGCTGTGCTGGGGAGACCGAAGCGGCGGGTCCCGCGGGGAGGAGGAGGAGGAGGAGGAGGAAGGCACCGCACCGCCTCTCCCGCCGCTGCCTACATCCCTTGGGCACGAACACGGCTGCCCGGTGTGTGAAAACGCTCCCCCGCCTTTTCCTTTGCAATCACCGTGGTCTGGTGGTTTCAGGAAACAGATGTGAGAACGTGGTCCCGTGGAAAACGCAGAACCCTCCAGACCTTCCGGGGGTTTTTCTCCCTTTCGGTTCTGCAGCTGGAAGTGAGGAAGGAGTACGGCTTTATTTAAGTGTCGGAGCAAATCCATAGGTACAAACACTCGCTCACACAGCCGCTCTGTCAATAAGTTATATTCTGGCTCGGGTGGGAGCACTTTAGTTGAATTGCCATGAGTAAAACACTGGATGTGAAGCACGTCTTGCAGAAACAATCTGTGGGACTAATTCTGTCACCCTATGGTCAGATGCGATCTAAGGGGCTTTGGGCTGAAATAATTTGCTGCTTCTGAAGTTGTTGTTTTTTTTTCCTGCTGTGGGTTTATATCCCTTAACCTTGCTTCCATGCCGGTTTACACAAGCATTGTCCTATTAGATATTCGGAAATCCTGCCAAAATGTCTCAGCTTGTCATTTTTTATTGAGACTTTATAGTGTTAGGTAACTGCCTGCTGCTTCTGCATCCTTTTCTGTGGTTCTTCAATGCGCTGGATCAGATCTTGAAGTGTCTCATCAGCCCAGACTGTCACTAAACTGCATGATCTTTGGCAGGGATGCATCTGCAGCCCTTCTACACTGGATAAGCTGCATAAAAGATCTAAAGAGCTCTTCTAGAAACAGAGTGGAAATGTGCTCATCTTTGCCTGCCGACGTTCACAATCAAGAGTAGACGCTTATTACAAGTTATGCGGTTTTTCCTAATGTGGGTTTTTGTTTGTTTTTTTTTTTTTGCATTAGGAGTAGAATTTGAACTTTCTTTCAAAACCGGAATGGTGCAGCATACCTTAGGGTTCATTCACTGCTTTGAACACTGTGAAGATATCACAGTCCCATAAAGCTCGTTTGCATACTATAAGTAACACAAATGATCTTAAGGGTTGGACATTCAGCAGAAATACTGTTGTCTCTTGAGGGAGCTGCAGCAATTCTGGTGCAAAGGAGAGGGGTGGAAGGGAGGTCTGACATCCCTCAGGACTGGCCTGGCAGAAAACCGAACAAGTCTTTTGCAATGCTAAAAAGCTTCTTTACTCAGCTGTGATACTTCAGTCCTTTGTCTCTTTCAACTTTTGTCATGAAAACAGAAGTCTGATATTTCAGAATGCGTAAACCTAGGCTTGCTTGACTTGCATTAGCAACACAAGGATACAGGCTGGTGGCCATACCCCAGAGGCAGTGCTGTATTTACAGAACAGCCATAGAGGTGCTGAGGCCCCATTAAATCTCATATTAAGCAATATGAGATAACGCTCATGGTAAAGGATCTTCTGGAAGGAGCTGGTGGTGGGAGGAAATAAAGCTGGTTCCTTAGTACCCAGCCTCTCTTGAAGTAAAACAATTCCACCATTATTTTGTCTCATGTTACCAGCAGAGCTATCTTTAGCCCTGAAACAAGAGCCTTGAGCAACTGTGGGTACTGAACATGCCATGATACATTTATTGCAAGATGAGAGCCATTTAAATTAGTATTTACATTTGGGTTTGTACTTTTACGTTCTGTCCTCTCTGCATTTCCGGGGGTGCAAACCTTAAAGTGATTAGGTTTGCTGGCACCTCTGTCCTGCAGTCCCTCCTCAGAGTGCCTACTACTTGCTTTCCAATGAGAGGCACAAGCAGAAACTGCTGTGGTCCTCATCTGTGCAGTAGTTAAGGGCATTATTTTTAAATCTTTATCAAAATAGCCCTCCACTGAAACATCTACTTCCAATGGAGTACTGCAGTCTCCCTTGGGAGTCATGATTTGATCGCTGCCACAGGAAAAGTCATGATCTAGGTGAACCATTTGTACTAACCCATATCACAGTTCTGGTAGCAATCCCTGCAAGTAACCAGCCTTACCAATGTTTTTGCCATAATGCTAAGCAGTGTGTAAATGGGAGAGTATTTATCAAAATCCTTCCTGACATTGGTATAGTAGCAGCAAGATGGGGATCTGTAACCATTGAAGACACTATTGCTGGTCATGGCTAAATAACTAAGTAAAAGTGTTATAAGCACTTTACTCTTGCCCTTTCATTCAGAGTTTCGGTTTTGTTCAAATCTCATCTGATCGCTTTTTGGAAGCTTCGTAACAGAGGCAGCCACCTAATGGGGATGGGGAGCAAACCACTGACAGTCCCACGAAGAGACTTCTCCCTCACGGGGCACACATGCACTGCCTGGGCACCAGAGACCTCTTGTTTTGCTTTATGTCACTGCAATCACATTTATGGATTTTTCCTGGCCTGCCAGGCTTTCACTATCTGCAAAGGAGTGATCTAAATTTAATTTCCCTGCAGCTAGAGTTTCTTTTTCTACAGTTTTGAAGAAATGTTATCTTTATTGAGTAACTTAAACAGACCTATATTTTGCAAGCCTCTGCTGGGATATATTTTGTTACAGTCACTACTAAAGGAAACTTATATGAAAGAATTCAAAGAGCAAGTATTGGTGTGAACCGAAATGTCTTGTGTTAATAAAACTAGGGAGAAAAAAGAAACTCAAGGACTTACGACATACATTCACCCAGACTTTCAGATATTAATTTGTTGGGTTTTGTTTTCTAAACTAATAAATTAAATTAAGTTGTTTTGTCAAAAAAAAATCATTAAAGAAGATACTTTTCAGCATGAACGTTCATTGGATTGCAGCGTTCAGGTAGCAGTTGGCAGTTCCCTCTGTTTATTTTCCCCAAAAGCATGTCACGTTACATGAGCAGGCCTAGTGTCACTGTTTTTCAGGATTGCTCTATATACAGATACAGATCAAGAATAAAATGCAAAGGTAATTGTGAGTTATGGGGTTAAGTATGATTTGCATTTCTATGCCACCATCCAGCTAGAGAGATCCCAAAGCACTTTCATTAAAAGAAGGAAAATTGTATGTAGCACTATTTCACCAACACTGAAATGCAGCAGCTGTTTAACAGGAAAGAAAAATGCTAAGAATCTCTCTTATGCAATTGTAATGGAAATACGAATTTGGATAGGCAGAAAGTTATTATGCAAATCGTATGGCCATGATGCTGGGGCTAGTGGATATATTCCTGTGAAAGCTACCATACAATTATAGGTAGTCAGGGCTTTCCTTTATAATACATCAGCTATCTTCTCCAAGTGTTACAAAAGAACTGCATTAGGCAAGAAATTTAATACTTCTCCATTTGTAATAATAGCAGTGTTACAGTAGGCATGAATTTTGGCAGCTATTTCTGTTCATATTAATCCGTATATTCTGGAAATTTTTTTTTTTTTTTCTGTCGGAATAAATAAAAAAGTAATTAATTTCAGAATAAGTGTGTCCATGCAAAGAGCTGTTCTAGTATATCCAGAGAGGTTTGCTGATAAAGATATAAGAGCAAAAACCTTTCCATTAGAAAATCTACAGAAAGAAAATGTTTCTTGCTGAGGGAACACTTCTAATAAGTCCATCTAATAAGCAGGTTCAATATGACTTAATCGGATGTTCTTTCCTTTAGTGAGGATTTTTGTCAGGTTTGTACTGACCTCAATGCATAGAAATTATTTATATTCAAACCTATGATTAGGTTTGAAGCATTAACAAAAAATTTTTCAGCGCTGTGTTGAATTGCAAAGATATCAGATGCTCAGCTGAAAAATCGAGCATCTTTCCACTGGTGAACTGTTTTGATTTTAATCTTAAGGGAGCCTAGAAGGCTGCTCAGAATATTACCTATAAACAAACATCACATGCTGAAACACTAATGCTTCCCTGAAATATTTTCTCACAGTAATTATGTGTCTTTTAATTATATCTCCACTGAAAAGAGATATCCATGGCTTCTTGTGCTGTGCAGGAATTAATAAGATCTGAATTTTGTGACAAAGATCCCTTTGACTGACACAGCAGTGCTGAATGGTACCTTGTTTAGGTATGATGGGGCGATGAACCAAGTGCAAAAACTGCTGTAAAGCTTCAACCTGTATTGAAAATCATCCTAGAAATAAGACAAAGGTAAAAGTTATAATGAATAAACATCACATCAGATTTGGATAATTAAAAGATGCTTAAGTCAGATACTTCAGAGTTTTTACTCCACTGCCAGGACGTTAAGCCAGCAGTGGAAAGATCCTCTCCTCATGGAGACTTGGGTTCTTCATTTCATGGACTGTTTCAGAGTCAGAGAACAAGGGACAGAAGAATGACAGGGACTTGTGCTTGCAAGAGGAGGAACTTGTTGGAGACAAACTAGTCAACAAATTAGTTGAGTCAAGAAAATATTTCTAAGGGAACAAAAATGGAAAAGCAACAAAGAAGGAAAAGATGCAGCCACTGACATGGCTGCCAATTCAGTTTATTTGTCTTGCATCTACCACTAACAAGAAAACAGGAGGGAAAAGTCAGGACTGAAAGACTGAACCATCAGTACTAACAGTTGAAATAAAAATAATTTTTAAAAATAACATACAATCTTTATTTCCAAGTTGTTAACTTACATTATCTAGCACAGGTTTTGCTGAAACCTGAGGGATCTGGAACCAAACTGTGCAATTATTATGAAGTTCCTTCATAAATTAGATGTATTCTGTAACTGTTGTTTTTTAGAAACTGCGTTTTCCTAGACAGCAAACAGCTCATTTTAGAATGGAAAATATATATTAATTAAAATGTAATCTGTATCTGTCTGGCAACATAAGTATAAAATGAAGTAACACCATCTACTTCCTACTGAACAAGAATCTGCCACACAAGTGGAACATGCATTGATGTTGAAAAGAGGAGAACTGAAGGAGGACTGAATCACTTATTCACCCCACAGCATGGCTTTTCATTTCTGTTGTATGGCATATCTATGGGGAAGTGTACAGTCCTCTCGTGTGTATATGGACTAGGGTTTCCAAGATTGACTGTCAGACACAAATTCAAGTTTATTTTACAGTAAAAAAAATCTATGATAGGGTTGGAGAGCAGTTAAATGGCTCAACAACTACTTGATCACTTAAGTTTTCTGACATGCTGCTTTCCTACTGAGTTTGTGGGGGTTTTGTTTCATAAGAAATACAGCACCAGCTGAAGGAAATCTTTTCTGAATCTGTCTCCTCTCCTTCCCCTCCTCCATCAAATATTAATATGTGCATATACTGTCAACGGAGGTTCCTTCTAGCCCAACATTTTCCTCTTCTTATTGCTCAGCACTGTGCTGTGCATACTGTCCTACACTGTCTTGCAATGACAGCTTCAGAACGCTCTAATGTTCTTCTGAGACTATTTTCTTTCTCTTGTGTGCTAGTTTTGGCTGGGATAGAGTACACCTCTGGAGGGACTGCAGCCATGGGCAAGGAGATGCTGGAGCAGGTTTACTTCTGAAGGGACTGTGGCTGTGGTTAAGGCCATGCTGGAGCAGGTATATCTCTGAAAGCATTGTGGCCCATGGAGAAGGCCATGCTGGAACAGATGTACCTTAAAGTGACTGTGGCTGTGGATAAGTCTCTGCCGCAGCATTGTGGCTCATGGATGAGATTGCAGGTACACCCCTAAGGGACTGCAGTCTGTGGGTAAGTCCAAGCCCAAGCAGGGGCAAGGCGAGAAGTTTATTGCAATGTTAAACTTGATGTTCTGGTCCAAAGGGACCAGGGGTGGAGGTCGTGATGGAAATACCTTTAAATTATTGTAACCCATGGTTTGAGTTGCACGTTACAGGAATTACTACATCAGGAACCACCTGAACCAATGGAGGACAAGCCTTACAAGAAGCAGTGCAAGTGCAGCAGTGACATGACCTGAGCTGTCTTTGGTGCCAAGTAACTCCACACAACACACCATCTCTCCTGTCCTGAGTGACCACCATAACAAATGGAGCCCAAAGTCATGGACTAAACCAACTCAATGGACGTTTTACAGACACTTTACAGGGGTGGTCCATAGACTAAGGGAATGATAACTCTGTATTATATCAAAGAATGAGAAGGGGAGTGGTGGTTAATGAGGTTGTATTGGATAGTGTGGTACCTGAGCATGATGTAAATGGTATGGAATAAAGAGTAGAGAATGTGTTGGTTTTGCCTGGGGAAAAAAAGGGATTTTATTTTCTTCGCAATACCTAGTATGGGGCTATGTTTTGCATTTGTGCTGAAAGCAGTGCTGATAACACAGGGATGTTTTTGTTACCACTGAGCAGAGCTTACACAGCATCAAGGCCTTTTCTGCTTCTCCCCCCACCCCACCAGTGAGTAGGCTGGGGGTGCACAGCAAGTTGGGAGGGGACACAGCTGGGAGAGCTGAGCCCAACTGACCAAAGGGATATCCCAGACCATGATGTCATGCTCAGCACATAGAGCTGGGGGAAGAAGGAGGAAGGGAGGGACATTCAGAGCAGTGGCATTTGTGTTCTCAAGTCACCGTTACATGTGATGGAGCCCTGCTGTCCTGGTGATGGCTGAGCACCTGCCTGCCCATGGGAAGTGGTGAATGAATCCCTTGTTTTGCTTTGCTTGCATGAGTGGCTTTTGCTTTCCCTATTAAACTGTCTTTATCTCAACCCACGAGTTTTCTCACTTTTACTGTTCTGATTCTCTCCCTTATCCTGTCGTGGGGGGAGTGAAGGAGCAGCTGTGTGGTGCTTAGTTGCCAGCTGGGGTTAAACCACAACATCTTGTCACAGAAACGCATTTTTATTTAACAGTATTTTTATTCTCTCTAGATCCTCTGTCAGATGATGGCAGTGTAAGGTGGAAAGATGCTTAGACCACAGAAAGAGCCATGATGCTGCTGAGGGTAGAAAAGGGTTCATCTCATCTTGACATCTTCTCATGTTTATGGCCATTTACTGGTTGGAGTCACTGGGCAAAATTTCTGGCAGATTTGCAGAAGCCCCTTCCCAAAACCAAAAGTAAAGTGATGTAGAGTTGCTGGAGCATGCAGAAAGAGCAGGAAGATCCTCCTTGTATCACTGGAAGGAAATCTGTATCCTGTGAATTTCATCAGGAGGAAAGGCAGTGAGTATCAAGCACACAGAGAGATTAATTTATTTTTCTCATCTTTCAAACCTCAGACAGTGATACATAAAGACATGTTTTCTCTAAAAAAAACAAACATCAGAAGGCATTTGATGAAGGACTGCTTCTGCTCAGAAGGCATGGCTGCATAATGACATACACCAAAGTGCTGGGTACCACATCTTGATCAGGGCAAGCTAAAAAAAAAAAAGGATGGTTACGGTCATACGGATCCCTTATATGTATCCCAATACTTAATTATAACAAAATGTTTTAATGATATTTTCATAAAAAAGCTTGATAGCTTTGGCAATATTATAACACATTGCTGAAGACACAGAAACAACTATTTGTTTACCTAAATTTCCCTTAAGTGTAGTCCAAGTTACAACACACAAGAAATCTCTCTAAAAATTAAGTCACTCTAAACCAAACATGACTGATAAAAAGAATTCTGCCTAAAATGAACAAATCCACTTACACACCTTCATTTTTTATAAGAACAATAATCCCCATAGGTATTTTCCCTGAAATACTTGGCATGGTTTCAGCCACACCTGAACTCAGTTGACTGGGTGCAGATGTATTTCAAACAGTGGCCTGACTCCCTTACAAGTTTGAACAGATGAACTCTCCTAACAGCTGCAGCGCAGAAAACATCTGTCTTAAACCCTGATAGATGGGACACCACTTACAGACTGGGCAAAGTCACTGAGCGGCTTTAGTGTAGCTTGGAGATTCAGGGAGCATTCCTTTCTTGTTCAGTGGTGTGAAGCCATGCAGAGAGAAGTTTTCTGGGCTAGATGAGACTTTTTTATCCTGGCAGCTCATGAAAGAGTAAGGCATGTGTCATCCAAATTATTAATATATAGTGAAAATAACTGTAAGCCTATTTAAGTGTAAGTGCTTTTATATTGTGTGTAAGATCATTGAGTTCAAACTCTTAGCAATTAAAAGAAAAAAAATCCAAGCCAGAAATAAAGAAAATGTTAGTAGTTGTACCTCGCTGTAATCCCTTCTCCTGCTGAAAGCACAACAGATGTTTGATTCCCATGTTTACAGTTTTGGAGGCAGGCGTAAAAAAATTGTGCTAACAGGCAGGAAACCATAAGTATTCTCTGTTTGGATATTTAAGATTCTCACCATCATAGATGAGCAGAATGAAATGGGAAAATAGACTGGGCTGTAAACATTTGTCCGTTGAGGTTGCCCTGCATGGAGCAAAGCAGAGGATGAGTGATAGGCGGGAAAAATTTTTAGCTGCTTCACTGAAACAGGGCCTGTGGCAGGTAGTGAGGGTTACTGGCTGCTCCCCTCCTGTGCTCTGGGGACGTGAGGGGGCCTCTCAAAGAGATGTGTGAAGAAAAGGGAGATCTCAATCCTGCTAGACCTGGTCCTCCACAGGGGTGTAGCACCATGTTACTGTCTTAGCCAGGACACTAGCTGTGGAAAACTTCTGCAAGGACCATCAAACTACATATTAGGGCCTATCAACCTGTTAACCCCGTAACATCCAAGCTCCGGTGTAGTCAGACTGAGATCCTATTTAACGGAGAACTGGAGCCAATATATTTTATTTGACCTGGGTGAAAAAGGCTTTCAATGTGCTACTGGTATGTCTCTTGAATGTGGAGAAATGGACTGCTTTACTTTTTGTCAGGAGCTCTAATGTCTTATCAGACTTTGCTGGGAGATTAAATTTAAAAATGGAAAAAACAGGGCTTTGTGGTTTTTCAGTGTCTTTTGAAACTGCTAGCAGGTTTATACAGTTATCCAGAAAAGGTAAACAGAAAGGTTCCGGATTAGGCTTACATGTAGACATTGAGGTAAAACATTACGATTAAAACCTTGCTTTCTTAAATGTTAGCAGCTGATGTTGTGTATTCTCCACAATTAATGTTTTATTGCATTTGAAAACAGAAGCAGAGAGACTCTCAAACACAGAGCTGCAACAAGTATTTCCAGTGACAGAAGCTAGAAAAACCCAGGTCAGAACTGGAGACAAATGCTGATCACAGTGATCCAGCCTTCAGTGGTGGCAGAGCATGGGCTGCAGGCAGCTGTTGGACTTGGTGGGAAGCTGGGATCGGGTCCCTCCCCAGAGTGTGGGAACACCAGAGATGCATTTGCATAATGGTGCAAGCTAATATTAGGAGTGGCTGGGCTCCCAAGCAGGAGTTTACTGAGGATTCCTTCACTGTGGGAGGAAGACTCACCACTCAGATTAAAAAAAATAAATAAATAGGATGGAAATGAGTATTTACTTGTTGATGCACAGGTTCTTTGAAAGACCAGCTTCTCGGAAAATTGTGTTTTGGCTGAAAGTGCCCAGCCCCCTTGGTCTGTCAGACAGTGTCTGTGAAAAGACTCGCTTAGGCATGGGGAGAAAAGGTAATACCATTTTATTTTCCAAGAGGAAATGGGACTGTGCCTTACCTAGTGCCCAGATAACTCTGTCACTGTGTGCTCTCTCTGAATGTCATGCCATCACCTCTTGCACATGGCCCCTCGAACACTAAAACTAAGCATGCATTTTATTCTTTCTCTTACCCAGTCATGAAAATGTTAACTTTTCGTATGGATAAAAACTCTGAATTTTTCAAGCCCACTGAACAGAAAGATCTTACTTTAGGGACTTCAGATAACTCACATAGGAAAACTGCCAGGTATAAACTAGAATTGAGATGTAGCTCTGGAACACAACCTCTTACCTACCCACATAACAAGAGCCATCTCTGTCTTGCACGGTGAAGTAACTCCCTACTCGCCAAGATCAAATGAGTAGCTGAGGCATTTACTCAGTTCCTAAAGTCTACCTATACCTGCCTGGAGGCACATCTACACAGACTATAGAGTTGTTTACGTAAAAACAAGAAAGAGAACCTAAAGTGAAATAGCCACCTATGGTAAAAAGTCAGACAAAAAAATCCCACTCACTTGTGAGGACCGAAAATTCTTCAGGCCTGGCTTCAGGCAAAAAAACCTCTGCAGATAAGATAAGCCTGGCAGCAGTCCCAAACTGGATCCCAAACTGGAGCTCTGCCCAGCCAACTGGGAGAGCTGGGAGCCATCCAGGTGTAATCTCTCTGAGATACAGAGCAAGTGTCAGGGGAGGTGAGAAGAGCTCCCTGTCTGGTTCTGCGGCTGGAGGGGGAAAAGGCTGGGCAGGGAGGTAGCCACAGTCCAGATCATAGATCACCTTACTATTCAGTAAACCCACCAATTGAGCAGACACTGCAACCTGTGAGACACCAACACTGAGTTTTCCACAGCAGGAGTACATCGTGACAGATAGATAGCTGGGCTGCTGGTGTCTGTGGGTGGCCTCGAAGTCCAGTCACAAGTAAAGTGCATTCTAAATGCTGAAGCAGGACAGAGCTAATGATCATACTAACAAGAATAATGGTCTGCATTTGGATTTCTGACTTGAATCTTCCTACTGCCTCCTTTGGCAGGCATTGTTAATAGTGCAATTACAGATCTTGGATATCCGCTAATGTATAATTTTACCAACCTCAATCAGCAGTTGATGAGAACCCCACTGCCAGCATGAAACCTGACTCTTCACCCGTCAAGCAGCAGGGTTGTCTAACATGGCACATCACAGCAGGAAAAGGGTCCATTCTAGTCTTCCTGAAACAGAGGGATTTGGAGAAGACATTTGAAGGTATAAGATCATTCAAAATGAAAGAAATTAATAAAACAATCAAATAATATTGTAAATAACTAAAACCAAAATAAATTAATCTGACAATATGAACATGGCAAAGAAAAGAGTAAACCTCCAAAGAATAAAATTAAAGAATATAGAATTGCTTTTCTGTTATCCCTCGTGTCCACCTGGTGTTGTTGTAGCAGCATGGAAGAAAGTTAAAGCTATGCTAGTCTTCCTCCCCAGAAGCATTAGGAGACATGGGTGCCTGTTCTACCCCTGTGCCTGTAGGGAGCTGTGTTGCTATTGCTTCAATCCATCCAGAGATGGGCAAGGTCTGATATTCCATCTACAAGCAGAGGAGGAAGAGTCATGGTCATGTTGCTTGCCTAACAGGGTGGCCAATCACTTTTAGTTGGTTCAGAAACAGCATTATTTGTGCATAGGGAAAAGGAAAGGTTGCACTCTTGAAGCCTAGTTGATTGCTAGCTCAAAGTTCATGCTGCCCCTGAAAGAGCCACACCAGGATGTGTGAGCTCATCATACCTCTCTCTTTGGGAAGGCTGGTTCTCTGCCTCCCTCCAGCGCTGATTAGGAAGAAGAGGGTATTGTGTAGGTCTCTCTCTCTCCCATATGAAGGGAAAAGGTTCCCATGTGTAGTAGCCATAGGGATTACCATAAGAAAGGGAAGGGTTGCCATGTGCGGCCCTAGAGGAGTTATCGTTCTCCTCCTCTTCCTTCTCTCCCACAAGCACAAGAATAGATGTAGCAAGACATGTTGTGAAGGATATGCTTGAATAGTAGGGCTCTTTTGTCAAGTACAAAGCAACTACAGCTTAGGTATACTTCCGTTTGCCTTATTTATGTGGAATTAACAGAGGTCATGTGCACCTCCTCCCTCAGTCTATTTCTGGGCTTTGCTAGTTTATGTAACAAAACTTTCACATCAGTTTGGGCTCAGATCCCGTAAGAGTATTCTGGCCAGATTTGAAGGTTAGGTGAAGGTCACAAGGAAACAGAAGTAAATATACAGCCATGAGCATGCTGGTGGCAGAGGAGTGGACTGGATGCCTTTGCTAGTGATAGGATCTGCAGTTTTATCTATCTTCCTTGCCTGTTGAGGGAAAAGTGAAGGGAATGTTTGAGAGCTGCCTGCTCCATATGCCCATATCTGGACACCTTTGTTTTTCTGAGCTAGAGCTTCGTTGTCTGATGACACCCAAAAACTATAAAATAAAACGAACAAACCCTGTATATAAAAACTCACAGCAGCCCTGAATTTTGCACAGTTTAATTAAAACGCCTAATTGGATTAGCAAACAATAATTTGGATTATTGGATTTGCCACACAATAGTTTTCAAATGCATGACGAATCTCAGCAAGAGCAAATACTCTCTGTTAAGTGGGTCAGCAGTTGGAGTTCTCTTATTCTTCCTATATCTTGGAAACTTCTTTCTGAAACCTCCATTAAAAACAAACAAATAAAAAAGAGGAGCAGGGTGTTTCTCAGGAACACTTAAAAAAACCCCAAACTTGACAGGAACTTTGCTCTAATTCCATGATTAGCGATAACATCTACTAATCTTTTATGCCTGACTTTAGCTCACTTCAGCAGCTTGATTTTCAGGCTGGACTAAGCATCTCTGCTTTTAAAATACGTGTCCATGTATAGCATGTCAGGTATCTAAACTGAGCAGCAATATCAAACATTTAAAATCATTCACCTGTGGTCACTGTGATCACAGCTCTGACTCTGTATCCGCTGCTCTGAACAATCTTACCTAAAACTTAAAAGAAGATATTGTGCTAATGCTTAATCTTGAGAATACCTGGGAGCCAAGGTGTCTATAGTAGAACCAGCAAACAAACAGCATGGATTTAGCTAGATTAGTGGCTGCTGGTCTTTCCAGACAATGATCTTTCATATCTGACAAAAGAAAAACTGATTTAGATGTCTGACATTTTGCAAACATGGTTAAAATTTAAAGAATGGAAACATAACAAGGAAGTCTGGCACTCGTCAGAATACAAAACCCCAAAGCCAGTTGATGTCTGCTTCCTAAAGAAATGCCTAGGAATTGGAAATGCTGCAAATGGATTTTCACTGTAGAAGCTTGCTGGAAATGTCACCAAAATATGATTCCCGGTAATTATTTGTAGCCCTGGACAAGTATCATTGTTCCTGACCAGCAGTGTGAAAGTAACATAAAGTGAATATGTGGAATTCTGTCTAAAACAAACAGCTCGACATTGTTTGCTCAGCTAGAGAGGAGTATTGTTTCTGTGAATACCAGCCATAATAGAAGTCTGAGCACAATATTTCAATAATAGCTTAAATAATCCTTGATCAAAGAGCAATGGGGTAGTATTAAGAGCCAGACTGATTAAATCTTCCTCAGAGAAGAATATGGAGTCCCAGGCCTCACCACTGCTCCATATGGAGGGACCGGTCATTTCTCATGCTCCTGGGGGTTGCAAGCAGACAGTGAGCGAGCAGGTAGGGAGTAGGGCAGGGCCACGGTCTCTGGGCAAGGCTGAGTAGCACCTATACCTCTGTAGGTGTAGAAGAAGGATGGTGAAAAGTCCCCACAGAAAGGCACATTGTCCTCACAGTGTCCCTGTGACTGCCTGCCTTTTGCGGTCTGAGGGACTCAAGGCACAGCTTGGGCCTGAATTATCTTAGGCTGTCGGATTTGAAGTGCTGGTCCCAGTCCTGCCTCTTGTGGGGATGCCTTTCTCCAGTCACTTACTCAATTGCTTAGTGTAGCCCACAGCAGTTCATTCTTTCCTGGCCCAAAAAGTAGAAAAGGAACTGGAAGAAAGATGTGAGGATGACAGTTATCACCTTCTGCCTACTGTAAGGTGCAAAATGAAAGGCAGTCTGGATGTACTTATACCTGTGAGACACTGTATTTGAATAGATTTATGTGATAGTCACCCCTCTGCTGAGTACTACCAGATGCCCAAAACCTTGCTGGCTTGTTTCCCAGCATAAGAAAAATAGTGACATGAAGTCCAAGCGGGTGTGAAGAGTTTGAGACAGCAGGCAGGGCAATCCCTTCCATCTCACTGTGGAGACACTGCTCGCTTCCCTGTGAGTAATTCTGCATAGCCACCTTACATGAGTTACAGCCCAAGGCAGAGGAGGTACTGATCACATGAATGATGAGAGAGAGGGGAAAGATAGCCATCTCCTCTGGGAGATGGTGACAGCAAAACAGAGCAGCTCCATCACAAAATGTTGCTTCTGCTCATGGGCTAAGGAAAAGGTGTTTGGACGCAATGCTGTTGCCTTGTAATACCTGTCCTCGCAGTACAGAGATTGTTTGGTTTCCAGCCTGTAAAGTGTATGTTCCTGTGGCTTTCCCTATACCCTGAAACAGGGGATCAGAAAGGACATTCTATATCCAGTTCTTGGTATTGCAGAATATCCCACCATCTGGATTTGTACCTCATTTTAAGGTGGCTCTTGGTAGATCAAAGTTGTTTGCTGTTTACAGAATAAAGGAAAACAAGGTGGGCAGTAAATGTGAGTGTTGTACACTAGTCTGCTTAGGAAGAGGCACTTCCACACTGAAGGCTGCCTGTCCAAGACCCAAGCCCTGCAATGCTTATCTTTGAAGGTGTACAGAATAACAATCTGTAGTGCATACATACAGATCTTGAGTTATTTGGGCAAGTCTGGCAGCACCACATCAGCCAGCTTAACCAAATAATCTACTCATTCTTAGTACTTTCCCTCATTAAACCATTTTACAAACCCTGCCTTAATTAAAGTTCACAGCAGTCCTGTGAGTTAGTAAAATGTCATTATCCCAATTTTACAGATGAAAAAATTGCAACAGAGAGGTGAAATGCTGTGCTTGAAGCCACAGAGGGAGGCAGTTTTAGGGGCAGGATTAGCCATCGGGAGCTCTTGGCTCTGTGCAGCATAACCAGCCTCCAAAGGCACTGAATGGGCTCTCAGAGAGATGCTGAAAACACTGTTTCCCCCTTAGGGCTCCTTTGCAGTCTCTGTGTGCTGGCTCTAAGGTGGCAAAGGAGACTAATCTGGGTGCTGACATCTCCTGTTATCCCATACTTACCTTCCAGAATGGGGCCATGCCAGGTATGTGCCAAGGAGAAAGAGGAAATCAGCAGCATGACCTTGCTCGGGCTATTGTGGCGTCTCAGAGAGCTACCCTGTGAACAAAAAGGGGCCGCAAACAAGTTGCATCAGCCTCTTAGGCTGGGCCAAGCCACAGCAGACACTATACCACCATTGACCACTGCTGAATTCCGTAACAGCTCAGGACTTAGTTCCCAAATGGTGCTGACTCACTGAGCCAAAAACATGATGGTGACCACAAGCATATAAGGCTGGCTAGCAAGTTGATGCAAACAGTGATCCAAATGATGTGCCATTTGCAACCCATCTGGAGTGATGCAGGGTGCAAACTTCTACTCTGAGTCATGCAACAGAGACTGCTGCAATAAATCTGAATCTGGGTCTCTCACCTTTTGAGCCACCACCCTAGCCAGAAGGCTCAGATGGGTGCAGCTGACACTCTAACACCTTCCATTTTCATGTAAATGTTCAGAAAATTTCATTTTTCCCCAAAAGAAAGAAAAACCCCTTTCTACATGTTAAAAAAAAAAAAAAGACCACAAAGCAGGATCATCACCCACTACTCAGATGGACATAAAGCATTCCAGTCAAAATCACCTCAGAATGTTCTAGTCCCAGCTCCTACTTAAAGCGGGATCAGCTCTGGGATCATACTGGGTTGCTCAGGGTTTTATCCAGTTGTGTCTTGAAAACCTCTGAGGATGGAGATTGCACAACAACCCTGGGCAATATGCTCCAAAGCCTAATTTTCCTCATGATTATTTGTTTTTCCTTATATCCAGCTGGAAACAGTTGGGCTCCTGGCCTAGAAAGAAGTGTGTCATTTCACCTGTCTGTGGCCACCCCCAGTAATTTTTACCTTTGTTTGAAACTGCTTAAAATACTGAAAAAAAAATCTCAGAAACTTTTCAGTATGGATTTAAAGAGTGTAGCACACTGTCAAGATCTTGTGCTGCAGGCTCATGATTACATCAGAAATCTGAAAATAACATATCTTTTTTTTTTTTTTTTTGTGACAGAATGCAGCAGCAAGTGTTATTTCATTCTCTCCCCCCCCCCCCCCTTCTTTTAATGACACACGATTTTAATGAGACACAATGATCCCTATAATGGAACACAGATCAGAGGTCTCTAAAGCTCTCAAGTTTACCTCACATCTTAGTACCCTAAGGCATAGGTATCATGGTTGTGATTTACTGCTGAAATTCACCTATTATATTTGCGTTGTATCAGTAATATTAGTCACCTGTTACTTTCTGGAAATTCTTTTATAGAAACATAATACTCAAATTTTCTTGTGGAGTTCTTTCTATATTTACTTTCTTGACTTGGGCAGGGGAGAGAAAAAACTGTTAGTGCAGGATCTCAACGTCACCTGAATCACCCCTTAGTAATTATACATGCACCGAAACTGGGAGCTCAGTAGGCTGTGTGAGGGAGGGAGGAACATGGGCCTCCTTTGGCTTTGGCTGTTGTAACAAACTGCACCGTAATTCTGTGTTGTAATGACCCTAACATCAATCTGGTTGTGCCTGTAACTGCGTATTGCATAGCTGTGAAATATTCTGCTGCGTTTACTTTGTCCTGGGCACAGGAATTACTGTACCCGCCTGAGGAGGCCTTGCTGGTGCTCGGTCCCTGCAGCTGAGCGTGCACAGGGCCTGCAGCCGCAGCCACAGCCACCTGTGGGAGGACTGTAAGGTGTGTCGCTTACTGGGCATGTTAAATGCTGATCTTTGGAGAAGTGCCAAAGGGAGACAAAATGACTTGTTTAGTCCACTGATATTTTCCTTTGTCTGGTAAACAAGAGAAATGTGGCAAGGACTCTGCCAGAAATCAATGGGTAAGAGCGTGAGGAGTTAAGTGTAACTGACAGGGAGTGGGGAAAAGTCAGAACAGGCTATTCCACCACTGACATCTTCTAGGGGGGTGGTTAATGAAAGGATCCTTACCATGGAATGAAATACAGAGGGATACTGTGCTAAAGCTGGCGTGGTTCAGCCTTCAGACACTGCCATTTGCTCATGTATCTTGAGGTCCATGGCCTCCTCCACCTCAGACACCGTAAAGAAAAGAGTAGTAGCCAGTGGCCACACTTACTGGTGAGCGCTGAAACCCCAGTGTGAGCCATCCAAGACCTTGCTCTGCTTTCTTCTCCCTCGTGAGTTCCTCGGTGCCATTGCTATCTTTCCCCTCTCTCTTCGCTTTCGTCTGATCTGCACTGCATCAGCCAGAGGAAAGCACGCAGGGCAGCCAGCTCTGCCATGCCTGGAAAGGAGAAATGGAGCAGGGAAGACTGATGGGACCAATGGAGCGATGGCCCTGAGTAGCAAAGGGAGTCAGAGTCCTAAATGGTGGCTCACCAGTTAACCCAGAGCAGCTGCCGTGACTGCCCTTGTTCTGAAGAATACTGTTTTTTATAATTTTCACTGATCCTTTTCCCCCTTTTTTTGCTGTTCACACTGTTTCTTCACTTTGGTTAGGGTCAGAGAGACCAAACCATGAGCTGGCTTAGAGGCACTGCTTAGACCATAGGTGCCGCAGTGATGCTGCCCAAGGAGCTGGCTGACTGGAGAGGTAAATCTTCACTGAGCTCCCTGCTGCCAAGGCAGGCCTGGGAGCAGTATCCAGACAGCGAATTGAAGTCTAACTCAGGTTTGCTTATGCGACCTGTGGTGGCTGCAGTGTAGACATATGGTCTGTTTTGCTGGAGGCCAAAAAGTGACAATTATTTATACCTCAGTCTTAAGCATGGCACCACAGTCTTTTATTCCTCCC
Source organism: Athene noctua (assembly GCF_965140245.1). Taxonomy (NCBI): domain Eukaryota; kingdom Metazoa; phylum Chordata; class Aves; order Strigiformes; family Strigidae; genus Athene; species Athene noctua. The sequence continues at coordinate 72,309,888 of NC_134038.1, read as the reverse complement.
CAAGATGAGTAAGACAGAATAATAGACTCTTATTCTCATCCTCGCTTTCTTCCCTTCCTTCCTCAAAATTAACATTTTTATTGGTTTCTATTATGTTTATTTTGAACATGTGGTTTCAGTGTGAAAGTGTCTGATGTGAAAAATACCTCTCTATATTCTGACAGAAGTTGACTAATATCTCAGTAGGATGAAGTCCCTACATTTGTAAACACAATGTCAGTGTTTTCTGTTCAAAGTGTTGCAGTGAGCCAGCCATATAACCACTAGTATTTCACTGAAAATGAATATAGAAATTCTCTCTGCTTCTGTGCACATACCCTCTTCGGATAAAATGGTCAAGGGGAGCCTGTGCTCTTTTAAAAGCAGGCAGTTGCTGTCTTGGAATGAAGTCCTGGTAAATAAGACATGCAATCCTATTGTTTTGTTATCCTTCTAGAGTGAAGTGAAATTGGATTAAGACTGAGAAAAAAAAATCAATAGAGTATTATGGAGTTTTCCCTAAATTTAGCTGAGAGTATCTTACTTATGCTAGAAGCTCCAGACTTCCATCCCTGGTATCTCACTCCAGAGCCCAGAATGCACTCAAAGCACAGGAACAACTTCACTGAAGCTCATAAATGGGGCAGGGTGACACACCAGTCGGGACCCAAAAGTCTGCAGCCTGAAGAGATGGGAACAGTACACATAGTGGCTTGTGAGAAATGTGCTGCCGGTCCTCACCATGACTCATGTAGCCTCAAAAGAAGAATTGATGCTGATTTTCCTCCCTCCTGCATCAAGAATAGCTAGGAAGCAGTACCTAACACACTGATGGCTGTCACCCACAGAGGTGTACAGGGCTTTCCCCAAACACAACTCAGAACAAATTTTTCCTGTGATAATAAACATTGTGCCTGAAGCCAGGTTTTGACTGCTGAATGCATCCTTGTGCTGTGAGCAGACTCCTTGAAGACAGTGGGAATCCACGCAGTGTAATGTGTTACCCGCCATGAGTAAATGCATCATAACGTGTTTCAAATAATATTCAAGGGCCCAAATCCAAAAACTGCATCTCCAGCTGCTAGAAACTGCATCAGGAGAGAAGTTTCCCCGATTTCAATAGCATCACCTGCAAGGATAGAATTGCCCACATCCATAAATCCGTTCAGGGCCTTGAAGCATATTTCTCCTGGAGCAAGGATTGCTTATCTGCATTTTGTGAGCATAATTGAATAGTCTGCCTGTGCTGAAATCACAATAATAGACCCAATCTCTTGAATTGGGAAGAAGGCTCACAAGCCTGCTTTCTTGCCCTGCTCTATTTTCACAGGCTAAATACCTGCTGTAGGAAAAATACACAAAAGAAACAGTAAAACCCTATACCTTCTGCTTTGGGTACTGCTAGAAATGTTCCAGTTTGTTCCAAAGGCTTGTTCCATAACCAATAATTAAGTGCACTCTCAATCCATAAAATGTTTATTGAAAGCAGGCAAATTATACAGCCTTATTTGTCTCTCCAAAAAATAAAGTAGTATTTTACAGTAAGCAAACACAGCAAAGTTTGAGTCCTACCACTATTTTATTAAACGCATTATCTGGAGTCTACATTATTTTCATATCTGTGGTGAAATATTTTTAGTTAGGAAAGAAAATTTATGCAAGGAAGTGCGTATACTTGTAAATCCATAGTTCTGGGGCATATAGGATATATTGGGCACTTTTGGTCATTGAAGTTATAGATTCTCTTCCTCAGCCTGAGGAAAGTGTGTGTGGGGAGACAGTTATCAGCAGAAGTATCTATTACAAAACAACATCTCTAACACTATATTAGTAATTCCAAACACAAAGTTTGAGAAAGGTGATTTCGTTTCTTCCCCTTTCCTGTCCCAAAATTGCCACCTATTTTGTACCTATTTGAAGGTGGAAGGTGTCAGCTGCCTCTTATCTTTAACAGGAAAACTCTGAAGCAGTTTCCCCAAATAGGTGCAGCCTGGAGAAGCAGAGGCCAGCAGCGAACATGTGCTCTAGAAACCTCATCTTCTTGCAGTGGTGCATAGTTTGCATTAATTATGTCTATAGCCATTACATCAGGCACTAGCCTGGGCTTCTCTAAGCAAATGGGAGATGCCATAGTTGTAGCAAGAGTTTTGCTTTGTCTGTCAGTGAATTGGGCTTTCTGTCTTTGAGCAGAGTGCCCTTTTATCAGGTGTTCAATAGAAATTTTTTTTGAGGCCGATTTCACAGCAAAGATTCTCTGTTTAAAATTTTTAGCATTGCACAGAGATCATTCTGCAACCTGGAAGTGTTTATATGTTTGATGGTATTTAAACGACATTTGAAACGCTGAGTTGCATTTTGATATGTAAGATTTGCAAGTTGTGGTTATACATACCAAAAATAACTTTTCAAGGATGTTCAGCCAAATGGTTTGCTATTATACAAGAATATAGGCAGAGAGCACACCAACAAAATTTTGGATTTAGTTAGGAAGTTATTGCTTTAAAATAATTCAGAATTTTTGTTTAATAGCAATGTGAGCTGAAGAAGAAATCTTGAAGTGGTATTGCGCTGAAACTCTGATAGCAGTTCTTTGAAATTTTTCCTTCTCCCCGTGGATAACTGTGAAGTCCTGCAAGACAGCCGCCTTCTTATACTGGTGAATGTCCTGCAACACACTGTCTGCACTAGCCTGCAATGCAGAACTGCTTGGAATTTTCTATCCTGAGGCAAAACAAGTGTTACAGTCATTTACCTCCTTCATTGTATGTTTTATTTAAACAAATATATATATATATATATATATGTAGGTAAAATGTATTATACAATTATATATATGATCTATAATATATATAGTATCTTCTATATATAATATAAAAACATATATAGACAATGAAGTCCACTTTCTGCAGACCTTCTAAAAGGGGAGACTGTTCTGACATCCAGAAACTTCAGGAATTCTCTGTTCTTCAGGAATCTATTTTCTAAACATTTGAGTGACTATTTCCACAGTGGTTCTCATGCTAAAAGTGACTAAGATGTAACCATTTTTACTACTACCCGGAATAGCATAATTATTCCCCATCAATTTCATATAGTCATGAATATGCATGCACTACTACTTTCTTCGCAAAATGGGAGAAATGTGAGAAAACTAACTTTTGTCTCCAGAATATGTTAAATATTTCACTTACAGGAATCCATGAAAACAGATTTTTTCCCCCTCCCTGGATTCCACCGACAACAGGAATTGGTTTGCTGCACTCCCTTCAGAGAAGACATGTTTGGTACAGCTGCAGAGTGGGTCTGTCTAATAATAATGCATACACAGATAATGCCTACGTGCATATATACCTACAGTAAAGCACCGTTGCTTGGAAAAGTCATTGGAGGCATATTCAGCATTTTGCTTGGGCCTACCCAACCTAGTGCTGAGAATAGCTGCTGGAGATTTCAGGAAGTGAAAAAGAGAGTCCCACTGAGAATAGCAAAACCACCAGCAGCACCATCTACCAATTAATTAGTCCTCGCTGCTTATGCATACTAAAGAGAACTTGACAATCCTACATGCTGTTGTATCAGTGAACATCAAAGTAGGTGTAAGCTGATGGCTTGAAGAATATATTCTTATTTCTTCCCATCCACCAGGTTTCTCCTCAGCTCCCCACCCCCAGGAGAAATTTGCTGGTGAGGGAGAAAGTTGTGCCACCATTGTGGGAACTCAGAACCAGGCTATTGCCAGTCCTGGCAGGAGCTGGCATTGCCTATCTCACTGGCCTACCAACACACAGCACATTTTCAGTGCTGCTGCTGACATTAGGACAGGCAGAAGGGATTTTACGTAGCACCATCAGTGCTGACTGCCTCACTTGTTTAAAAATGAGCCTGCAAAATTTATTAGATGGAGCCATCTGCTTCTCAGCCATTCTCCTACACTACCCCTGACAGTGACTGACAGGAGAGAAACAATGAATTTACAGCAGTGGGTGAGAATCAATTGCATTTCTGATCCCTCTTCCAGAGCTGCTGGAGCCCTTACAGTACAACCTGGAGTATCTGGTAACACGTCTCTTTTGAACTTTTAGAGAGTAGAGTAAGTATTCATGGTCACTTTTACTCTGCTCCTTGCAAGAGCCAAGGAAGATCCTGAAAAGGAGTTAAGTGTTTGGAATCATTGTTAACTGAGCTAATGAAGGGGAGGCTTCCCAGTAACAGCCCTGTGGTTTTCTTTTGGTTTTAAAAGAAATCCAATTCAAAGGTCATTTTGGATCTTATTGACATATAGCTGCTGATTTCACTAGGTTTTAAATATGGCTATGAGTGTATGTTCTTTGAACAAGGAGTTTTCATTAACTGATTCCAGTCTGGAACATGCATTTTTTGTCACAAATACATAATCTTCATGACAAAATGACTTCTGGTTGTGAAAGCTTCTTTTGACTACATTTATTGCATTGCTAATGAAAGCTGATAACATTGCAGGTTTTTTCTGATATTTACCTCATGTGAATGAAAATCAAATGCAAAAGATTATAAAGTTTTGTCAAAACAAGAGAAGAAATCAGTTTGATTCACTTGTATCACAAAAGAAATGTATTAGTTATGCTTCTTCCACTCCAGATCTAAAAAAGAAACCATATGTCCCAAACCTTGGCTACTTTTCAAACTAGAACTGTTGATCTAACTAACAATAATACTTTTGCTTGCAAACCTCAGATGACAAAGATACGAACTCTGTGGAAGTTAATCAGTGATTTAAGGCAGCAGGATAGCTCATTTGTTTCACCTACTCTAACAGATGAAAGAAACAGGTGAAAGAAGTTGCTGCCATTTCTAAAAGCTGATTCATGTGTCCTCAGGAGTTAGTTGGCTACCTGCTGCATATGCTGTGTGTATTCTTAGTAGGTGTTTATGGAGGAAGCTGTTCACAAGCAGAGAAGCATAGGCAGAGAGAGGAGCCCTTGGGCTAGCTGCTGCTTAAGGCTCTCATTGAATGCAGGTGCCTACCCTTGCAGTGCTCTGCAATGCTCAGTGGCTCACACAGGATCTGCTAAATTGGATCTGCTTCTCTCGTTAGCCTGCACACCCTTGCCATGAGCCTGTCTTCACCCCAGGCTGGCTGCATTGCGTGGGCTTCCTCTTCTCTCAGCAAGCAGCACCCCACCAGCATCTTGCTGGCCAAGCAGCTATTGGTGGCCAGCTGTACAGGGGTGAAAAGTCCCAAGACTGTGATATCTCCCTCTCGAGCAATGTACATCCTATTGCACAGCTCATGAGCATGGTCTAATGCCTTGATGGTGCTGCTGGCATGGCCACCCACTCACAGCCGTGTTCACCACGGGCTTGAAAACAGTGAGCGCAGGTAGACCAAAACCAGGCAGCATCTTTTCTGTGTTGGCTGCCGCTGCCACTGATGCAGGACTGCTCATATGACCAGGGCTCGCCTTCTAGGGGGCTTGTTTCATGTATCACCGTGTGGTCAGCTGCTCTTCTCTAATTTAAGATTCTCTGTGAGTGGCAGCTATGCTCATTCACATTTAAGAAGGTCCAAGCCCAAGGCAGGTCAGTGCCCAGGTTGACTTGGTGCTGGAGAAGTCACTGTGCCAACAGGGAGGCTTGCAATGTAGCGCAACAAAAACATTTAGGATAAGGCCTTAAGCCATGCCTATCTCAGGGCAGAGTGCTAGGAGCCACTGCTCTCTTAAAAATTTGCAAGTCTTTACTCTCTTACAGAGATGGATGAGTACAAATTCTTGTATTTTCCTCCCTTTGGTGTTTTTGATGTATTCTGGTGTTCTGAATATGTCAGTAGCCAGCTCATGCAGGCAGGTGGCAAAAGGCTGTTCCCTTCTCAAGACAACTTAGGTTAGCATCTCCCTCCTCCCCAGGTTGTAACACATGGAGAGATGGGACTTGTGGCACTCATGCTTCTCCTAGAGAAGCTGTCCCTCTTTTCATGACATTGCTAAACACCAAGTGGAAGAGAGAAACAAAGCAGTCGCAGTGTTCCTCTGGGGACAGGGGATGGGTTGTGCTCCAAGCTGTGCTTCAAGCTCTTCCCCTGGAGCACATCTCAGATCCTGCCTCCCCATGCACAAGTTCGCCAGCTGTAACCGTGGCTGTACGGAGGCAAGTTCATGCTTTTGCTCTTTCTCGCTCTCATAAACACTTATTTATCCCATGCAAAGGGGAGCAGCATAAATAGGGGACTGTGCCTTCCTGGAGAAAGGCAGTCACGTATGCCTGGCCGTCATGGCACATTCCTGGGCGGGAATTTGACATCACCCTCAAATTGAGCTCTGCTGGTGGGACAGGCAGAGGAGCACCTGGCCTGTGACTCCCCGGGGAAGGGAGGTGTTAGATAAGAGGCCAGCCCCCACACTGCTCAGCATCCTTAAGGCAGGAGCATGTTGGGGCATGCTGAGAAGCAGAATGTGATGACCCTGAAAAATGTGAGTTTGGGAAATACTGGTGTATTCAAAATGAAGTTTCTACATCAGTTTTGGGGAAAAGGAAGGCTACAGAAACAGTTCATCAATTGTTTGTGAATAGTTTGTGGTATCAGGAAGTATAAAATAGATACAGTGAAACCAAGAAGTATTTGCACAATGTTAGATTAGGTCATCAGAGAAAGTGAGAAAGAAACATAATGTTGTACTGAGCAATGTGTCTGGGCAATGATTATATTCCTAAACCTACAAGACACAAATGAGTGATTTATAAAAGAGAGAAAAATGCCATGTTATCTGTTGGAACTGTTGTAACGTCATGAAAGCAATTCACAGAAATACCCACAACTCACCAATAAATATCGTCTGTTTCTCATCCCATCCGTAGCAGAAGAAAGCTGGCATGTGCAGAGCTGCTTCTTGAAAGTACTGAGCACATCCTCCTCCTTCTGCCTCGCCTTGTGGCATAGCAAAGCACTTTTATCTTTCACTGAAATCAAGAGTCGAGGTCATTTAACATCTGCCTGAACTGTTTAGCATCTTGCATAGTGAGGTACTATGGGCTTTTTTTGTTTTTTACCCATGCTATGCAGGGCACCCGCTACTCTTGCATGAGAGCAAGTGCTAGAAAGCAGAGGCAGAAGTATTTTCTGGTATTCTCCAGAGCAGTTCAGCTTTAACTCCAGCAATCTGTGTTTTCTTTTTATAACAGCACCTCTCCCTGTGGTATTTTAGCACTTGCTGAGAGGTAATCTCAGAGAGTAAATACATGTCCACTCCTCTGAGTTGCCTAGATTGGATTTGTCCTTTAATTCCATGTTCTGGTGGGATTGCTTATGTAATAGATTTTTTTTCTTCGTTAAACTAAGGTTATAATTCCATGGTATGGAGAATTAGGCAAACATTTCATATCACAAAACTACAGCCTGTGGGTGTGATGGGCTTTGGGCCAGCATCTCTGAACTGACAAATGTTTTTTGTCATTTTGAGGAGTTAGGAAATCAGACAGATTGCACAAAGATGAGAAATAGTAAATGTGTTTCATTAAAAATTATTTTCTCAAGATGGTTTCAACAAAAATATTGAATATTGGAAATGTCATTACACCTTTTTCAGCATTGCAAATGTAGGCCAGCAGGCCTGTTTTAAAGGAGTAAGAGGGAGGAATAGAAACAAAACTGGATACAAAGCTTCCAAAAAATCCCAAATGTGTATTTATTTCTTAGGAGAAAAATCATTTAACACACATGTTGATGAAGTGGATGATTTTCCTAGAAAAAAAGCCCAACACTTTCTGTTCAGAAAAAGGACTTGCATGCACAGTTTTGAATGGCCACATGAGGGACATATGTGCAGTATCTCATTTTGGTGTCTCATGTTGGGGTGGCGTATCAAGGAGCAATGAAAACCACCCATGAGCAAGCTGGTGAGCTGCCCTCTCTGATTCATCCCAGAAATGCTCATTAGGCCAACTGAAAAGGCTAATACATATAGGGTAGTGTCTTCTTTCTATAGATCTGGACAGCCTCTGTGGAGTCTGAGTGGGAGCAGCTCCCCATTCGAGGAGGGACATCCCACCAGTCCCTGACAGGACATTTTTTTCTAGTACCCTTATTCTATCTGTTTTCTTTTACCCTGTGTACAAAGGATGAAATTAGCACAAACCAGACAATTCCCCTTGCAGAAACACTGCTCTGGACAGCCCCACAACTACAAAAGTCAAATCTTTGGCTCAGGGATGGAGAGACTAGGTGTCTTTTATCTCCTTGACAGCTTTGAGACCAACTGTCCCGCTCAGCTGGGATGGGGTATGACTAGGGCTGATGGAGCATTTGGCATAGGGAGCCAGCATCACCTCCCAGAAACAGTGAAACCAAAGGGGCACATGAGCAGATTTTGAGTGGTGTGAAGCAGGGCTGGCACTGCCTTCCAAAGAGGAGAGAAGTGATTAATTAGCTGCCCAGGCAAGAAGTTTTCCTCTGCAAACTAATCTCTCCTTTGGAGCTGGGAGACACACTGCTGATGGCGCTTAATCGCTCGTTCTGGACGCCAAGGTACAGGCTCTCCGAAGCCCTGGGAGGACAATTAGGGCTTGGGAGGGTAATGCCAGATTCCTGCACTGTTGTCCCAGCTCTGGCAGGTTTGCTGTGGTCATTTCTGCCTTCATTTGCCCACCTGAATGAGCTGAAAGATGGACTTTGTGGATTAGTTATTTAATAAATTCTATTTTGTTCTGCATATGCAACACATGATTCAAGCATCCCTGTGGCTGTGCATGCTCATTAAAAGTCCAGGAATGGTTGTATTACAACAGGTGAGTGTATTTTGACAGACCCAGTTTTACAGATGCATCAGGCCACAAACAGAATTTAATGTTATTTCAAATAAACCATCTGAAAATGTTACGAGCTCTCCCATTTGTTTGGATTAGCATAAGCTCTTCCTCCCCTCATCTCATTTCCCACATGTTTAAACTACAAATACAGCTGAATTTAAATGTAATCCTCATGTCTTTACCAACTCATCTTCACTGACAAAAGCACATCATTAAGAAATAGTAGTGTAAGGGGGGACTAGCGCCCTGTTTCCAAATGTGTTAAAAGCAAACACATCCAAAACCGTGCTAGTGATTTAAATGTATCCCCTAAGCACAATCAAATTGCTATCACAGAGCGTGCAGATATAAAAAAAAAAAATCTAAGTTCAGGTTTACCAAAGCATTTCTGTAATTTTGGGATGCATTCCTCGGTTCATAAATACTCATTATGTGTAAGCAGATGCGGTGCCTGAAGAAAACGTGCAGTTTAATCTATTATTGATTATTTTTACAATCTTCAAAAGCAGCCAGAGTGTATCTCAGGGCAGAAATGGAGAAGCTGAACGTGCAGTGCATACCCCAGGGAGCTGCCAGTGCCAGTTCCACCTGTGAAGTAACAACCTGTTGATCCAAGCCCAGTGCACCTGGGAGAGGAGGGCAGTCATGACCTGATACCCTGATTCAGTAGCAGTGTGCAGTCAAACTTCATATGTTTGGTTTGGGGCTAGGGTTTTTTGGGTTGATACAAGATGGGCTTCTGCAAGAGCCATTACTTTTAGTTGGAGGAATATCTAGGACCTGAAGCAACTCATCACCCAGAAGTTGTAGAGAGACCCCTGAAAAATGGTCCAACTATGGCTTGCTTTGACCCGGCCAAGGCTGGAACTGTGGCAATTATAACCAAAGGTACCACCAAACAGACCCGAAAGTGGTTTTCCAAGTGAGTGACTTCAGCAGAGGAAACTAAAAATCACTTCAGGAAGACTTCTTACCAGAAGGAAGATGTAAGTGCCAAAATCTTTAGAAAAACGCTTTCTTTTTTCTACAAGTTAGATACTCAGATTCCCCTCTGTTATTACCTGCCCTGCCTTGGAGAAGATAGTGACCACCAGAAGAGACAGTCACTGGAGGCACAGAAACATGTAACTTGATCATGACCAGCTGTCTCAATCAAAGCAGGGCAAAGTGAGGCACCAGCGGCGGCCTGATGCAGCTCTTGTGCTCTGGCAAGAGGAAATATACAGGGAAACCTGTGGCACATACACATTGTCAGAGACGTCAGAGTGTCCATACTGAGTCAGACTATTTGTCAATTTGACCCAGTATCGAGCCTCTGACCACGGTCATAGTGGACACGTAAGCAAGAGTACAAGAACAGGTTAGGCATGTTTTCCCAGAATATTCTTCCAGTCTTTGAAAATTTGCAGCTCCTGATTCAGAAGGGTTATTCTGAAATTTAAAAGCCTGCAGTGGATGTTTGTGAATTCATCCAGTTGTTTTTGATTCAATATGAATATTTTACCTTGTCTCTGTGAAGAACCATTTCCTTTTGCGAGTTCTGACCTGGCCATCCTCTGGTGGGGTCCAGTGGGACACCAAGCTCACATGGGACAACCAACTGTCATTCCCTACCCACTTCCCATGCTGCTTGGTGGACCTCTAGCACATCCATCCTTGGTCACGTCCTTTCCTGCGCGGGAGAGTCCTGGCCTCTGGGGCTGCTTATGGTGTAAAAGCCGTTCCACACCTCTGAAGATCCTGGTTACCCATCTCTGAATCTTTTTCTATCTTCTCATATTTGTGGTGAGGACCAATGTGCCCTCTGCTAAGCAATACTGCAGTTATGAGGTGCCAGCACTATCTCTGTAGCTGTGAGAACAGTCTTACATCCAGCACTAGTCAGTGCAGGCCTGCCCTGCTTCCTCTGCCCCACTCCTCCTCTTCCTCTCCCCCAGCTGCTCTGCTTTACCTGGGGCTGGGCAGAGGATGCTGCACTTCTATTCCCCCTCCTGTCACCTGATGATGCCCATCACCTCTGCAGCTGAGGACCAGAGCACAGCTAGGCTGCAGGGCACTCACCAGCCCCCCAGCAGGAGTGGGTGCCCCGTTCACCCTGGCTGGGGTGAATCGTTGTGCCACCACTGCTCCTCCTGGGAGGGAGTTGATCCCAGGAGCAGCTCCTTTCCCTGCAAAACTGGACAAGCAGGGGGCAGATGGAGAACTCAGAGAGGGAAGTGTGTGAGAGAGAAACCCTTCACCCTGAGATCACTGATCCCTTCTTCACAAGTTTAATACTTGGTGACATAGCATCGGTCTTTTTTTTCCCCCAGCATGTCAGTCCTGCGAGATGAACATCACCCTTCTCAGGTTGCCCAGACTCACAACCACGAGCTTTGCTCTTACAAACTGCCCAGCCTTATTGCCATGCCACACTGTGAGCTTCTCCCCAGCACTCTTCCAACATTGCTGCTTTCCAAACACCTCCAGCCTCATCAAACAGCTACATGTTTCTTCATTTCTTCTGGGTGTATTAGCTTGTGTTGTCCAGGTTGGATTTTATTACTATATCCTCCAGATAAGGCTACTGCCTGTGTGATAGAGTCTTTGCCTCCTACTATGAGATTACCTGCAAATTTAATTTGAGAGGTATTCATCCCATCTTGATACCTACCATTAATGACAATAAAACTAGAAGCCAACAACTGAGATTCCGGGCACCCTGCGGGTACCTGTCCTTATTTCAGTATATGGTTGTTGATCATTTGTTTTTATCTATTTACAATCCTTCAAGTAGTGTTCTGTATACAGAGCAGCTCTCTGACATGCTATTAATCAACTCCTTTGAATGACTGTAGAAAAGATATTGGGCTGTGAGCCAGTACTTTTGGGATCATGTTAACAGTTTGCTGTCGTATTTCAATCACTTGAACTGTGCAGAATAACCCAAGATGTCCCTCCCTCAGGGTATTAAGTAAAGATTGCGGCCCCTGTGATAAGGGAAGATTCTGACAAGCATTAATCTGCAGGAAGCAGTTTGGTGGGAAATAAAGGGCAAGAGCATCGCCAAATGGCCTTTTCTTGCACAGGGGATGCTTTATGTAGGTGCATGCACATTTTGTGAAGAACCGTGTTTCCCCAGCATTCTCTCATTGCTACAAACATTGGGGTGCATTCGGGTGGTTTTCAGCATCCAGAGCTTTCAGTTTATGCAGATTTAGAAAATCTTTAATTAAACAACAGAAGGCATATTATCCTGTCTCCTTTCATCAGCTTGGTATCCATCAACTACAGCTGGCACAAACCAATTATCCCTGTGGCAACCACAGCTTTTGACAGCTCTTGACACAGACTGCTTTCAACTTGTAGGCACCCCATGCTATTTTTGTGTTTCTGCAGATGATGGAAGGCTGCGCTGTGCACCTTCTTTTCTTTGGGGAAGAGCTGCTGGACTTGTGCAGCAATGGCAGTCAGGAGGGGGCCTTTGAGACTGCTCTTCACCAGCAGCCGGCAGTGCAACATTGGAGAAGTTGGCCGTCCTCATACTTGGTAAGCAGGATGTTTCCATCAGACTGAAGCTGGTACTTCAACTTTGTTATGGTGTCCATCATTGCATCCATCCTGCACCGCCAGGGTCAATGATGTGTACCCTAAGAGAAGCCTGTGAGATGGCACAGCCTTTCTGTTCTATGAAAGGGGTATGATCCTGTCTCCCCTCCTGTGTGGGCTCTGTGATCACCTGCAGGCTGTGGAGCAGTACGCAAGTCAGCAGAAACCTGTGGCAATATTTGAGAGGAGAATAAGAAAATAATACCAAGAGGTCTTTCAAGGCATTAACGTCAATTTACAACTAATTAGAGGGCAAGAGGCTCCTCCTGGGCTAGTGACCAGACTGGCTCTGCTTCATGACTGCTCTGCAGCTGACAACAAGCCATAGGTGACTGGGAGATCAGACTTTGGGCTGGACATCTCCACCCCACTCAACAGCAAAGCCAGCCAGCAGCCCGGCAGTCACTTCCCGTGCAAAGATGGTCTCGTGGCTCACAGGGAGATTTAGCATTTTCCTTAGTTTGATCCACTTGTCCTTTTCCAAGAGCCTAAGCCAAAAGCTATTGACTTAAATAGGCTTTGCACTGGGTTTCAAGTTTGTTGGAATGAGGCGCAGATGAAATGGTCCCAGATGTCCTTGTTTATAAAAATATTACTTATTTTCCCTCTGTGCTTAATTCCATGATCTAACAGAAATATGAAGCATGTTGTAGGACACAGTCACTATCTTAAGGACAAAAATTTGCATTTTTCTTCGCAACACCTCCCCACAGATTTTTAGACCAAATCTCCTCTCATGGAAGTCAGTGAGCATTTTAGAATTGAGATCAAGGAGGATCCAGAGCAAAGTCCCTCAACACTTTTTTTTTTTTTTACCTCAATAAGCTGCAGCTCTGTGCTGCAAACCTGGGTTTAGGTTTGCATACTTTTCTCCCTTCTTTTAATGGAAACTTTAGTTGACATAATTTCTGGATAATATTTTAGTTGACATAATTTCTGCAATATACAGTCTTTTAAAGAGTCAATGTAGAGATTGTCAAAGAGTCAGGAGTCTGATTGCCCCCAAAGCTAGGGTTTTTTGGGAGTGAAAAACAGAAGTACCAAGTACCAGTCTGAGGAGCAGGAGAACAATTTTATTACCAAATGCAGAACATTCTCAAATTCCTGGAGTTTACATTTAAAAGGAGATGTCTAAGAACCTGAATTTGATATTTTGCATGTTGCATTTGGGAGGAAATTGTAGGGAAATTTTTTCCTCAAGTACCTCCATGTGTACTTACCTAGACTGATCTTTTAAAAATTGTCTCTTCCATAAAAGGTAACATTTTGTAAAATTCTGAATTAAGATTGTATGGATTTTTAATAGAATCTGAAGATACCATCAGATGTTTGGATACCTCTTTAACACACTGGCAATTTAGACTCTATAATTTTAGCCACTGGAGGGCTCCCCAATTTTTTAACTAATTTAGTAGGACATACAGTATGAAAAAAATGGAAGAAGGAGCTAAAGCAAGGTGGTCTTAGTCACTACCAGTGTCTCTACAAATTTCATGCAAATTCCAGGTATTCTTCTATGTATTCCTCAACTGAAATACTGGAAGAAAATAATTTTAGTGTTTCTGGTAGAATAAATATTTCACTATGAGCTGGCCAACTGGCAAGACTGGCTGTAATTGACTAACTAGATATGCATAAAATTACAATAAAATTAAATTCTCAGGCTTGGTAGCATCATACAATCAGGCAAATTCCCCACAAGTTTTACTTTAATATATCAGTCATTTCATTTAATATATGAGGTTTTGTGTGGATGATTTACAGTATCGTTGCAGCCCCCCATACTCAGCCTGCCAACTCACCCCTATGCAACTGTTTGACTGATATGCTCCTCAGAAGCAGATGGCCAGAGAAACTGTCCTGCTTTTTTTACATATTTATCTAAATTTTCTATACTGAAGATCGTTGTTCATGGCTGGATCAGGTTGCAGCACAGAACAGAGTCTACTCCTGCACCCTGCTCTGGCCATTGCAGTCTGAGCACTGAGCTAACCATCTTCCAAGATCCTATGCTTAGCTCAAGGAATTGTTTTCCTTTAAATGGAAGAAAGAACGGACCACAAAGAGAAGAGAGGACACATCCCAAGATGAATCATGTTAATAGCTCCTGCTGGATGAAGTATATCCTGCTTTTCCAGACGTGGAGATGTCCCAGACTGTGCAGGGCACGGACTCCTGCAGTCACATATACATCTGCTTTGTTGTATGAGTGACTGTAGAGGCAGCACCACTGACCTGTTTCACCCCTCTGATGCTTAGACTGTCCAAGAAACTAACTGAAATTTTAGGTCCAGTTTCACAGCGTTAAGCCACAGAAAATGCAGAATCTCCTCAAATAATGCTGTTTATTCATACCTGCTGTGGTCAAGGGACTTGCTGGTTGCCCTGCCATATCCATGCTTGGACCTTGTCAGAGACCTGGTGGTATACCTCTTGCCAGAGCTCACTGTGTTTGTGTTCCCTACAGAAGGAGAGGCTGATAACCCTTTGCAATGAAGTGTTTGCTGGTGAATACAGGAGGACGAAACATGAGCATGCCTGTCCCATCAGCAACCACTTTGTCAGAGCTAGGCTTGAACTACTTTTATACATAATGTTGCAAACTTCTCCATCCTACTGACCTGCCAGCTGCCTCAACACCACCATCCTGATCAGGCACAGAACTGGCAGTCTGGTATGGTTGGGATGATGCAGCTCTGCAGAGGTTGGTGTGTATTGCAGAAATCAGTGTGAAGGGGGAAAAAGCTGAATTATGTGTCTCAGACTTGCAAATCAAGGCACAGATAATGCAAACATCCATCAGTGTAGATGCATTCAGTATACCTTTAGGGAAGAAGAAATGAGTGGCATCAATGTTTCACTATGTTTTTTGTCTTTCATACTACCTTTGTGCAAGGCCACCTGGCAAGCAGTAGTTGTAGTTTCCTTAGCAGAGAGGCATATTTGATGCTAAGAAAATATTAACACAGATGAAGGGCTGGTAAAATATTTAAATATCAGACATTCCTCTACTCTTCATCTTCCCACTTGGCACAAATCACTGCCATGATTTGGAATGTGATCAAACATGTTTCATAGGTACAAAGAGGCTAATTTATAAAGAAGGATTAATCCCTCTACAAGACCAGGCTGGTTGGAATTTCTCTTTCCCCTTTTCATACTGCAAGGCTCTCAAACCTTTTTCCACACAGTGCTTTTGTGGAGAACTTTTTCACCAACATGACTTACAGCCTTTTGAGGCCACATGTTTTAATTCAGAGATCCGGAGGCTGAAAATTCCTATTTATCCACAAGGCACATAGTGTTTTTCCCTTGGCACTGTGGACATCTTTTCAGTAACCCTTCAGCATACTTCAAGCTTGACCCGTAGAAGGGCAGGCAAAGGTAGAGCGAGCTCTGGGACCAGAAGAGACAATGATCAAAGGTGGCAAGTCATGCCAAATAAGGTGCAGATTTGCATCTAGAGGTGGTGCAAATGAAGTTCCCTTAGGACATGGGAAGTGAGCAGAAACAAGGGGAGCACATGGTGACCTTCAACACATGTAATGAAGGTACATACACCATGACAGTGAAGGCCACAGTTCAGGTGGTATGGAACAGTGTTGCTTTTTGTTTTAAATGGGCCGTCCCATCATTTCAATGGGTGCCCCTTAACACTCTGAGAAATTGTGGATTATAATTTCCTATGCATATTTCTCCTACCTTTTCTGAGAGTTAAGGTGTCTGTCACATTTCCCTCACTTCTCTGTCAAGAATCCTCCTAAGTTTTGTATGTCCTCACCAACAGCATCAGTACACTGAGAAAACGTAACAGCAGTTTTAATGGGGGATTTCTGCACTGTGGGACTAGAGTTTGGAACTGATTGCTTTCTCATACCCAGTTTATCTCCTTCCTCAAATTACTATTTCTCACTTTAAACAAGAACTAGCTGACTTCAGAGCAAAGCTGTGTTAAGCCTGTTGGGTTCACCCACAGAGGCACAGCCCATGTGCTGCAGACTTTTGAATCTAAATAATGAGACAGAGGGTGGGAAAAGGGAAACAATATTATAACTGCCCAGGGAGGGGAAACAACCTCAAAACTGAGAGGCGTTTTTCTAGAGTAAGCTGTGGAAGTTACTGTGGACCTTTATCTGTTGGATAACCATCTCCATGCACACACTCATGCCCCCTGCCCAAGCAGGGTTCCCTGCTGTGATGCCTCCCCTGGGGGCCCCCAACACCAGTGCCAGCTCTGCAGGATGATCCTTCTGCCCCACACCTTGGGCACAGTCATGGAGGTTCCTGAACTTGCCTCATCCTGGTGTTGCTGGTTAACCTCCCTGTCTTCTCTCCCCCAAACCAGCAGGAGCCAACTTAGCTGGCACTGAAACACCAGAGGCACCCAGCAATGCTTTAACCAAAAGCAATTTCTTCTTTGCTGGAAACAAGTCTGGGTCTTCTGTAGCATTTTGAAGAAAGATGACCTCCTAGTTTGCTCTGGAAGCATACCCAGTTGGCACCAAATAAATGACATCAAAGTAACTCTCTGGTGTGAAAAAGGAGACTTTTTGCCTCATCCAGAGCCAACTGCCCATCTAGCTTGCCCTGGTACCCTGGGACAAGCCCCTTGCCCCACCGTATTTCTTGTTTTAGTTGTCACCATAGCAGAGCTACAAACACACATGCACAGAGAAGCATCTTCCGGACACATGTGTTGATCATTAGTTAAATAAATTAATTTAAACAACAATTTGGCATTAGAGCTATCATAGAACTTTAAAATCATTAAGTGTTCAATTATTTCCGAGAGAAGCTTTGAAGTGGTGTTTTTAAATTCAGCTCTCCAGCTGCTATCAGTGAGCTGCAGAAGAAGGCATTTGCATAGCCCTGGCTTGGATGCTGGCAGCCTTCCTGTCTATTATTTTATTGGGTCTAGATGCAGATTGTGGCAATAATGTAAAGGTTTGTCAAAGTGTTTTTTTACTGTTTGGTTTTAAATTTACATTACAAACAGCTCTTTAAAAAGATCCAGTTAATCTCAGCTTGGCCTGTTGCCTGGGAAATTTTCTGTGTGGTGTTTAATATTAAATATAGCTCTTGAAAATTTATTTGCTGAAGTGTTTATAATTATTGCTCTCTTCATCACAGTCTGAAATTGGTTATTTCATGAGTACACAGGTAAGAATGAGGCTGTCCCTATGCTTCATGAAAAAAATCACCATAATTTTGTTAATCACTGAAAAGCTATTGCTAATACATTAGCCCACAGAAGATGAGAAAGGGGGAACTGAAAGGTTTCTGTAAGAATGCCTAAAGAAATGGCAGAAACACGATACAGCTTTCAAACACAGACAAGGCTTCATTCTTTCTGTCTTGTTTGATAAAAAATGAACCACATAGTGAATGCTGTTAGCTTCATGTTACTCCTGTCAAATCTTTAGTAAGTGGGTGTCCAGGGAATTAGATCATAAGTGGAGGGAATGTTCCTCTCATTCGAAAGGTTTCTCATTGTGTTTATTAATTTAACCATTGACTTTAAGCAGACAAAATATGCTGTTTTCAAAGGGATTCAATAAAGTGAGATTGTCCTGACCCCTTTACAGGCTATTCTGAGAGATACTAGTCCTATGTATCAATGGAAATATCCAGAGAGAATACATGTAATATAATTATTCATAAAAGAGAGCTAAATCACTGAGCAGTTACACATCACTTTAGGCTGAAAATATCTTCAATTAAGGTAGGAATGAAGTAATATCACATTTTATGCAAGTTCCCATCAATAAGTCTGACACATGCCAGCTCCCATTTAATAACATATTTTACTTCTAATAATTCTCTTTTTTTTCCTGGTTCAAAAAATGTGGAAAAGGGCTCAACTGTTCACGGAAGTGAAATGTGGTTATAGGACTAATATAAGATTTCGTGTTTTAGGGCACAGAACAATTCCCATCTGTGGAGGCTAAGATGCATTTTCCTGTTTGGAAAGGAGCACCAACATCACTGGGATGCCTTATCACTGGACACAGGAAATGGGAGAAGAGGAAGCATTGGTTAAAACCAGCCTGACAAGTCCTGTGATCCATGCATCTCCATTTCTGTCCCCAAAATGTCTGGGAGGTCCTTGCTGTGAGAACCTGTGCTAACTACCTCCTGTAAGTAAACTGAAATGGGCATGCAGTTCTGGCACACAAGTATTTTCAGAGCATTAGGGCTTTCTCAAATAAAGTGAATAAAATACAACTTCACCCTGGGTAGCGACTAAGAAGAGAGATAGAAGTAAAAGAGCAAGGTGCAGGAGATTGAGGGACTCATCCTGAGTGACGGGCCCTGGGAAACCAGAGCACCATTTCCAGCCCAGGTGACATGCTGCAGCTAGAGAGCTGAAGAAATGAGGTTCTTTGCCTCTGTTAAGCATCCTAAATCCCACTCTGCATGGATTGCAGGGACATTCTGCACCTGGATCTCAGTGTCTGCAGCACGGAGAGAAAACAGGCTGGGAAGGGAACCAAGAACACCTGGAAGCTATTCCCATGGGGAGCCTCACTAAACCCAACCCCACACAAGCATGCTCAGTCAGAAAACAGAAGTGCTGCAGCTCCTGACAGGCAGCTCTAACAGCAGTGTAATCAGAGGAAAAGAAGCAGAGCAACCCTGCAGCAGCACTTAGGAAGCAACAGCCAGGCTGCAAAAGCAGCAATGTGGACAGAAGCAGCTAGAAACCTGAATTTCCATGTCAGTGCCTCATGCTTCCCTCCCTCCATTATTTCCCTCAGTGAATGGTTTGCAAACTGGGATTCAGCGGTTTAGGTTTCTAGTGGCATTTCAGGCACCCTCAGGTTGCAGAGGTCTGCACAGTGCTGGCAGGTCCCTGGGAGCTCTGCTTCAGTGGAGCAGCCACTGGAGACCAGGTGGGAGAGCAGAGAACATCTCAAAAGGCATCACACCCCCGTGTTAGGCAACTAATTCAAGGTAAACTCAAGGAAATCCCAACAGATATATGAATCTAGAATGAAGGGAATGAAAGGTAAAATCCAACAAATTATTTTCAACACTGGCCTAAATTTAGTTTGTATGAACACACACATACAAATCTGTTTTTATAAAGAAATACAAATAAAAAATAAAATGTATTTTTATAAAGTAAAATAATGTATTATTACATGTTGTGAGAGAACATGAAATACAGCAAATTCTGCATAGCAAACACCTTTGCTGAGAAGTTTTCTGATGCACCTAACCAGTGCCGGCCTTCCAGGAGATATCCAGTTTTGGCAAATTGTGTGGTAGGAATGCTTTTGATGGTCTTTTTGGCTATTTCTTATGTATTGGGACATGACAGCCCCATGTGCAGCCCAGCCTCATTCATCTCTCAGGAATAGTGTTACTTTTCAGTCCCAGTGACAGTGCTGTGAAGTTTCTTAGGGTTTTAAGATACGGAAAGAGTGGAAGTAGAACCTGAGCCTTTCTTGGTGTCTTGCTAAAATCTATTCATATTGCTACACCCTCATTTGATATTGCCCTTATGTATCTTGCTGATATTTTCTAACAGACCAGTTCTACCAGTGTTCATTAAAGAAAAAAATGGAACTGAGAGGTACCAAGGAAGCTGCAAACTAATACCGGTGAAAGCTTAAGAGGACAGAGGGTATTGCAGTAAGTCTTTCCTACCCCTCCCAGCAAATGCTCCAGCAGGGAAATAATCTGGTTCTCCAGACTACAAAATAACAAATACAGGATTCATGTCTGACTATAAACTGCCCTGAAAACCATAAGTGTAACTCTGAAGAAGAGATTCCCACTGAACGGTATATGGGAATTTACAGTATGTTTTGCATGACATGTCTGCAAATGAAACTAACCACAAAGATAAAGAAAAACAACAGTTTTTATGTTGTTGAAGTGAAATGCTCAAATGTGACTTACGTGAGAAAACTACTATTAAAATACCAAGTCAATATTACCCAGAAATCTTAGGTAGTGTAAAATGTGAAATTTTTGTCTCTCTGTTTCAATTTAGAAGGATTTTTCCCCTGCCTCAAATGTCTGTCCTCTGAAAAGATATTCAGGTTCCCAGCAAGCTCTGCTATTTCATTGTTCACCTATACTTCCAGTCTTCTGAGCTAATCAAATACAATTATCTTTATTGACTCTTCTGTCATTGGCATGAGTTGGTTGACTTCAGCTGTTCAGGAGTCACTTAGAAAGTGTAAGTTGTTTCTGAGCAAAAGCAGGGGCTTTCCTCTGTCATTCATTATACCACATCTTCGTGAAGGGCAGAGGAAGTAATTTCAGTGTTATGCTTCTTGAATAACATTAGAAAGCTTTATGGTCTGCAAACATACACTCACCTCTCTCTGTGCAGCCTCCAGATACAGCTGTAATGGATATACCTGTATTTATTGACCTGTAAACTAGCTTTAAAATACACCTAAATAACCCCTCCCAGCTGCGCTCCATCACTGTTCTCAGTTATATTCGCGTGGTTTGGAACAAATGGTCCTGATTTCTCTGGAGCTATGGGATATGGTAAATGAAGTGTGAACGTGATATTGCACCAAATGTTTGAGTCCATAAAAGTAGTGACCTAGCACACACATTTGTTTATACCTTAAAAATATCATAAAACTTTGCACAGGTAACATGGCCAAAACCCACAAAGACTGAGGCCAGCATATTGCAACAAGCAACTCTAGAGAGGAAGGGTACAGAAATGTGGTTGCCATAAGACCAGCCGGGAGGTCCTGGAAAGAAGCACAAGGGCACACACGATGCACCGCATGAGCTGTGGCCTGAATGCATTTCAAGTGCTCAGCTGTAGATGCAGGCGGTGCAGGGCACATACTGTACATCCGATCTGCCCGCCAGCATCAGATGTGCTGCGAGCATCCCTGTAAACTGATCAGTGCAGGCAGAGCCTGCCTGCCCAGTGTTTCTGGACCTCTGCAGGCAGGTCAGAGCCACTGCTGCCACTCCAACCAGTTTGCCAGGTACTGCTGGACCACGTGTCCGGATTCTCCAAATGCTGCTCAGAGCTTGTGACTGGACACGTGTGGGACAGTTTAGGCAAGCGATAACACTGTAGAGCTGCAAACAAAGTAAATTATGACATGAAATCCATAGACTCTGTCATGCATAACATGGGAACAGCTATGGCTGCAATCCTGGTTCCTGTATGGATGGCCCTGTTCTGTTCTGCTCTGTTCATTGATGGTGTGGGAGAGCCGTCTGACTGGAACGGGTTACTCTGGGCTTCATATGGCACGGGGAGACAGCTGTGCATCAGGGAATGCTGAGAAGGTGCATAAACTCACCAAGGAAAAGGCATAAACTATTGTGGGAACTCACCAGACATTTTTCACATGTGTGAGGAGTTGGTGCCATGTTCTTTCACCCTGCACCAGTGAGTTTTTAAGCAACCCAGGCAGAGAAGCATCGTCAATCCTGTCAGCAGCATATAAAATAGGATGAGTGAACTGTCTCCCCTGTAGCTGGCTGCCCCTCTCCTCCCACAGTGCCACCCCAGCACGGACAGGGAATGGCTCATGAAGAAGAGACTGAGTGGTTGTGGGTTTCCAGCCTGGCCTGATAAAGCAAGGAGATGTGATGTGTGGCTGAGAGGTAATAACAGCTTTAGTTTTAATATGCTGCTGAGTAGGGGTCAGAGCCCTTATAGAGTCATGGAGCTAATGAGGCCAGAAAGGTTTTGACCTGGCCAGCAGATGAACAGGGGACCTGGAGAAGAACCCAGAAAATGCTGGCAGAGGGTGGTGAAGGCAGCAGCACTTGCACTGCTGTGTTACTGAGATGGGGCAAAGGCACTTGCCTGTGGCTATTAGATGGTACTGGCATTTCCCAACAGGACCCCTAAGAGACGAGCTGGTACTTTCCCCTTCAAAGCAGGCTCAACTCTTGGTATTTTGAACCAATACAGAAATGAAGGGGCATCAGGTACAACCCCTGACAGAGGGAGGGGCAGCAGATACGAAAATCACACTCCCAAGGAAATCTCTTGGTTGGAGATTTTCTCACGAGCCCCTCCCTGTTGCCTAACTGCAGCTGAAAAACCTACGGTTTATTACTGTGTAAAATACTGACATCCTTGTTGGGAGCTCCCCAACCACAGTGGCTGCCTTGGCTCCAGAGAAAGCCTTTACAGTTCATTGCCCAGGGAGTCAGCTCTCAGGAATACAGGATGCTGGTGGTGGCTGTTCTCATCTGGGGCTCAAACAGCCAAAAGCTGAAAAAATGGGGGACACGTGACTCAGAGTTTAAAACTGCTGTGGTTCTGTGGGGCAAACATTATTTTAAATGGAGTGACTATTTTTTCATGGGCAGTGCAGGCTCTGAGAAGTTCCCATATGAGTTCACTTACCAAAAATCGTTACTTTAGTTCTGATGCAACATATTATACAAACACAGCACATACAAAATCTATAGCAAGAGAGTGCAATCCTATAACTAGTTTTACAATAAAGAATTAATAAGAACACCAAAACGACTCTTTAAAAATCTCATAAGCAAAACCAGATTGAAAAGCATTAGTGATAATAGCAATGCAATTCCAGTTTAACTCCATTAGAACTGAGAAATTACCAGTAAATGACAAAGAAGTGTTTGCTGCACGCCAAAAAATCCAGATAATGTCAGATTTTGTTAGCTTTTCTCACGTTATCTATATACAATACTGCTCAGCCTCTTAATGGAAGGTTTGACCCTGCATTTGCTTTGTTCCAGACAACAGTATCTCCCGTTGGTGTGGCATAATTGCTAGGTATTTTTCACCGAATATACACAGTTGGTTCCTTCTCCCTTTATATTTAAAGGTTTTATGGACAAATACAATGTCCTATAAAATGGTACTGTAGAATCTGTGACTGCATTTGAGTTCACACATCCCCTGCTTAACAGTGAAATATATTTGCTCGAGGTTCAGTAGTCACCAACATTATTCCTTTATTATCTGTTGGCAGATTTGTTTGTGCTGTATCATAGTGTGCATGAATGCCTGTTTTACATTTTCTGAGAGGCTGCATTTTTATTTCAGCATACCTATACACACTGTCAAGCACCCAAATTCAGCTGGAAATTTCTTTCACATCAGTAGGTTTTTCTTTGTTCCCTTTTTTTATAATAGTTCAGAAAAAAATCCAAGAGCACAACAGTATAAAATGGGCATACATAAGCACACATATCTTGTCAAGATGAGAAAGCAAGATCCCAAAAGCATTCAGAAGGAAACAAAGAGACAAGGCTATCCTTGAATCAAATTACAACTCCTTTCAGCAGTGTTAGCAAATACTTTTCCAAAGTATGAATATTTCCTCCTTTTTCCAGGACCATTTTAAAAATGTTTGGTTCTGCCCTGAAAATTACCTGATATTAGGCTTACATCTAATTTATCCAAATCTAATAGTTTCATCATGGATGTCACCTGTGTGCTTCGGGGGGGGGGGGGGGGGGGAAATATCCAAGATTTGGATAGCAGCTCTCTAATCTGTGCTCAGAAAGGCCTGCTCTGCGCATGTGTATGTGTGTGTGTTTGTGCAGACATGCACATGTGTATGTGTAGGCAAGGGGACATGGCCAGGAAGGCAACCAGATAATAAGCAGCTGGGGAAATAGGTCTAACAGCCCTCTGTCAGACATCAGCCATATCCCCTCGCCCTCCCCACTGCCTCCTAAGCACCCGGGTACTCGTCAGAGCAGTTCCCCCACATTGCTGGGAGCAAAGCTTTCCCCAGACTGTCAGGAAAGCTCACCTGCAGGCTGGGGGAGTGTCAAGACCCACGATGGGAAGCTGGCAGTGAACCTTGTAACTCAGACCAAGGCTTCAAGCCAGGAAGAAAACAGAAACTGGGTGCAAAATCCAACTCTGAATGTGGTAGCTAGTGCAAATGCCAAACCTAATGCTGGTCAGAAACGTGTCAGTCTCCAGCTAGAAATTAAGTGCCTTTCAGGGACATGTACAGAAGCTGACTTTGGAGGAAGGGATCATGTGCCATCAGTAAGGGAGAGCTCTGCTGAAGTGCAGTGGGTGTGCATGAGGCTGGGTAGGTGTTTGCTCAGAAGGTCCTGTTTAGGTGTGCAGTGACCTACACCAGCTGCCTGTAGCCACAGCCATCCTCAGAGGGGCAAGGATCTGTCTGGCTCCATCTGAGGAGGGCCAGGCAACGACTCCTCCTTAGAGGGGTTAACCCTCTTTAAGCTTCTGATTTTGGCCCAAAGCTTTCCTGACAACTTCACTGGTACCATGTAATTTCCAGTCCACTGGGTGAAACAGGGGGAAAAACATAGTATGTCAAAGAGCTGCCTCCCATGGGGTCCCATTGCAACTCTTCAGGACTCAGTACTGCTTGTAGTTGTTCCCCAGGTGTTGGGGAAAGGGGGAGCAGAGACCCATTGCTGGTGGCTGCTCAGAGAGTTTGCGTGACCTCTTCTAACCTCCAGTATAAGTGTCATCCATAGGTGGGCTGCTGACAGATCATGTGTAGGGAAGGTACTTGGAGCAATCTTCATCTTAAATTAAGATTTTTTTTCCTGTAATTACCAATTACCATAACAAAGAAACTGAAGGAGCTGATCTGATTTGTATTGAGAACAGTTTTGTTTCCACTTCTTTTCTCTTGTCTTGGGAATAAAACATGCAAAGTACCAGGGAAGAAACTTTTTAATAAATTTATGAATTATAACTAAGCATTTGAAAGATTACATATATATCTATGCGTAAATATATACATATGTAGGAAAGCATAGAAAAGCATCAAGTTGACAGAAGATATTTGTTTTATCTCATGACTAACAATCCCCCTGAGAAGTGATATGCTGTGTCTTTTAACCTTCCTGTATTTTGCCATCGTAATTTCTCTTACCCTCAACCACCTGCCCCTGCAAGCCAAGCTAGTAAGCCAAAATCTGGAGTTCACCAAAGAATCCTAATCATTGTTCCCCACCACTCAGGGCAGACAGTGAGACACCTGCACTCTGTGACGCTCTTTGGGTTTTATCCCAATTATTATAATGGCAGTACTGTCAGAGTCCTACAAATACAGATGAGGTAACACCTGCTTTTTCCTTTTCTTCTGCTTCACTTGTGATCAAAGCAGTCCCAGTTTCCACACTGACTCCTCTTAGGATCTATCTAATACAGAACATGCGCTGTGAAACTGCTGCATGCTGGCACCGATGCCTCCACCTGTGGTTTTCTCTAAGTGTTGCATCCATCACGCAGGGTGCACAATAGCCACTCAAGTCACTGTTGGGTTTATGTGGCAAGGTTTTGGTAGCGGGGACAGGGGCAGCATCGACTTCCCAGGTGGTGCTACCAACCTGGGCTCTCTGCAGGGTCAGGAAGCTCGAGGATCCTGGAGTCTCTGGCCAAGCCAAGTGAAGTCCAGAAACATTGAACTGTTAAGCTGTAACAGCCCTCCACATCTAGATATTTTATGAAGAAGAAGGAAAAGGCTCTACCCAGGGAAACATGGGTGAACCTCCATTTTTGAAACCTGCAGTTTCTTTCTCCTGGCTTCCCTTCTTCATCCTTCAGACATCTGAGCTGCATCAAGGATTTCTTTCCTTTTCCATCACTGACTTTTCCATTTCACTTTGTATGTCATTTTAGGTCCATGAACTAGTGGGTTTGTTTTGTTTTGTTTTGTTTTCTAACATTCGTTGTAACTTCAAAGCATTCAATTAGGTTTCTGTCTTTATCTTCTCCACTACCTTGCCAGCTCATCATGTTTGTTTCAGGCTTTTCTAACTTCTCATTGATGCCCTGTGCTGTCATTAAATTCGTAGTGCCCTCCCTGGAAATTAACTCCTGCCATGTACCTTTCCTTTTTTTCTCTCTCCTCCCCCTCCAATTCTTGTAAATCCACTTGCTTTAGGATGTATTCCTGTGGTACAAACTGTACCTCTTGTGTACCCCTCAGCATTACACCTCATGGGCTTCCTTCGATCAAGATGTCTCCAGGGGAAAAAAGCTCCTCTTCACTGCTCTGTGTGCTTTAGTCAGTAAAACTCCAATCCACACCTGCATGAAGAACTTTAAGTAGTTCATATATGGGCAGCAAGAGCACTGTAAACATAATTTTTCTTAAAAATGTGCACCAGGGAATACAAAGTTTGTAGGTTGGTAGCTCTGCGTTTGCATTATTGGGAAAGTGTGCTTAAAGGCACGAGTGATAAATACGTGCAGCTCTGTAATGAACTCTGGCTACAGCAGGATTTGCTTATTTTCCTGCTGTAATATACCCATGCTGAATGGCTGAGAATGAAAACTTGACTGGGTGTGGGTGCATTTATACTGAACCCTGTCTTCTTGTCTGTCTGCAGATACTCATTCTGTAACAACCAATTTTTCTAAAATAAGTTATGAAAGTAGGGAAAACATCAGTTTGGTTGACACAAAGGATTAAAACCAAAAAATTAGGCATTTTGTAACAATCTTTGTGAATTTAGCCCTGTTTTACTTTGAAGATTCTCATTAACTAGTAACCACATTTAAAAAGCAGTCTAATTAAGAAGTATTCATGAAAGAGAAGGGGAGAGAGAAGGCTTTGAAATAGTTGGTAACTGTTAATAGTTTTTCCACAAGCACATTCTAATTCTGCATCATTTGTCACAGCTGTGAACTTTCAACATCTGAGCCTTGACTTCTTTATGAGAAGCAATCCTACCTTCTGTTCTTGCATGGGTGGTGAGCAGTCTATTTTTGTTTGTTTTGGTGCCTAACCACTAGTCCCTCCACATGGCTAAATGGCTGTTCCTTATTCACTTCAGCTACATCCATTTTATAGGTAAGATGCTTTCCTTCTGATCCTGAGATTTGAGACCAAGAACTTGTAGAGATATTGTGAAATACCCTCTTCAAGCACTTTATCTGCTTCAGACAAAGAGGATTTTAGAGCTTAATCCAAAGCCTACATCTCCCTAAGTCTGTAGTCCTTTATTACTTTTACTATTCTTCTTAGGCTACTTACACGTTGATTTCTCAAACAATTCTACTAGTTTTCACAGTTATTTTCCTCCCTTCTTTCTCCTGTGTCTTATAAGCTGTACCCACCAGCTATTATCCCCATTAACTTCTTCTGCCTGATCTTGGAGCCTTCTTTTGAGCATAACAGTTAGGAACGTAAATAGGAGGAAAAACTAGGTATTTGTAATGGTACCCAGAAGAAGTTTTTTTTGTGAATCCTACATCTTACTGATACATGCCGCCTCAAGATCACCATCACATTTATGTAGGTCCCACTTTTGTCTGTGTGTTAGAAAGCATCCTGTCTGGTGTTTGGAAGATGCTACAAAACCATTTTAAATCAGACCTGGTAATACAGTAGGCCACTCATGACAGTGATAGGACTCTGTTTCTGGTCATCCTTTTCCAATTCCATGCTAAATCAGGTGGATTCATCAGGACACTATATGCTTCTTTTGAAAGATTTTCTGATATTTAGAGCTGTTCTATTTTAGTAAAAGATTTTTCTTTTTAAAGGACAGAGTTTCAGTATTTTCTAGGCTTTGATGCTCATCTCCTTTTGACAGCAGGTCAGAGCTGGAAAAAAAATCTCTCCAGAGGGGAAATATAGCAAAAGGAATTTCTCAGCCACTGCTTGTGTATAGTGTCTAAGCAGAATCAGAAAAAAGATTTGGAAAAAATACTGTGGTTTACCCAAATATATCTACGAAAATATATCTGCCAAAATAGATGGCATTCTCGTGCAGCATACATGAGGTAACTCTGGTATGGAGTTGTTTTCTAAGTCTGTCCCAAGAAAAACCCTGTTATGTGAAACAGAAATTTTCCATGGGAAGTTTCAGTTAACTTGGTATATTGATCCAGAAGGCTTACCAAGCCCAGAATTGATTCTAGGAGGTGAAAGAGACTGAGATTCATACCAACCAGGACTCAGTGATTAAAGTGTTCTCCTGAGATGTAAAAGACTCAAACTGAAATTCTTACCTGTCTTTTTTAGACTAGTAAATATTTGGCTAAATATATAAAATAGGATAGTTCGTTTTGGAAGAGAAAGATATTTCTTCATAAATCTGTTTGTCCAAGAAGCTGCTTGAGTCATGGGTAAGCACAGGCAGACTTATTCATTCTACTATCACATTCAGCTGATTTCTGTCCCCAGGTTATTGTTTGTACACAGGTGGAGATGCTTGTACTCTTATCTATGTTTTCTAAGCACCATAGTTTTCTTTTCACTCTGTTCAGAATAAAAAGCTTCAAACTCCCGATTTTTTAAACAAAACTCCTCAGTTTTCTGGCCTGAGACAAGTTAGATCTATGTAAATGGTTAAAGCCACAAGAATACCTCATTCTGCTGGTATACCCCTGCATGAGGCTGGACTTATTAAACCTGAATAGCATGCCTATCTTTTCTACAAACATGCTTGAAATGGTATTTCTATTTTTTTCATAATACTTAAGATATTTTACTTTTTGCTGTTCCTCATTACTTACAGCAATTGTATGTACTGCTTTCCATTCATCCTCAGGCCAGGATGAAAGCTGATAATGAGAATGAGAACTCTGCGATCCTTTCTCACAGCTGGTGCTCCCAGTTCCACATGTGGCCCTGGGCCATAGGTTCAGAGAGAGATCTCATAGCAAGTGCGCACTCACAGGGGTGCCCAATATTGGAAGCACATGTAAGAGAATGCATTTGAAAATGAGATGGGTAAACCCATTGCTGGAAAAAACCTGCAGTACTGGGGACAAACACCTTCCAAAAACTAATGAGTCCTTGGCTGGAGTGGCAGTGATGTGTTTGGTTGATATGCTCTTGTCTTAGCTAAGTCGTCTAAATCTATTAACTGAACCTTTATTTTCAGTGTTAGCATTAACAGACTTAAGTATGGAAGAAGGTAAAACAAGTTGCTGACACGTTTAGGCACTGATCTATTACTGAAAAATGTGCCTCTCCCCGAGTCTGATTGGCAGTCATGATGCATTTCAGAGGTAAATAGCACCTGTGGAGAACACTGAATCCAGGCAGTAGGAGCTGAAGAGTGTTTATTAAATCAGCAAATGCGTTGAGGTTGTTCCAGCAAAACCAGATAAATGAGTTTAGTTGTCCTGTGCAGACCCTCTCTTGAGGTCCTCTCTTCAATGTGCTCCTAAAGCCCTGAATTATTATAATGACCCACATGATCTGTTGATTAGAAAATTAATATTTAACTGTATTGACTTGTTGGTAGTTACGTGACAGGCAGATCCTCAATCCCATGTTGACGATGGGAACTGAAAACAAAAAAAAGGATGGCTTAGATCCATTTGATAAGGCTGTCATCTTAAACAGTGCTTGTGTTTCCATTCTTAGAATAGGGGAAAAAGCCTTGCCATACTGGAGTGGAAGTCTCCATCCTCCATTTTAGAGATCTAGGATGAAGAACGCTAAAGCAAGAGCACGTGTCACTGTACACAATGTATGAACACAAACCCTCCCCCTGTCATAGCAAAAATCACAGTTCTGTACCTGACCAGTTAGCAGATAGCAGTTTTTTGATGTGTATTAACATGGAAGTGAAGTCTGAGGAGATAGATGTCATACCTGCTTGTACATGCATGCATGCATGCATCACTAGAAGATTTCTGTTTTCTAAACACCATATTTAAAATAAGCAAGCAGAACTGTAACATAGCTACTGAGTGGCTTAGTGAACAGCATATTAGAAAAGCAGAAGGATATCATAGCTCTCAGTTTGATTCTCATTTGTCAGAGTAAACTTTGAGTGACTTTCATCAAATTGCTTCATCTTTTTGTACCTTATATTCTCCATCTCTGAAGAATCAGGATAAAGAGATATTTTATAGGATGTCTGAGGCAAAGATTTGCTGTCAGTCTGTACATTACTTCCTTAGGAAATACTGGGGTTTTTTTTCAAAAATGAGCATTCAAAGCATGTAAAAACTACATTTCTGTCAGGAAACATGAAACATTGTTTCAGAATTATTCAAGGCTTTTATAGTGCTGAAGTTCTTGTGAGGATGGGGCTGGGAGTACTTTTGAGGACCAAAGTGCAGTGCATGACAAGTTACAGAAGTTCTCTTATTTCTTCATGATTAGGATTCTTGCTTTGTTTTGAAGCTAAAGATGATGCATGTAGTGGTAATTGTCAGAGTAGGACATGCTCAGGGATGAAGGTGGCTGTCCCAGGGTAGACAGAAATCTAATGGCTGATGGCCTTCATCGGTGAGTACAATTTGACATCTCCAGTGAGAGCCTACCTATGGTCTAAATATCAGCAGCTTAGCAAGACGTAATGATGAAGAAGGTGCTTTTTTTCATAGCGCTGTTGTGTTGCTGCCCCTGGGGCACTGTGCACCCTTCTGGTCACCTTAAGTCATACAGAAGGTGTTCAGAGTGATGGTGAGCATGCAAATGTGATAAGTGGGGAAAGTTAGCGTGGTCACAAACAAGTGGGGACACATCAAAGGGAAGTAAGTTAAGGAATGGCTGAGAGAATATGGAAAGGAGATGGGAAAGCTAAGCAAGGAAAGAGTTCAGGTTGTTGTTCCCTTAATTAGGACGGGAGCTCACTGCCACAAGAACTCAGTGAGTCATTCACAAGATAATTGAGCTCTTGTAGGTGGCAGGTTTTGGAAGAGATACAAAACCTGTTTCAGACCACAAGCCAATTTTGGATTACTGAGGGCCTGGACCTAACATGGGTGCCGGTCACTCCAGGTTTATACAGTTCTAACACACCAAAACAATGCTGCCGCCTCTATGACAAGACCCTAAACCAGAAAGATAGTTGGACTGATCCAGCTAAATCACTCACAGAGGATGCAGCAATAGCATTTTAGGCAGCGAGGATAAAATTTGGGTGAGTAACAAAATTGGCTTTTGTCATTACTTGCAATGAAACCCAGGTGACTCATCTACCCTCAAAAATTTATTTCCATGGCACTCTTAGTGTCATTTTTGACTGTGAAAGGTTCAACTGAATCATTTATGAATATATTCTGGCAGATCAGCCAAGGGATATTCTTCCAAGCCTGGTTTCTTGATGAGACAAAAATGGATAATGAAAAACCACATTCTGATCAAACTAGAGATTTATCCAAAACTTCACCTGAGTGCAGAAAAATTTAGTTCAAAGTTCTCCTCTGGTCTGGAGCCAGTGATTCAATCTTAATGTCTTTGCCTGTCAGAAAGGATAACATATAATTACCTACCTCACCAGGGCATTGCAAAAATTAGTTACTATTTGCATAGAGTGGTTGAATATTTTAAAAGTCTCCATCTCTGCTTTTGTGGAAGACTGTCTTTCTAAAGCAAAAGAAAATATTAGTAATTTCAAAGTGGTAGTAGGGGGGAAGGCAGTCTCCAGAGCACAGCTTGAGTAATTCAGTGATGCCAAAAGAAATAAGAAGGTGCTGGAGAATAGCTGGAGCATGTCATGCAGAAGGATTGGAGAGCCTGCTTCTGTAGCAGGCCTCCTCTCACAGGATCTGGGACCACCTATTTGTTGTTCAGATGGAAGCTTGTCTTCCATCTAGTGAAGGCATACTACACAATTATTTTGAGAAGACAGAACCAGTAATTAAAGAAAACATCAGGAAATTTGGTTTTTTCTTTTCTCTTTTCAGTTCAGCTGCCCTGCACTCATATCACAGCTTGTCCTCATTTCTTCAATAACCATACCTAATGGCACCCCTTTGCCCTCCCAGGTTTCAAGGGATGCCTGTGCCCCAGCTGCAGTGAGAAGATGTGCATCCTCTGCTCACCTCCCAGGATTTTGTGCTGCTTTTGCCTCATACGGCAGAACTGCAATGACAGGGAAGCTGTAATTTGGCTTCGGTATTTAGACTGCACTTATCAAAACAGTTCATTTGCATTCACAGTCTCACCCTTGATTACACCTGGCATTTTAAGTCCATTGCGTTTGAAGACATCTTGTCTGTCATTTGCAAGATAGGAGAAGCAGGGTGTGCTGGGTTCCCAAAAACTGCAAGGCAAAGATCTCTTTCTCTCCACATGCTTCTTTGATTCACTGTTAGTTTGCACTTCCATCAGCTGTAACGGCTGTAGTACATCAGGACTGAGCAGAGCAACAGAGACTTGTTCCAATTGTTTTGTAAATCTGTATTGCAGTGTCAGCAACTGTGATCGGGACTCCATGCACTATGCACCACACACACATGCCAAGGACACTGTTACTGCGTTCTGTTCTTTGGGGTAGGGATGTTACGGTTGGGGTATATCTTGGCTGTACAGAGTCAAGAAAGACTTACTAGGTTTTTTTCTTGAATTGTCTGATTTGAATTGAATTATTCAGAATTCAAATCATAAGGCTCTTCTGCTATGAATTATTTAAAACTCTGCTATACCGGCTTCCTCCATCTTTAAAATAGGCAGCCCTTCATCCACACAGTGTGTCGTCATCACTTATATTGTCCAGGCAAGATCTACTACACAAGGTTGCAGATGCAGTGCCTTGGATAGGTTTGCAAGAAAAAACGGAATTATGGCCAAACCCGTAACAATCTCAATGTAGAAAGCTTTTTTAGTTATATTTTATTGCCTGAGTGTTCATTAGCCACCTAAACACCCTTAAATCCCTACATAAAGGGTAGGGGAAGGAAGGAGGAGATCAGAACGGGATTACCCTGAAGACAGGGTGTTGAGGAGTCTCCCTGAGGTCTGGAAACACCTAGCTTGGTCTCCAAGGCTTGTGTTGTCCACTGAAGTGTGGCCTTTTGTGATTTCACATGCAGAGCTGCTTGGGTCTGTAAAAGAGAAAAAAGTATAGTAAATACAGATATTTAAATTTTACTTCCTAGGGAAGACTCACAGATAAGTTTGGAGTTGATCATAACACACATTATTTATATCAAAACATTCTTCCGTCTAGGAGTTTCCTGACTGAGGTAGGCATGCATCATCATGTACCATAGCCTAGTGAAGCATTCTCTTATGAACGTGAGGTTTACCTCATGCATGCAATGTGCTTGAACAGTTGTATTGGTTCTTTGCTTCTCAGTCCAGGATTTCAGGAAGAAATGTGAAGATGAATAAAACAGGGAAGCAAAAGGGGACATATGGAGGAGAAATAACGACCTGTATGCTAACCCTGCCAGCCACTGGGGAATGTTCTTTCCTATTTGCATAAGTATTAGTTTTATTATTTTAACTCATTACTTCTCTCTCTACTTAGTTTTATTTGGGGTGGGGATTAATTGGCATAAGATGCTACAGAATATGAATTGCAGCAGACTTCTGCTTTATTTCACACCTGGTTTGACACAAAAAAACAACTTTTCATTGATATTTCTGAGAAAAGACTCAGAAGGCATTTTAACCTACATAGTTTTCATGTGTAACAGGAACTAAAGGAAAAAGGATTACATTAAAAGAAAAAGATGGCCTTTTCTACCCACCCAATCTTTCAACAGTTCATTTCAGTTATTTATATAATGAAAGACAACAGTTCCAACAGAGAGGGCAATGTGCTATGAATTTTCCACTTCTGCATACATACCCCCTGTGGTAAGATTCTTAGCAATGACAAGCTACTAAAAAAGAGCAACTTTTGGTCTAGATTTTTTTTACATTCAAAATATAATTTATAACTAAAATCCCTCTGAACCTTATTAAGAAATTCCAGCAAAGATTTTTGCTTCAGTTTCCCACTTACATCAGCCCAAAGGAATAAATTAGAAGTGACTACCTTGTGCATGTAAATGTCCATGGGTATATGCATTCACATGAGAGCATTAGGTCTGTAGGAATATAACCAATGGACAATACAGTTGCAAAAAGATCTGTGAGAGTGCCTTCTGAAAAGCAACAACAGCTGAATGTGTTCTCACTAATAACAATTTGAAACTAGATTTCAGAACTAGCAGTCTTAGCTTATGAAAATGTGTTGGTTACACAGAGATCTGTGTGGCTGGTGGAAAAGGACATGGAAGCCCCAAATATCCCATTCCTCAGAAGGTCCCTTTATTCTCTTCCCTTTCTGATAAAAGATGCTCCTTTTTTTTGTTCATTTTTTCTTTTTTCTAAAGCCATATCCTCCGTCTTCATTCTATCTGCAAGTGAAAAGTGCACTCATTTAAAGCCATGAGACGTATATTTCTTCATTAAAAGTGTATTAACAAACATACACCAGAATTATATGGTTCATAATGCAGTCCCCATCACATTATAAAGTACCAGCAACAAGAAATATTGTCATCAACACTGCTTTATATTCATTAAGCAAATACTGCTTGAGACAGTGCTCAGATTTTCTTCATTTTTCTATTACATGATCCATCGGACTTTATTTTCATGTGGTTATGGAAACAACTGAACATTACACCTATAAGTTCTAGTTGCTTGCTCCATCATTTTCTTTTAATAGGTTTCAACAGCAAAGAGAAAATTAAACCAGGGAAATCTTGTAAGAGAAAATGAAGAGTACCTGATTATGACCATACAGCAAGTACTGAGAGAGGGTAGCTCATTTTAAGCTATGCCTATAGGGCACTTTCACCATTTTAGTTCCTAGGCATATAGTTTACCACTTACTCATATTTTGTGGACACAGAAGTCCGACTACTTGCAAGATCATACTTTGATGCACACTTATCCAAAAGGGAACAGGGACAGGGTCTGCATTTTATACAACAAATGAAAACAAACACAGACTTCAGCACTTAAATTTCAGCTACAGCCAAAATGATACCTCTGACACCCTGGCTGTAACTACCTTGGAGGTGCCTGGGTCTACACAGTCTGACATGAAAAACTGCTCATGCACTGGGCATCACCCCATGCCACAGGATGCTCCTCTCTTGGCTGGGCTAAGTGGCTGTGCACTTTTTTTCTGCTGAAACCAAGTGAAATCCAGGAGCTGAGGGTGGTTCTGTCCATGGGAAGGTTTGAGCTCCCTCCAGTAGCCATTGCCTGAGCCTGCTGTACTGGTGGGACAGGGTGCAACACAAAAAACAACAGCTGATGTTGAGAGCAGTGGTGGCAGCTGCTGCACTGTCCCTTTCTATGCCCCTAGACCTTTCCAAGGTGTAGGGAGTCACAGTGTTTGCTCAGGAGTGGGACAACAGCTCTGTGGGATTCAGTTTCCAACAAGAGCATCTTAATCAGCAGGCTGCATCTGCCTGTGGAAGCTGTGTAACCTTGCTGGAAAGAAGTTTAAGATTAACAAAAACAAGGCGGTTATGAGTGTTTGTAGTGTCAATGGGGCATTCAGCTAAGAAGGTACCTTTGGTTCATGAGGACTCTCAGGACTGCTACTGTGTTCTATGAGGTAACTGCAAAAATAAACAAATATACAAACCCAAAGAAAACCCTACCAGTGAGCAACTCCTGCTCTGCTCTGGGTCTTTCTTCAATAAGGCATGGATATAAGGTTACCTCCCCCATGATAATGTCTTAGACAGCAGATGGAGCTTCTGCCCTATAGCCCTTGGTAAGTACCTAAGGCGCTGGCTGACTTGACTGATTCAACAGGAGGCAAAAATGGCTGATTGTAGGTGACTTTCTGCTCCCCACTCAGGCTAGAATAGATTCTTTGTCTCCACCACAGCAGCTGGAGATTAACTACCAGTGCCCAGTTTCTTCCAGGGCCAGGCTAACTAATCTGCACTGCCATAGTCCACATCCCAGATGGAGGTATTTTGCTGTAAGAAATTGAGATGTTCTGTGGAGGAGAAAATAATTCAGCTACAGATTGACCTGTCTCCATAACAGCAACTGCATGCTGATTTTTACCTCTAAAATTGTCTGGTTTAAGATCTACCCAGAATCATCATGCACGACCTACTGTTTCTTTTAATCACACACGACCACAAGCTGCTTCCCAAACTTTAAAATCATCTTGTGGGTATGGAGAAATATAGAGTAAGCAGCACAGCCAGATTTGCTGGGAGGGTTGTAACTGCCTAGAGCACCTAATGGTGAAGAAATGAGACTTCAGCACAGTTCCCTCTCTTCTGTGTCCCTCCTCTGTTGCAGCTGTAGCAACACCCTACGTCCACCCTGTTGCTATGCCAGCTTCAGTCAGAGGTTATCTGTATGGTAATACACACCTAGTTATGGATAGTAACATTACTTTTATAGCATAATACGGAATAAAGGAGCAAAAGGAACTGAGGATGAACATATGTTGCTGGAGGACTGCAAGGTCCTTCCCAGAGCAACATAGCACTTGTTGTTTGGCCACATGACCTGTGCCACATCTACTTGCTTTCCCTGGGCATGGGTTGGCTGGCCAGAGTTCACTGGAGACACCAGCACATCCACCCAGCCTGAAAAGAAAACGTGTGTGTGTGTCTGTGTGTCCCCGCTGTGGGGCTTTTGATTTCCAAACTAGTTACAATACCTTGGGGTGTTCTTCTCATACTCTGTCCCCATCTTGCTACAACAGTCACTCCTACTGACACTCTGTGGGTCTCAGGCCAGTGCCTGAGCTGTATAACACATCAGAATTAGGGCTCTGCCTTGCAGTCTCAGAAGATTATGGTGGCTGTGATTTAATGGCTTACTGGCACCTATGCTGGTGCCTCTACTGGACATTACTGTCCCAGTAGCAGAGGCAGTGAATCTTTCCCAGAGCCCCAGCGGTTCAAAACCTCAAAATGACAAACCACTGCTGATTTCAGCTTGCTCACAGGTTTCGAGCAACAAACTGCAGTGGGCAAAGAGCAGAGGCACTGCCTGTTCTGCTGCTTTAACAAGCATGCAGTAAATCTTGGCAGATGGCTGGGCATCGTACCACCTTAAGTTCCCCTCCAGATGAACGCTAGCTCCATGATAGCAGCAGATGCACAGTGAATTCATGAAGTTGTTTTGTTGAAAATTGACACAGTAACGTGCAATGCAAACACCAGAAGCATCCAATGCCTGATTTGACCTCAAGCTTTTGGTGTGACCCACGAACACACATTAGCTCAGCCCACACAGGTGGCAGGATGTTCTCTCTTCTGA
The DNA here is from genome assembly GCF_965140245.1 of Athene noctua. NCBI lineage: Eukaryota > Metazoa > Chordata > Aves > Strigiformes > Strigidae > Athene > Athene noctua. The sequence goes on along the minus strand of NC_134038.1, from coordinate 72,272,614 downwards.
ACTCTGGAAGACCTGCAGATTCCTAGAAATTACTGCTGTACCTGTTTCAACTTGTTTCTATGTGCCCCATCATTGTTCCTGTTTTGCTTTTGCATCTCCATTTGCATTCCTTTATCCAGAATCTTCTACACAGTTTCTTATACATGCCAGTGTCCAGTACAGCACAACAGAGCTTGACTGGCCCACAATCAACTGTCTGATATAAGTATTAAGTAATTGATTTCTTTTTCTCTCTTTCATACCAAGAATTTTGAGGATACTTTGGTAATCCTGCCATAACATTGTGTGTTACTTCAGAGACTTTCAGAGGTCACTGAGTTACAAATAGCTGTCAATTTGTGAGACTTGAGCAAGCTTTGTGTAGCAGTTCGGCATGTAACATTACCACAGTCAACACTAATTTAACGTATAAACAGGTGCTTCTTGAGTGGTTTCTTTGGTGAGAGGAAGTATATTAAAAATAGACACTCTTAGTTTTGCAGTTACCTCAGAAATCAAGTTAAAAATACAGTTTTGAGGGTAACTTTTTACTGACAATGGATTTTGCACCAAACTGTCTCCTCTGTTCTGTGTAGATTCTGTTTTTAAGCAATGCTGTATGGTGTCACTCTCTGAGGTAACAGGGATTTTGGAATGAAACTTCTTCATTTTGTAACTTTCCAAATCCTCCTCTCCATTTTCTTGTCCTTCCTACACTGCAGGCTGCATTTTCCAGCAGGTTGAGATCTCCAACAATCAGATAATACACTTTGGTGGCACAAAGCCTCAGCACCATAAAATTCAGATATAACCTTGATGTTATGAAGATGTGTCAATCTTATTTAAAAATAATAAATCAAACTTTACAACAAACAAAGCATACTTAACTTGGAAATTCATTCTAAAATAAGAGAAACAAAACTCTGCCACCCCAACAGTGCTGTATAACTTAAAAGCTGCCATTACCTAGGGAGAGAGAGGAGTAATGTTTTATTCCTCATCACACAAAGACTACAAAGGCATCTCAGTGTGAGATGCTCTGTCTACAACACTGTTGCATGGGGCATCAGTAGACCTTTTTCCACCAGTTCCCTCTTGAGTGGCACTCCTGTGGTTTCTAGGAAAGGTGTTTAGCTGACACCAGACTTTAAAAAGTAACCTTGCAAGGCATTAAGGTGAGGTAGGAAGGATACTTGTCTTCTGGACATTTAGTCAGCAAGAGCAATACTGTGAGAGGAAAAAGCCAGACACCAGTCATGGCTTAGCATTATTCAAAGGGTGAAGTAAAGCTAGAGATTTAGCCAAGAAATGAAGTCATGCAGAACACCACAAGGTCATCTTCTAAACGAAAGCCTTATATGACACCATTGCTAGTATGTTCCATCCAGGTGTGGTGGTTCTTCACCTCATCATCCTATCAGAGATGACTTTTCTTGAGTCTTGTGCAGGTTAGGCATTAAGAAGCCTTTTAAAGACAGTGAACAGGACTAAGCTGGTCCACAAGCACTAACAGAGCTTTTCAGAGAAAGGTTTCCAGAATTTCTGTCTTTCTGTTGGAAATGGCTAAACTGTGTTAGCTAAGATTGTGTCCCTCCTTTCTCCGAACAAGTAAATACAAGTTAGTCTTTGACATAGGAAAAATCTCATCACAGCATTTACTGTCAGACAAAGCTAAAATAATTTTTTGTATCAACACTAGTGAGAACCTAACTGGTAGGATGTGCCTTTGATGACAAATGCTAAATAAAAAGTCTATCAAGCAATAATGGCCTATTAACTTTTCTCCCCTGAAACTAGGGTGAATATTCAACATAGAAATGTCTTGTACCCCACTTTTTCTCAGTTTCCTCTGTGCTTAGGCCAACTTGTGGGTTGGGTTGGGAGCAGCGTAGTCCCAGTGTTAAAGGTACACTGGCCAAAGCTGTCCCTATAACTCAGTCAGTACCATCTGGCCCTTCTGTTCATCTCCATTAATGATTTTTGGCTTTGTCTGGTGGCTGAGCAGAAAGGGCCTTACTGAATTAACTCATCACTTCTGCTACTCTCTGCAGCACCAGGCACGATCCTGCTAGACCTGACAGTCACTGACAGAATCAGCCTAGTGCCACCTTCTGCCTCAGATCCATCCAGGATCACAGGTCATCACCAAAGACCAAAATCAGCAGGAATCCAGGATTTTATTCCCTATTACAATTAGCTAAGCTACTAAACCAATTCTGATTTTGCAGCTCTTTCTGATATTCTCCCAACATAACAAGCAATAAAGCTTTTGAAAAAAAGGTCTTTTCTGTAGTTGTCTTGCTCAGTGCTCACCAACTGTTGGAGGCAAAAAAATCTGTGTCTCTATAGCTTCAAGCCACATGGCTTAGCTCAGCAGCCAGTTTTCCAAGCCACAGTTATAAGGATTACTAACTAACTACTCATTGCTATTATCTGTCACTAGACATTAATTTCGGGGCAGAGCTTGTACATTAGAGCTTTTTAGAAGATGCTAATGATGTAATTGTAGGCGATGGAAAATTTTGATGCCACAGTAACTGAAGAGAGAGAAATGAAGTCAAAATGTTACAAACCAATAATAAATCTAACTAACCAATAAAATCAAGTGGAATAAAAATCACTTTAAATGGCTTTGTATTTGCATTCCCCATCAAGGTCTCATTTATGCATTTATTGTTTGTAATATTGTATTGATCCTTTGCAAAGGAAAAACTCTACTGATTTTTTAAAAAGAAGGGAATAAACCCATAAAAACTTAATGTTCTTGTAAACAGGGATGGGCTGGAAGATTTCAAAAATATTTCACTATCCTGAACGCTCGAGTTCAACTATTTACCAGTAATAGCTCAGATGATAAAACTCACTCTGCTCATCTAAATCACTTATTAGAAGGAACCGGTTTACAGAAAATTCCTTTCCTTTGCCTTGGAGCTGTTTCCTGCATTGTATAGGCATTTGTAGATATGAAAAGCAGGTAAGATTTTTAAAAGTGCTGGGTTTCTAAAGAAACTAATTATGCATCTAGGAGGGCTTTCTGAAGTACCTAAATAGCTTGTAATCTATTTCTGTGGGTTTCAGCTCGCTATGATACCTCTGCAGACCTCACCAGGTATGTATTTGAATCCCAAATGTCTTTGAAAATATACTGCAGCAACCTCTCACAGTTTATGATACTGAGCATTTTATAATTTATCTACATTTTGGAAATCCTTAGCATACATTTTAAGTACATTCATTTCCCCAAAACAGGCTCCAGGGATGTGATAAGTGCATTTCTGAGAAACTGTGAGAGATGTTGGGCAGATCTATCTCAAACAGACCATGCTGGTTGCCTTTTCACAAGTGCAAATGGTACCAGTTTGTGGTTTCAGGCTCAGGGCATCTCCTGAGATACAGGGAATTTGTGTCCAACTATTATGAAGTACTTGCCACTGATTCCACAAAGTCAGTATATATTTTACAGTTTTTAACATAGGTAAAGTAGGCCTAGATCAAACATTTATGCTATTCCAGCAAGTCATAATGCAAGTCAGTCTGTCAATCATGCTCCCACACAGATTTATTATACCTTTTGATTGCCAGATCAAGCAGATTGAAAACAGAGGCTCCAAGAATGGTTTCATTGCTCTTCTTGTAAGTAATCAATTACTTCTAAATTACTTAATAAAGATATGGTTTTATGATGTCTCTTTTACAGTCTCCCTCTCTGCTCTGTCCAAATGCTCAAAAAATAGAGCTTCCCTATAAATCCCCCTCCTCCTTAGAAGCATCACAAAATGATCTTCAGCCAGCAGCTGAGATTGCTTCCAGCACAGACTAATCTTGATCCAGCAGTGGGCTTTGATAGTCAGTTCTGATCCAGACAGTCCTAGCAATCTCTGTTCGTGGGAATTGCTGAATTTCAGATGGGGCTCTGATGAACTCCATTAGTGTCAATGTGCTCAGCAGCCCCTGACAGTAACAGGGACTGCAGTGCTGTGGTGGCAATGAAATATTGGTACTTTGGTTAGACATGGACAGAGCATACTTGAGGGAAGATAATTGGTGAAATAGTCATAAACCAGCATGTTGTCAGTAATGGACGGATCAAAAACTGAACTTCATATTGTTAGGATGTGTCCTCCCGCAAACAAGGTCATAGCTCAAATGGACCCATTCTGTCAAGCATCTGGGAATAACCTTGTATTGATATGGAGGGTGTCATTTCTATGTCAGTTTAAGCTGATCTAAGACTGTATTGCTGCTGAAAATGATGTCTTATTCCCTCTTCTGACTGGTGGTTTCATGTCCCTGTGCCTGCCTCACAGTAATGCAAGTAAAAGGGCAGGAAAACACCAGGTGAGGGGCACCTCTTCTGACAGGGAATTGCTTGGTGCAGAACAATAGCCAGACTGCCTGCTGAGGGGGCAGCTTGGAAGCACAGAAGACCTCTGCTGTCTGTGGGCCAAAGATCAAAAACACAGAGAAGAATCTTACTGAAAGCTTTCAAATTGGTAATACCACAAAGTAGGGGATGCACTGCAGGAGCAGCACAAATCTCCTTTGAGCAGTGAGCACTCCTACATTGTCTAGAGGATGCTGGCTAGGCAGAAGTTGTCTTGGCAAAGCAGCAGAGATGCAACAGCAGCAGGTAGGCTCTGAACTTGACTGGTGTCAATAAATAAGAGCTGGTTAAGCTTGGTGTCATGTGGTTTTGCCTGTGAAATTTTCACCATGGGAAAGAACAAGTCCAAGCTTAGGAAGTGTGACACTAAACTGTTCTATACAAAGGAAATTAAGCTATCTCCTTCCCAAGTGCTGATCCAGGAACCTGTTCAATTTCTGCTCTTCTTCTATTGCACAACTTCAGACCAGAGCCATGTCTTTCCACTTCCTCAGTGCTCTGCTTTCTGATTTTCTTGTGTTGTGTCTCTGCCTAGCATCCACAGCCCTTGTGAGAGTTTAGTCCTGGCAAAGGGTCACTCAGAGCAAGCACAGGAACCATGAGCTCCTGCCTCCCAAGGGACCGAGTTAACACATGTAGGCGGCCCCATGAGAACTGCCTGCAGCCCATTCTCTTCACCTGGACCATATCTAGGCAAGGTAATCTAGCAGTTGAACAACCTTTCTGCAGCTCAGAACAAATGCCCATGCAGGGCAGTTTCATGGGATGATGCAACTCAGTGGGGTGAAGGCTACCTGGGCTATGTAGGGTTTCATACAACCACAGGAACAGCCCGTGTCTGCCTAAAACTGTCTTTGGAACAAGTAAGTCCCATAGCAACAGCTTAAAGGCCTCAGTGCCTTTGACACTAAATTTGAACTTTTCACTAGCAGTATGTTCAAGCCTTAGCAGTACGTTCAAGCCTTAGCAGTACATGGCCTCTTTAGCCCTCTCCTCATGAAAACATTAGGTGTTTAAGACACCACCAGCAGCATTTAGACTTTCTCCTTGACAAAAAAAAAAAAAGATAGTAAAAATCCATAGTCTGTAAAGATTTCACAGGGGCTGAAACAGCAGTTCAGATGCTCATTGTACATCAACTCATGGAGCTGTTGTAGTAATTGTTAAACTTTCTGTTACCTGGCCTGCTTTGCTGCCGCTTGGACTTCAAGAGCTTGCTAACCTTGCTTGTAATGCATTTCCACAAGAAACAAAAAGAAACAGGAAAGCAACTGCAGTTGCATAGAAAGGTTGAAAGCCAAACAGCAATGCAGAGTCACTGATGTTGTTTCTGAATCCAAGGTGTTCATTATCTTGTTCCGCACAACATTTTTCCTGTTCCTACCTGCTGCTGCAACCATTGCCTCATTCATCATTCAGTTACTGCACAGTCTTTAGGAAAGGATGTTTATGAGATAATCCATCTTTCTTCATATGTATAATAAAACATAAATTAATAACTACATTAATAAATCAGCGACAGTATTTTAAGTTCTTTTCTTTATTGTTAGTGTAAATTATGAATCCCCCTCCACCCAAATTATACCACAGAGTACAGTTCTTACTCACAACTCAGAACTTTTTTTTTTTTTTTCACTTTATAGCAACTTACCTTCTCTGTCTACTGGTATACCCCCAGCTATTCTACTGACTGAAGACACTAATTAGGAACAAAACATGTATTACAGTTTTTGGGAATCACATTTCTCTTCAAAATTAAAGCAAAGGGTTTACAAAGTTAAACATATCAAAACAGTGGGTTAATACTATATGTATCTTCTGAAAAGATTTTGCAGTTATTCCTGATCAACCTCCAGACTTCCATACCAACAGCTGGAATCACTTCCACTATTACTTCCTGGCAAGTATTATGAATGATGACTACAGAAATTCTGTGACATTCAGAACTTTGGCATGATGAAAATTAATCTTCTTTTTAGGAACATGGAAGCAAGCAAATGTGAATGTTAATGTAATTAAAAACTTGCCAGTTGGGGAATGTTGGGCATGAGGCTTGAACTTATGACTAACGTCACTTTTTCACAGCTGTGATGCATGTGCGTATAGAGGAGAGAGAGGCGCTAAATTCTAAAATATTTAACAGTTGCAAATATGTATCACGCTCCCTCTGTGTAGTTTGGTGTAATTCCAAATGAAGCTACCAAATCCACTTCTATCTTGTACTCAGGATATTTTACAGGCCTTTGCTTCTACGTGGTGCATGGCTGCTCTGAGAGCAAACTATAAAAATCTGGAAACATTAGTTTTTCCCAGTGTTCTCTGTTTTGATTCTGGAACTCAGAAGGGGATTTCCTCTTCCCAATTTTCTTTGCCTGTGGCCAGCAGGCAAACCTATTGCAGCTAAATAAGACATTTTACACATATTAGCCTAATTTCAAGCATAAGAATTATATTTCTGGTAAAAACTCTATTAGTGTAAGACTGTCATGACTAATCTTATGCAACTAGAGAAATCCAGAGAACAACATCCTTTCTATTTGTCCACCAATATTCCTGATTTGGCACAAGAAGACAATACATGACTGTGTCACAGGATGTGAAGTATTCAATCACTGAAATATTTGGAAACACACAATGTCTGGGACCAAATTTATTTCCAGGGTAAGGGTTTCATAGCCAATTGTTGCATACTCAACATACCAATTCCAGCCTTCGGACTGACATCTGTCTAGGAGAACCTGCCAAGTTAAATCCTTTTCATTTTAATTCAGGAATAAATGAATTCACTGGCAGCTGAAGACACCCAACATCCAGTTCCCAACTAGAAAAGGCCTAGTTCGAAAGCAGACAATCTGTTCTTGTCTTTCAAGGTCAAAGGTATGCTGTCCCTGGGGTTAAATGTGTAGCTATAACAAACAATAATTTCCTTTCCCCCTACCCAACCTTGTAAGACTATGGAGAGCAGTGTGGGTTAAAGCCCAATCTGGCAATGCCATATCTAGGTGGTCATGAGGGCGCCAGGTTTTCAGTAGGTCCTGACTTTAAGTCATATTTCTCTGATATACTTGCCTTATAGGCAGTGCCTCTTTAGTAGTCCTTCCCAATGGCATGTTCTCCCCTTGAGCCTCAGCGGAAAAAGAAAAGTGAACAAATCCTGCCCTTTGAGACTGAAATTAGGATGAAACTTCCTTCAGCCATGAAAGAGCAGGGAGGTCTGTGAACCTCAAGCTCATTTTTCTCTTCCCTTCTTTACATCAGGGAGGATGACAGTCAGCAGGGAAATATTTGCTGTCAGGTAGCCCAGAGCAACTGTAGACACCTTGAAGGGTCTTTTCTTCTCAAGAGGCTTCATCACTTGCTCTGCCCCTCAAACACCTTCATCCACTTCTGTAAGGAAAGGGACTGCAAATATCACTTCTCCAGAGAGGAGGCAGAGGAAAGAGGCAATAAGAGACTGCTCCCACTGCTCCTTGAGGCCAGCCTTGAGGACACAAGCGCAAGGACCGAGGACAGCCTAACAGTCCTTGCCATCTGTTCAACTCACCCAGCAGGCCCTAACATATTGCAGTGGGTTGTGTTAAAATGAAAACACCCTTCATCTACTCTTCTGTGTTGTATGTTGTGAGACTCCTCATTCTACCTCTGCTCTTCCCTTCCCAGGAAAATACAGGAATGGTCTTCACCAACATGAGGGCCTTGTAAAGGCAGTTTACCCCTTGCTTAATGGATTTACCTTACCTTTAATGAGGTTCAGCACTTCTTCATGGAAGGTTTACACACGTTTAACTTGATCATTTTTCTTCAGTTCATTAAAGCAATAATGAAGATAAAGTTCAGGTACTAGGACTGTTAGTGAGCTGGTCATGGCTGAAGTGGAACACCCATTAAAACCCAAGCTAACTGCTTCAGGTAAGATTTCTGGGTATAGAACTATTAACTTAATCATTTTACCATGCTACTGAGGACTGGTTTGTTCATGTACATAATAAAAATGAATCTATTAATCTTCAATGTGCATATCTCCAGGAAGAAATGAACAGGAACTTTTTAATTTTCAATCAGCATTTCTGGTGGATGAACACAATTAAGTACTGTCATATAAAATATCTGTGATAGCTTAAGGGTGTAGAGTGAAACTACATGAATAAATAAAAGAGCCAGTGAATGAATCATAAAAACTTACATCTAAACCATAGAATTCTTTAAAATAGTAAGTCAGGATTAACCTAAGCACATGCATATATCTGTGTGTACGTACCTATGTGCTCAACTTGCTTCTCAAATTCCTAGAAAAACATCCACTTCTATTTGAACAAGTAGGCACACATACAGTTGTGTGATGCTGTTCCAAGCAGCAAAAAAAATGCAGGTAAACAAAAAATAATGGTAAAATATTAATAGAAATTAATTTATAAACATATAAAAGCTGGTCCATTTCCTGTTAAAAAGGCAGATCCACAAGTCTGTAAAACCTTACCCTCCTTTATTTCCCACGTGTCTGCTCCAGGCAAGCTCTAAGCTCTCGATGCATACTAATCACCCTTAGCCAAAGAAATTTCTGATTTAAGTGAAGGTTGGACAAGAGCTGGACATGCAGAAGAAGTCAAGCAAGACAGTGACTCTGAGGCTGCCTGGCCACAAGGATGGGAGAAGCTGAAACTGGTGGGGCAGGTACATCAGGAGCCACTGCGTGTAGGGTACAGGAAAGATTTTTGACAAGAAAGAAGGATGAGATGCAGGGATAGTGTTCTGGAGTGATGAAAGCCCAGGACAGAAACAATGACAGGAATGAGAGAGACATTGCTACTGGACAGGAACATCAGGACGTAGACAGGAGCTGAGGACAGATGGCCCTCAGCCAAGGCAAGAGCAGGGCAGAACATGGAGATCAGAGAAAGACTGGATGAGATTCATCAAGCAAATACATGGATCAAAGGCGTGAGAAGACTTTAAAAGATATGTGTAGATAGGTCCCACAGAAAGAAGATGTGTTATAAGGTGGTGGTGATGAAGCAAAAAGGAGAGAAACCATATCCCTAAGTACAAATCTATTTAGGTTTCACAACACATATTTAGAAAGGGTGAGATTAATTTTCCTTTTCTATTGAGCACTCAGATTAATTAACTTTTTTTTTCTCTTTTTAAAGTATTTTAGTGCATAGTATTTATTCTCTGCACACTCCCGCACAAAGAAATGAACTGCTGAAAGATAAAAAGTACTAGCTGAAAAAGTGTTAATGAATTCCTCAGGGCTTTGAGAAGCAGTGAGTAACAACCACCAAAACAAATACCATCCACTGAAGGATATTTTTAAACTAGCTTGTTCACTGAAGAATTTTCCCAGTCATATTTATCATATAAAGTACCCTGTGAGGTGCTTTGTCTGAATTTTGGAGGGGAACAGCTTGGAAGCTAAATCATAACCAAAACTGTAATAAAAAAGATGAAAAATGTACAAGAAGACCATATTAAAACTTGCTTATTATATTTTAGTATTCTCAGGAAGTTGTTTACTGTATATTTCTTCTTTCCTGATGCTAGATCTACATTTCATTTTTCCTTTCTGTCAAATCTCTCACAGTCTTTGTAGCTTAAACACTTCCTCAGTGGCAGCAATTGTATTTCTGTGTTGTCTCATCATCTGCTCCCATTCAGGTATAGGTTCTACCTGTGACAATATGAAGCCAAATGGGCTTGAAGATTGTTTCACAAGATCTATGGAAGCTTTAGATTTCATTAAAGGTTTATTTATTCTACTGAATAGAAATACTATTTCAACAGTGTGAGAATAAACTTTACACATACAAAAATCAGTTAAAGATCCACTAACAATATTTTGCTCATTAAGAATGGATTTGTAATGGGCTACTCAAAATAACTATTTACCTCCTTTTTAATAATATGAGGATGCTTAGGTTTACCGGTCTATAGCTTTTGTTGAATTAACTAAAGAATATATTTCTATAAACAAGAAATTCTAATTCTCAAGTTGAACAACAAATCAGAAGTTCTTGGTCAAGTTCTAGTAGTGCAGGAAATGTAAACAAAGAAATTTTACACTTTATAGTATACACAGCAAAGGAAGGCAAAATTTTTCTTACTTGAAAAGGGAATCTGCTAGTTCCTGGTTGGAACATATACGCCTACCTAATATGTGCAGTAGTGGCAAATACCACAGTGTAATATTTAAAGATCCTGTGATCATATATTATATATTATATGTCCTGTGAATGGCATTTTTATCGTTCATTACTTTTTAATCTACTATTCTATAGTCTTTTTAAAATTCTAATGAATGATGATGTCTACCGGTCTACTGTATATATTCATTTGGGTAAACATTTGATGGCCAATGGAGATCAGCAGTGTGGTACAGGAGAGATTTTGATTTAGAAAATAGGAGCAAAGTTCCACCAAACTCTCCTCAAGTGGAGAGGAACCTTTAACACTCTCATCAGCTCATCAGCTGTCAGAACAAATCATCTACATATGATGGGATATGATGGGAAAGGAAGAGAAAAAAGCAAAGCCGAGAATGTATTTTTTTCCTAGTTTTTGGTGCTGGTTATTCCTTTGTAAGCATGTCTCCCCTCAAGGCTTTCTATGTAGAAGCCTCTTCCTGGTGTAAAGTCTGCTAGATGTGTTCTCTACTCCAGTGGACAACATGGTCAGGAAAAGGAGTTGGAATGGGTCATGTCCTGCCAGCCCACAGAAAGATTAAGGGTTCCCTAGATGAAGTAGTATTCTTAATAAGCTTCCAAGAGCTAAAATTTTTCTGTTGCATTGTTAGAAAGGAAATCTACTTGCCTTCTGTCAAAGTCACTCGTAGAGTTCTGCAGCTCTGACTTGCCAAACACTGACTCCTTCAACCTTGCGGTAATATCCCCTGAAACAAGATCTCCACAAAAATCATAATAGCTTTGGAATACAGTCCTACACTCCTCCACAAATATCCTTAAAGCCAACGGTCTGTGCATCTCATCTTAGCAAGTCCTCAACAGCAAACTTTGGGCCTGAAATGTGGAAATAGTCTAACAATAAGCCCTTGGTTTGGTCTCCTCTCCTCTGCTACTTCTTCCTGTCACAGTTACCTTTGGTTTTGTTTCTCTAGCAGGTGAGTGTATGTAACGTCCAGTGCAAGTGAGATGTGGTATTTGAACTGATGGTATGTGCAGAGGGACTGCAAGAGAATTGTGCCACACTGCTCCTTCATGCACAAGAAATGGCAAAATCACATCTGAAGCCAGAGTTACAGCAGAGAAAACACTGAGTCCAAGGTAAAAAGTATTTGATATTTCCAGAAAAAGGTGAAAAGTATTTGATATTTCCAGAAAATTGAGGAGAAAACACCAGCTTCTGAGATCATGTACACTACAGAAGTGGGTCATACACACAGAAGTGGGGCATCAGACAGAAAAAGGGATTACGTGCTGCAACATGCAGCTTGCATGAAATGCAGGTGTCTGAAACAAACATGTGGAGAATTCCCATCCATCTCTCTTCAGATAAAATTTGATAGAGAAATTTTATTCCCCCCAAGGATGGCAGATGGGTGGAAATATGGATGTACTTCTATAATTTTCACAGGGATCTGACAATTATTAATAGTTAGTCCTTAGACAGCACTTTACATTTACAAATCTCAGTATGAGCTCTATTTAATTAATGATAAGTCCTTAAATATGCTGGAGTTGAACTAGTGCAGCTTAGAGTGACTGATGCATGCAGACAGAAGAATCGTTAACCTTAATGAATCATGTTTGGGACAGTGGATGGAATAAGTATTAGAAATATACTCGGACAGCGTGTGACAAGCTGGTAAGATAAAAAATGTAGTCATCTGACACAAGCTGTTTTGTAGTCTTCCAGCTTCCAACTGTTTTCCTGGTAGATCGGTAACCATGAGGTAAACTGAGATTGCAGTGTGCAGCGACAGAAGATACACAGTGCTTGCTCATGATGCCACAGGCACTAGTTTTCTTTGTACAGTACCAGGACTGCCAGGGCAGTTACTTACTGATTCCTGATGCCTTTAGCAGATGCAGAATCAAGTCTACAAGTAACCATCGAATCACTGTCACTTTCAGGCTTATGGAAAGGGACATAGTGTAGTGTTACTAATTAATGGCTATAATTTTAGTATCAGTAATGTCAACATAGCAGAGATTTAATGGAAGACCTGAATGAAGACCATCACCTGGTCGAGCAGATCATTGCGATGATTTTATGGTATGAAGTTACTGGAGGTACCTCCCCAGTCAAGCTGAGATGGTTCTCCTCTGGGTAGAACAGCACTACAAAAGCTTTGACCATCAGCATCCATCAGTTACAGTCACTGTATACTCACAGAAACCCTGCAGCTCGCAGGTTCTGGGCCCTGTATTGCTTTTTGGAAATACCAGTCACCATCTCAATGTAATATATTTACAATTGCATTTTTAATATCTCTAGAGTGACTGGCAGACAGATCAATTTCTTTGATAAAAATGGCTTTTCGATATTAAAAAAATCTGTCTAAACAGTCTGCATTTAAATTTTCCTTTAATATATTGCTGTTAAACTTTCTGTGTCTGCTTCAGTGTTTATAAATAACACCATTATTCCACATCCAGATAAGCACCATTCATTTTGCATTAAATTTCCATTAAATTTTCGCTTAACCCCTTGAATTGAGGGAAATGGCAATCACAATTTCTTCAGAGGTGGTTAGCAGAGGACCAAGTTGTATGAGCACTGATTACCCACTCTTGCACCCACAGGGTGCCTGAAAGTCTCCTCCTAGCCTTGCAGCTTAAGCTTGCTTATCTCCACTGAGGCAAACGCTGGCTTTGAGTGACATGTGTTACCAACTACAGAATTCTTGCAACAGCGTGAAAGTCCCCAGAAGGTTGTAAAAAAAAACTTTCCCAGATGCACAGTTGTTATTTAGCTGTACAAAAAGCAATGGCCTACACCAGGACAATGTTCAGGTATAATTGTACTGAATACTGAGATTAGGCATTGCTGTGTATCAAACCTATATGCTACTACTAATAATATAATAAAATATCTTGATATTATTCTCATTTCTTAAAGTGATCTGCCACATTAAACCAGTGTTTATTCTTTCAGTCATGTAAGATAATGAGACTCTGATCCTTCATGTTCACACTAATTATCTTCCCCTTACAAAAACAAATGAGAAGAGGACATAGTTCTTGCTGTAAGTATAGGTAGCCTTGTGGTTATGGTCACAAGCCTTTGCAAGAGTTTTGGAAAGAACAGTGCACAGGTTACACAGAATAAAATAAACACAGATACTTGCTGCAATAAACAGAAATGAAAAGGATTAGGTGTTCCTCTGGGAAATGTGTCTCTTTTTCATATTAATTGCACTGACAGTAGCTTATTAATGCTGTGTCAGCTTTTATTTACAGATTTCACAGACAAATAAAGATAATTGATACAACAGAACATGAGTGTAAATACACTTATTGGTTTGCTTGGTACATGTTTCAGTGGGTATTTTAAAGAAACAAAGATACCTTCACCATTATGAGGCAAAGCAGAAGAACTAAAATAAAATCAGAATACGAAGCTGTCAAACCTTCGCATTTTGCTGCTTAGGGAATGCATAATACATGTAGCGTTTTCTTTGTGGAATCAGAAAGTCACGTTACAGAGCTCACCTTCACTCCCATTTTCCCCAGTGAGGTACGGGTTTAAGTTTTTGGGAGGAACGTGAAGAATTCCAGATCTGTGAGAAACCATACTTCTTGGTTTTTTGCTCAGCTCTAAAAATCATTCTAGAATAATCTAAGCTGATCCTTGATGAGATATTTGCATTCCAGAGCCCTAGGGATACACACCTAACCCCATTCCCCAACACAGCAATAGAGGCCTGCGCTAAGGACATGCTGTAACACATAGGCTTGAACCAAAGTGATCAAGAAACACAGAGGAAACTGCTTGGGGTTTATAAATAATGCAACAGTGAGCTGTTTTGTTTAAGAGAGTGAAATACAGAGGAAAGGGCTAAAGAAATGGTTTGTGTTCGAAATAGAAAAGAAACCTAATGCTTGATCAGACCTCTGTTCCTGTGTATGTACAAAAACCTGGTCTAGCTCAATTTTGTGCATAGCTGTGACAGTAGCTCCATTGGGATCCTTAAGACAGTTGTGGAAAAAGTCGGTGTGCAGGAGTGTTGCACCATAAAAGCCTCCTTTCCTTCTTTTTTCTGTTTAGTCACTTAATTCTTCTCAAAGTCCCCCATCTTTTATTTTCTCCCTCAAGAGCTTATTTCTCTCAGTCCAGATGAGAGTACCGGGGATATCAGTGGCAGGTACTTCACTTACTAAATTAGGATCTTCACACTGAAAACACAATCTTTAATTTTATAGCAGTCTGCTCTGCTTGGGACATTAATCATGCATTTTTCGTGGAGGTTAGGACTTGGTGCTTTATTATAGATCAAACTCTAAAAATAAAAGTATCAGTAATAAAAACACCTTGGCCAGTCAGGACGTGCTGTTGAGGTTTGTGGTCGGAGGTACAGGCAGAAGCTTCTGGTACCAAAATCCATCACCCTGAGGTGTCCCTGGCACTCTTCCCTCAACGCTCTTGGCGTCACAGTGAGTCAGCCGCCGCTCCTTGACTGCCAAAACTACATCAGCCGCCTGGGGTTAGTCAGTGAGAGACCAAGGGAGAAGGCTGTCCCTCCCCAGATACTATCATTAAATAGGCTGTGGCCCTGAATACAGAGTGGCACTGCGGTATAAGGGTGGCCAGGCCCTCAGGAGCCTCCAGGAGCCCTGGGTGACCTACTTAGATGATGGTCCACAGCTCCACACAGCCTGCTTTTTTCTAATTACCACCCTCCTTCCATCTCTCTCCCGCCTGTGCCGCAGGGTGACCTGGTGGCTGGCCCCCCAGCCAGCCATTGGAGACAACCTGAAAGCAGCATCCAGTGTCCAGGAATGGGCTGAGGTCCCAGGAGCTTCATGGCTTTGTGTTATGCTGGCTGGCATGCCTGGGTGCACGTTCATCCCATCAGGGAAGAGCACCCGTGCCCACCACTCTAACAACTCACAGCCTGGCCCCGCTGGTGCCAAGGACATGCAGGCTGATGCTTCGGTGTACCCCCAAGTCTCTGGGAAGCCAATAGGCCTTAGCTTTCTACAGAAATCGCATTTCCCTAGGAATACCCATGTTATTCTGGTCAATAATACAGCGCTCTTTTAGAAAAGCTGTGAAACACAACAGAGCAGGATGTGTTTGCACACATATATTAATAATACAAAACAGATGCTCAAAACCCACGATTTCATCTCATATAAACGCTTATAATGTTCCCTAGTTAGAAAAGGGGAGCTTTTCTGCTTCAGCAGTTAAATGTATGTTTGGTTGCATTCCTGTACATTGGTAGCATCTATTGTTTGTTACAATAAACAGCTGGGTTAAATAAATAAATAAAATTAAATAGGAAATTATTTCTTTACAGCTTACTCTCTTATTAGTTGTCATGTACAGCAAGGAGACTTTTTGTATATGATTCTGGTGTTGTGTAATGTTTACACTTGAGAGCCTTCTTTAATGCTTTATTATTTTAAGCATATACAGACATATAATAGCAGTATAGTGATAATGAATATTTACCATTTCTGTAGCTGATTTCATTTGCAGAAGTCCAACTGCTTAATTTCTATTTTACTCATATTTGAGTGGATGTTCTGGTACAGATTAAAAAAACTGACCTGACAGTACCTCAAGCAGTTCTTCTAGGTCTGGACTAGTATTTATTACATGTAGGAAATATAACATGGATAGACCACAAAAGTTTTCTTGCCTTAAATTGGCATATGTATCCATAACACATGGAGTAAGGAAAACTTAAAGGGATGGCTAGAGAGTGCACACTGGAAAGTGGAGAAATGTTAATCTTGCTAAATCCTCAGAAAAATCCATATATTTCAAAGTAGAAAACTTGACAGGTCAGATCCCTTCAATAATAACACCACATCATCAATGACAACTGTGTCCTGAGTAGACTCATTAAGGAGAATGTCCATAGAAGAATACTTGTACCCTCTTTTTAGATGCAGCACAATCTGGTCATCAGGCAATAATCAGCCTAACAGTAATCACTCCAGCTAGCTGAGGGGACTTTGCATAATGCTGTATGAAAGAATCAGCCTTTTGACGCTCAGCATTTAGCCTTGCTGTTGTCAGGGTGACTGAAAAAGAGCTGCACATATAATGGGATAAACCAGAAAAAAGTGGATGAAACTTTTTTAATGGAAAAAAAATCAATTTTACAGAAACAAAATATTGTTTTCAAGTCATACCAATCCTGCCAAAAATTACTAGAAAAACTTGGAAAAAAATTGTGTTTGATCTATCTGGCCATGAAAGAATACAATATTTATGGCAAAGCTGAAGTCTGACATGACAAAATGTTTACAAAATGGCTTTTTTTATTCCAGTCAGCTTTAAATGAGGGAGAAAAGGAAATACCTTGAATGAAGGAAAAGGGGAAATATAACAGATAATGACATTTCAGAGTGATTTATCAGCTGGGCCACTCTTCAGGTCTCATAGCTCCTAGTCTGCAGGGATTTTACTCCATGACCGCCACAGGCTGGTCCTGTGCAGCAAGTTTCACAGGTATCTAGCTGAAGATCAGTTGCTACCACAGTGCTGCCCCACTGTTGGATGTCTTACCCTACTGCTGACCTAGTTCAAGATGACACATGAAAGGCTGTGATGACCTTCCTAGAAAGGCATTTACTTGACATCAGGTACTAAATAAGAGCAAAGACATTGCATCTAAGGCCCAGCACTGTAGCACATGGATTTGAATGTCATGTATGTGAGTAGGGCCTTGTTTTATCCCTGAGCAGTGGTGAAGGGGAATAGAAAATGCCTTGCATTTTTCCATTCATATTTTAAAAAACCTAAGACATGATATATCACCTAGAATTAGGTAATAAATAAAAGGGTAGAACTAATCTGTATTCTAAACTAAAATTCATCTTGTACATTAAAAAATAAACTTTCAAAGCGGAATGCCAAACCTTAGCTGTGCTATCACTGAAATCACCAAAGAAATTTGAAATTATTCCACTTCCCTGCTCCGTGGCAATGAACCAACTTGCTGATTGTCTGTATCTCATATCCTGTGTTTTTCAAAGAACCATGGTCTTAATCGCCACCCAAGATGGATCAATCTGTGGAGCTGCTGCTTTTAAAATATCAGGTCAGGGGACATGATTTTCCCCTCTCTGCTCTCATGAGACCCCACCTACAGTACTGTGTCCATCTCTGGAGCTCCCAACATAAGGACATGGACTTGTTCAAGTGGATCCAGAGGAGAGCTACAAAGATGATCAGGGGCCTGGAGAACCTCCCTTATGAGGACAGGCTGAGAGAGTTGGGGTTGTTCAGCCTGGAGAAGAGAAGGCTCCAGGGAGACCTTATAAAGGTCTTCCAGTACTCAAAGGGGGCTACAGGAAAGATGGGGAGGGACTCTTTATCTGGGAGTATAGAGATAAGATGAGGGGTAACTGTTTTGAACTGAAAGATGGTAGATTTAGATTAGAGATAAGGAAGAAATTCTTTTCTGTGAGGGTAGTGAGACACTGGAACAGGTTGCCCAGAGACGCTGTGGTTGCCCCCTCCCTGGAAGTGTTGAAGGCCAGGTTGGATGGGGCTTTGAGCAGCCTGGTCTAGTGGAAGGTGTCCCTGCCCATGGTAAGAGGGTTGGAACTAGAGGATCTTTAAGGTCCCTTCCAACCCAAATCATTCTATGATTCTATGATCTCTGATAAAAAGCACGTTTGGGAAACCAGCAAAGCAAGGCATGCAGGGGGAGAACAGTCCCCTCTGCCCCAGTCCATCTCATGGCCAAGGTTGCTGAATGATGTCCTCAAGGGCTGGCTTCTCCTTCTGCCTCTGCAGTAAAAGAAGGCAAGACAACTTCTTCTGCAATGGCCATGAACTGTGGAGTCACTACTGACAGGGTTCTGAGCTGGGGCCTCCATGTCCAGCTTACACAGGTGCAAGAGAGGAGGCTGGGAGGCAGCCTTGCTCCTGCTGCTCTGGGGCCTTGTGGACAGAGAGGTGCCAGCACCACCAGTCAGTGAGACACCAGTATTTGGTGCAGGGTTCAGCCTCCATCTCTCTCTGCCATGCTTCTCTTGATGGGAATGAGGATGGTCCCTCTCTGACCTGAAGGAGCACAGCAAAAATAGTGTTTGTCAAGTGCTGAGAATTCTAGTCATAAATGTCACATAAAGGCTCACAAAGCAAAGAATAAAATTTTTCAGAACTAAGCCTTTACAGCATTTGGTAAATAACCCATTAAACAATAAAAGAAAACCAAAACCAGAGTGTTTGCTCATGGACAGGATACCATGCACTCTGTGCCAGTCAGAGCTTTGTGGGAATAAAACTATCCAGTCACGCAACAAGAGGTTTTGTCATCAGCACAGGGGGGATGACAACCCCTCACTTTCTACCACTGCAGTTCTTTACTTGGCAACTATCACAGCCCTTTAGCACTGCCTGCTGTGTACAATTGCCATATATATTGCCATTTTCTGACTCAGCACAGGACACACGAACAATGCAGCTCAGTAAAGGAATAAATATTGCAAGAAGACATTTTTCACCAGAATGAACGAGACATGGAAACAAGCACAGTGCAGATTCATAGGGTACTTTCATGTGATAACAGTCTTGCCACGCAGCTGTTAATATTGTCCCCAGATAACATGTTCTTCCTGGGGGTTGAAGCCATGTCCAGTTACTGGGGTACTGAAATGACATAATGATGGATAAAGAGGACAGAGAAAGAGAGTCAAGTTTGGTCAAAACAAATTCAGGTTACTTAAAGCACATGATTTGTTTTAAATTTTTGGCTAAAACACCTCACTGAAAATGCCTTATGTGATGATGACAGAAAGAGGGAAATTGCCATCTGCCAGTATCCAATACAGTCAACAATATTTTCCTATCCGAGCACCAAAACTGCTTTTGTGCCATATATACTTGAGCAGCTGGCAATCGTAGCAGAGCAACAAGCTGCTTCAGTGCTTTGACACACAGTTAACTGAAAACAAAAGGAAAAGAAACAGTGAGAAGAAACTCGCAAATGGTTAGAAACTGGCAAGTCGTTGAGCACCGATCTTGGTCTAGACTCCAGATCGTCCATAGCTCTGGGATGAGTAGATCTGGGGTTTGGTTTGCTCCTTTCAGGAATGCAAAATTCAGCTTCCTTCCCATGCTCAAGGTATCCAGCTAACAGACACTGGAATCACCTGCAATCCAACTGATTTAGCATGTCTCTGTGTATATATGTGTTTATGCTCCTAAGTGACAGGTACCAGGAACTGGCAACAATTTGCTGCTTACCACCGAAGAAGATCTCCTCAGCTGCAAGGCAAGAGAATTGCAATTTGCTCCTCACAGGCAACTGTGGCATTCACTGGTCTTGCTGACACTAGTTACTGTGAATGATCAAGGGGGCCACAGATGCCCTGCAGTGTCATCTCTATCTGTCCATCACTGGTGGCTGTGCAAGTCATGTAGGATGAAGGTGCATGGAGACTCTGGAGAAGCAGTCCTTGAAAAACCTATGGGTGAGGAAAAGCCATGTATCTCCCGCTGGCATAGATGATGGAACAACAGATGCCACCTAGCACGTTATTCACATTTCAAAAACTTTTCTAATTTTGGGGTAATGAGGCAAGCCCATCTGACCCTGCTCTTTGTAATAAATGTTTTAAGCAGTGAGTCCTGGTTTGATTTTTTTTTTTTCCTCAAGTGTCTCAGTGGCAATTTTTCCAATCCAAAACCAGGTGGTTTTGATAGCAAAGTTTCTTGTTTGTTTTTGGTGCTGACATCTTATCTCAGTAGATCAGGAACGTGTGTGTGTCTGTGTACTGATATAATCAAAGTTCCTTCAAGCACAGGATGAACCTTGAAAGCTGCTTCTTTCTCAATTTTTTAGCTCTCTAGTAATTTTTATTTTCCTTTTCTCTTTCTGTCAGTTCCCTAGTAACTCAGTGTGAACTTGTTTGAAATAATCTAAGCTAATTTGGCCTGGAAAGACAAGCTACAAAAGATATAACCTGAAAAAAAGAAACCTGCACTTTTTTCCTTATATGTAGGAGAGGAATAGGGCCAGGTTTCACCTTCTTCAATGGAAGATACCACTTGTTGCTTCTTTATGCTTTTGCAGGTGTCAAGTATCTGAGGATTGCTTATCACTGATCAAGGAGAAGGACAGGGTGTTAAAGATGGTAGAGGTATTCTGGTTTCCCATAGCCTTTCATTTGCTATATCCCATTTTCTGTATCCTGCTGCAGCGTGGCTTTTTCTGACAGATGATGAGAGGCACTTATGCACAGTTCCACTTTTCATCCTAAATCCCTTCCTAGACATGAATAGGAACTGCAGCTATATCTGGGATTTCAAATGCTATTGTGGAGAAATCTCCTATTGACACAGAAACTAAAGAGAAACTCTCTCTGTCTGGAAAAAAAAAAAAAAAAAGGTTTGCAAATTACTTGAAGAGCTGGAATAACAGAAGCTTTCAAAATAGACCATTCTCTGTGATTTGTAAGCCTCATCTGGGTCTGTATTTCAAACACGGTTGGTATATCTCCTTGTATTCCATGCCTACAAAGACTCCCAAAGCTGAGGCTATTGAAGAAGGGGTAGTTTGCTGATAGAGCACATTGTAGAGGGAATTCAAATACTTAAACATGGGCTTCTATTGCCTTTTGAAATGCTACAGAGCATCTTGGATAATGATGAGACTATCCATCTAGCAGGGACAGGACTAGCAGGAGATGACTCAAACCTTACAGGAGACCCCCATATTTCTGGGGGAAAAGCTGAGGACCAGACATTTTGTAGTACCTGAAATGATGCAGGATGTCTATGTGTGGAGAATGGGCCCAAGTCTTGTAGTCTGCACTATAAACATCTGCTTTGAATTTCCTTCCTTCCAGCTGTAGTAGGCAATGCTTTCTGTGTTACCCCAAAGTGTGCTTATCTTCAGTAATTTTATTTCAAAAGCTCTTCATTTTGGGCTAGGATTAATCTGACTTTGACTTACAGATGTCTGAAAAATAAGCACCTAACTCTAAGTTACTTGCCCTAATCTCTGTAGTCTATATAGCCTATCTATGCTCCACAAAGACAGGCACCATCAAGAGCTTAAGATCATAAGGAAGAATTGTTATCATCTGAAGCTTCCCACAGTTCTTCACTAACTGCAGGAGAAACTCAGAGAATTTGCTGAGACTAGACCCTCACTTCAAGAAGTTTAAAATTAAGTTAGAAGTATCCCCCACTTTGAGTAAGGCAAATAAAACCTCTGTGCTCTACTTTTGTACTGAGTCCTAATGTTTCTACAAGTTGCAACAGAAGTCTCACTCTTCAAGGGCAATGCAAGCCTTTTGCTTACCCTTTGGGAAAGTCCACAGTTCTTTAATCCATTGCATTGCTAGCTTCATTATAATGGATTTAGATATCTCCTCCAGACCATTAGTTAAGGGAGGTGCATTCACATCTCTATAAACACAAATAACACAATGCTGTCTCTGCAGGTGTTGATTAGACCTTGAACGAGGAAGAGAAAATTGAGTCTTAGATTCCTGGAATAATATGAAAAACTTAATTTAGAAAACTCATCTATGAAGTGAGCACTTTCTATTTCTTGAGATGCAAATTACTTTTAGTGAGCAACATTAATGACTGTTAATTTAAAGTGGTCATTCTGGCATGCATTTTGTGATTTTGAGATTGTCCAGACTATTAGAAGGTGACATAAGATACATGGGGGTTGGAAAGCTTTTAACTTTCCATGTTTTTATTTGCCAATGTAGAGAATGACATTGTCAGAAGCTTCTGAACAACAAAGGAACCCAAGGGCTGTTTTGAAAAGAGATACAGAGCTCAGATTCACAGTTTAACTATGATGATCTAATAACTTTTGCTGCTGTTGCAGGCTAGGGAGGCATATCCAGACAGACATGGTGGCTTGGCTGACAGACAGGTGCCATCTGAACATGTATCTGAAGTCTCAGTCGCTATGGATCATGAGAAGCTGTGTGAATCAGCTGGCCTCCTCATCAGCTCTAGAAGTGGAGCCTGGCAGTCTGGAGTGGTGAGATGTCTAACTCCATCCTTGATTGTTTAGGCATTTTAATTGAAAGGAAATTTGGGGTTTATGCTTGTGAATAGATCTGGAATACAAGGAACTCTTTTGTCATAAAATTATGATCTTGCCACAGCACTGCATTGTTCATAGGAAACTCAGAAAGTCTTTTAGGCTATCTTTAAGCTCTGAGGAAAGACCGTAGAACACTGCTGATAGATGTCTGTTAGAAGATTCTCAGAGAAAGTCAGTAAATAAAAATGTAAAAATCCTAAATAATCATTGTTAAAATAGGAATAGGAATTAAGATGACATGATTATTCATAATAGGTCAATTTTGAAAAGAAAAAGTGTTTTGACAAATATATTCCATTGCATGAAATGGCTAGAATACTTATCCAGACAGTATAAGAACTACCCATACAAGTAACTTTGGCCCATCAGTTTCATCAAGGCTTTGGGTCACCTCAATAAGTAAATTTTAATTTCTATTTTCCACCATCCCCTGATTTGTTTTTTTTTTCCTTAAATTAGTCTACTGAAAGATTCAATTTGAGCAATCCACAGTGGTAGGATGGAAGGCAGCATGTGTAACAAACAGACATTCATCTGTTTGTGATTTTACCTGTGCAAGAAACCAGCATGCATCTTACACTACACTTCTGTAGACTCTGTCTCCATAGCAAGGACTCTCAGCAACAGGGCAGGGAAATCTGATACTAAACAGAGTAATCCCAAACAGGACTGGGAAAGACTCTGTGCTGGGCAAGACACCATTCACTTCACTGAAGGTTCAGTAGCTGCACAGATATAGGTAGAGAAGAAAAAGTTTACAACTCATCCAGATGTGGAAGCACTTCACAGTGCCAGATTATTTGTAAAAGAGGGTATCTTTATAGTATCTGCCAAATAGATTTAGTAGGATAGAACACTGAATATGGCTCAACTCAGTTACCTACATGGCTTAACCAACCGGTCAGCCTTATGATGTATTTGTCACCAACTTTTAATCATAAAATGTTTATACTAAGATGCAGAGGAAAAGAGGAAATCACCTTGGTGCTCACACACTGACAGATGTACCTCACCTCTTTTTGGATTTAGTAGATAGAAACTCAATATATAAACTCCCCTCTCTGTCTAATAACAAAATAAATTGTCCCTTGAGGTAAATATTAATCTAAGCTTTATTCTACTCCCTCTTTGTTTCCTGGATGAGTACATCCTGATATTGCCCTCAACATGTCAAAAATATTCCTGATGCTGTCTTTCATTTCTCATGAAAGCCTTCTTAAAAATACACCATAAAAAATAAATGCTGATGGTCAGTACCTGATTCTGGAAAGCAATTTCCACTCAAAAAGCAGCTACCTGCTCAACTGCAAAATTTCACGATATACTCCCTGACCATAGAAAGTAGTTCCCAGTTTTCTCTGTGGCAGAAGTCTGCAATGTCTATTGCAGACCTCTATGAAAGCAAATAAATGGGAGAAGATGCAAAGCAGCTAACAGTTTATACATAAAAAACTATTTCCAAATTTCCATCAACAAACTCTTTCCAAAAATGTCCTCTCAGGAAAATGGGTCTGTCATTTACTTAATATAATTATCTCAGAGTATGTCTTGATTTGCTATATTGATAAATGGTGTATTGGCAAGTGCACTTGAAAAACTAGCACACAGAAACATGATACCTTACAGGAAGCTATTATTAATAATGAAAAACTTTCAGAAAAAAAAGCTGTAACATGTGCAAACCCATTATCGTGTGGAATAAATGAACCCAGGAATGCCATACTTAAAAAATGGCTCAGTCTGTATGAAAATAACATGTTGAGTTATTAAAACAAATTTTGGTGATATCAATTATTTTTGATAGCAATACAAAGCAAATAAGCAGCTGAATCAAAATTATCCTTCATCCCATACATTTTTTTTTAAACACATACAGGATCCTCTACACTAATAAGTATTTAGACACAAGATATGACACTGTGTCAATAAGGCTTGACTGTATATCCACTACCCTACCAGTAAACAGGAGCACAGACGTGAAGCCACCTTGCTAACAGACACTTGCTTTTGTGCCAGCCACACAGAAGTCCTCTTCCCTAGCTGATATGTGTACCATATCACTCTCTTTCCACCCCATTATGTTCTACGTGTCAGCTTTCAGCAGGTCCTTCCTAAATCCCACCCTTGTCACAGGCAGACCAGATTATGCCTCCTCCCCATACAGTTGTGAGAAATCCAATGCCTCATAGTTCAGAGGTGGCAGTGCTGAAAAACTGGCAGTGCGACAAGAGTAAGCCATGAACAATGTAGGGAGGCAATTGATGTCAGATATAGGACTGAAATGAGAAAGGACCCAGTAAATTAACTTCTTAGATATTCGCTTGTGTTAACCTTGGCCAGCAGCCAGACACCCACCCAGCCACACTCTCACTCCCCCTCCATGGGTTCAGGGGGAGAAAACATGATGAAAAAGCTAGTGGTTTGAGATAAATATAAGGAGATTGCTTATCAGCTACCATCATGGGCAAAGGACACTCAACTTAGGGATAATTAATTTCTCACCAATTAAAATAGATTTGGGTAGCGAGAAACAAAGAAAAAACCCCTCTTTCTCCCTATCCCTATTCCTCCTTTTTTCCCAGGCTCAACTTCATTCTTTCATGCCCAACTCCTCTGTGTCTCACCCCACACAACACAAGGGGTTGTGCTGTCCCCAACTTACCCACCAGTACCTCATGGGCTCAGCCATGTCCTGTGGTAGGCCCATTGCAGAGACAGCTGGAAGCAGCAATGTCTGGCACAGAGCAGCTACTGGCCTCTTCTTAAGAAGAGTTTTTAAGAAGACTTTCCTCAGATAATAGCCCCCATCTGTGGCAACACCTTGCCACCTACACCCAGTACACACTTTAATTAGTTTTACTTAATGTTTTCAACAGCTGAACCTCAGTTTAACGAAGTGGTAAGTGGAAAGAGGTAGGGCGATGTATTGCATTGCTCTAACACAGCAACAGTCTATAGAATACACTGTATGGAGAACATCAGCTTATTCTTCCTTGCTGACCTTCATTGTCATTAATAGCCATAATGCAAAACAGCCATTCAGCATCTTCATACCACTATTTACACAGCTCAGCTTAAAAAGAGTTTAGGATCTCATCATCTGCTTTTTGATTAACCTTACTGTGTCTTTGCAATGAGACCTGTCATTACCATTACTGTTCCCTGGCACAGAACCCAAAGTGCCATTTACAAAGGTAGCTATGTCTCAATCAAGGCATGGTGCAGCCAGAAAACAACAGCACAAAGTGCTGCATTTGAGTTTATTATGTGCAACACATGCAGAATCCCCTTGAGTCCTGCAAGATGGAGTCCTTCTAACTCCCTTCTGATTTTAGTGCCCCTGTCTCCTAGAGCAAAATCAAATATCTATTACCTCTTAAATGAAGTAGATGAGAATTTCTTGGCTTTAGGGATCTTGAAAAATATACTGAAGCTTTCCCAGTAGAATATCTGCAATGGTTTATTTTTTCTTAAATGAACACATGTACTGATTCATATTTACAGCATGCAGCTATGTAAATTTTAACATAAACCTGTATCAAGTAGGAAACCAACACCTATCATTATAAATAAGTTTGCATGGATGCAAAGCTTTCCCTCTAAGGATTTCAAGCATGTCTCATTTGCAGTCCCTACAGCTTATCCCTAGGGACCTCCCCTCTCTATAACCCTGGAGGATGTTGGAGGCTTGGCTGGATTAGCATTGAGACACACGGGCAAATGTAGCCAGGACTACGCCTGAATGATTTTGATTTGCAAAACTAGGTTGAAGATATTCATCTGTCTCGGGAGGAGTGAACAGCAATTGTTCAACAGCAACTTGTCACTGTTTTTAACATTCCCTTTTCTGCATAGGGAGTAAAAACATTACACTGGATGTTGCAAGGTGAGTGCTTATAGTGGGGAAATACATTTTGTTTCTTTACAACATGTACAACTCTTTACTTTTAGGTGAGCTCTTGGGACAACGTTACTTAATCCTAGTGAAATATGTTGTTGGATTTTTTTTTTTCCTTCAGCTGCATCTTTCTCTCCAGCTCATGTTCACAAGGGCACCTATTTTCCTTCTTGAGTTAGACATTAGAAGTCAAACTCTATGTCCTTTGAGTTTCTTCTGTCCTCCTGAAATAGCTGTGTTTTCTGGTTGATCTGGACACTTGGAAATTCTAATGTTTGACCAGGGGTAGGTTGCATCTACCCTTATCTGGGCTTCCAATAGCAGGAAAAGGATTTTAGAAAGTCTTCATTCCACTGAAACATGCAATCCAACATCTGTTTAAAGAAAGATAGGTTCCAGATGTTTGCTGCAGGGTGCTATGGCTTTGAGTAGCAATCAGACCATACAACATGGGAGAGGATCTCACTTCCAGAGACAACTCCCCCTGATTCAGACTAAACCCATCCCGTGTAGACAATGTAGAGGAAGCAGCACCTCCAGGCCTGACTGCAGATACTCACCCTCTGGCCTTCAGGCCATGGGCCTTGCAGAAGTAGAAGACTGTCTCCTGACTGCAGGATTTGCACATTATCTACCATTCATGCTGTGCTACCTCTCTTCTTCTTGCACATGCTTTCCAATGAAGATGTCTATAAAGCAAAACACAACTGCCCTTCTACAGAAATTTTACTAATTTGATGTCCTTCCCTGTTTTATTGCTGGTGATAATAATGACCTGTTTGTTGTGGCACTGATATTAGAGATATCTCTTCCTGAAGAGAAGGAATGTCTTATTTGAGGCTTTTTAATTGTTCTGGCCAGGCTAAACCACCAACCTTGTCAGAAGGCTTTTATGTAGATTATTACCAACAATATTATCATATTAATTATTCCTCTGTGAATTCCTAAAATGTTAATTCACCACATACTGCTAATTAAAGAGGGCACAGCTATGAAACTAGGCAGACTACAGTCCCATATCCAAGAGAATTTTCTGTTACCTGACAAATAAATCAGCTTTCATTAGTTTTTTGGTACTGAGCTGAAAGGACTACCTGCCTTGACTCACCAACACATAGTGGCTTGCCACAAATAGCTTGGCATCCTCAGGATTATTTCTGGTTTGCCCCAATAAATATTGACTCCTGGATATCATTATATACTGTAATTACACTCTTTCAAATAATGTTTTGATCTGGAATTGAGTGGCCAGGGAAAGCCTTCCTGTTATGTTGTTTGGGCCCTCAATTAGGCCATCAGCAATTGCAAAGATGCTTATCTTGGATTTGTCTTCTTGTTGTGTGGCATCCCAGTGCACTGGTCTCCAACTCAGAAATCAGTTTCAGCTTTAGAGTGGGCTAATGCTTGAGACTCCAATTTAATTTACAAATGCTTTATCGATGAACTTGTGAGACAAACCACCACTGCCACATCCAGGCTGCAGTGAGCTGACATTGCCAAACCTCCTTTTTACCTTCCTGTTGAGGATGTGCTTCAGTGTCTGGCAGGACCAGGCAGAAACTGCTGGTGGCCTACAGAACTCCATGCTTCAGAAGAGGGAAATTTGCCCAGCCTGTAACTTGCGTGTCCCTAAGGGATGTTTCCAGATCTGTGCTGGTCAGAAGGCTAATATCTCACCAGAACAGAAGCCCAAGCTCAGGTCTGAGACTCAGGTTCAAGGTGCACATAGAGCCCATATGGTGTTCAGGGACACTTGATTCTTGCATTTATAACCAATAGTCGCAGAGAATCCATACCTGCTTCTGATCCGATTCCCTCATTTGGCTAATTATTATGGCGGATTAGGGTGAATGTATCTCCCTAAGATTTGCTGGTTTACCACCCTACATATCCAGCTAATTTACCAAACTAATAAACTTTGTGAAGAAAACCCCAAAGTGCTGTGTCTTCTTTCTGTAACATATATTGCAGGAGATGGAAAGTCCAACCAGCAGCTCCATGTAGCCACAGCTTGGACTGCATAACTTCTCACTCAAAATCTCAAAGCCTGATCAATCAGACTGCAGAGGCAGGTGTATGTTAGAAGCCCTCCAGAACATGTTATGTCTCAGTGTGCAAAAGATGGACGGACTAACTTGAAGAATACCACTAATGGCAGCCATGAAAGGACAGAAAGTGCTCATGAGAAGAGAGTGTCACTGAGTTTGTAGACTAGAATGGCTGAAGTCTGCAGAACAGAACTGAATGGACCTTTTGGCTTCCTGATCTTGGCCAGATACATTTTTCATAGAATCATACATTTAGATTCAAAAAGACCTTTAAGTTCAGTGAGTTGAACTGTAAACCTAACAATGCCAAGTCCACCACGAAACCATGTCCCTAAGTGCCACATCTACATGTCTTTTAAATACCTTCAGGTATGGTGACTCAACCACTTCCCTGGGCAGCTGTTCCTATGTTCCTATCCTTGACAACCCTTTCGGTAAAGACATTTTTCCCAATATCCAATTTAATTCTCCCTGGCACAACTTGAGGCCACTTCCTCTCATCCTGTCACTTGTTACTTGGGAGAAGAGATGGACACCCACCTCACTACAACATTATTTCAGGTAGTTATAGAGAGCGATAAGGTTTCCCCTCGGCCTCCTTTTCTCCAGGTTAAACAACCCCAGTTCCTTCAGCTGCTTCTCCTAAGACTTGTACTCTAGATCCTTCACCAGCTTTGTTGTGCTTCTTTGGACGTGCTCCAGCACCTCAATGTCTTTCTTGTAGTGAGGGGCCCAAAACTGAACACAGTATTCGAGGTGCAGCCTCACCAGTGCCGAGTACAGGGGTACAATCACTTCCCTAGTCCTGCTGGCCACATTATTTCAGACACAAACCAGGATGCTATTGACCTTCTTGGTCACCTGGGAACTATGCTGGCTCACATTCAGCCAGCTGTCGATCAACACCCTCAAGTTCTTTTTTGCCAGGTAAATTTCCAGCCACTCTTCCCCAAGCCTGTAGCATTGCATGGGGTTGTTGCAACCCAAGTGCAGGACCTGGCACTTGGCCTTGTTGAACCTCATACAACTGGACCATTGATCCAGCCCATCCAGATCCCTCTGTAGAACCTTTCCACCCTCAAGCAGATCAACACTCCTGCCCAAGTTGCTGTGGTTTACAAACTTACTGAGGGTGCACTTGAATCCCTCGTCTAGATCACTGCTGAAGATATGAAACAGAACTGGCCCCAGTACTGAGCCCTGGTGAACACCACTGGTGACCGGCCACCAACTGGATTTAACTCCATTCACCACCACTCTTTGGGCCTGGCCATCGAGTCAGTTTTTTACCCAGCAAAGAGTATGCCTGTCCATGTCATGAGCAGTCAGTTTCTCCAGGAAGATGCTGTGGGAAACGGTGTCAAAGGCTTCACTAAAGTCCAGGAAAACAGCCTTTCCCTCATCCACTAAGCAGGTCACCTTGCCATAGAAGGAGATTAGGTTAAACAAGCAGGACCCGCCTTTCTTAAACCTGTTCTGGCTGGGCCTGATCACCTTGTTGTCCTGTATGTGCTGCGTGATGGCATTCAAGATGAGCTGCTCCACAACCTTCCCTGGCACCAAGGTCAGGCTGACAGGCCTGTAGTTCCTCAGATCCTCCTTTTAGACCTTCTTGTAGATGGGTGTCACATTTGTTAACTTCCAGTCAACTGGGACCTCCCTGGTTAGCCAGGACTGATGATAAAAGATTGAAAGTGCTTTGTTGAGCACTTCCACCAGCTCCCTCAGTACCCTTGGCTGGATCCCATCTGATCCCATAGACTTGTGTATGTCCAAGTGGTGTAGTGGGTCACTAACCATTTCCCCTTGGATTATGTGGGCTTCATTCTGCTCCCCATCCCTGTCTTCCAACTCAGGGGGCTGGGTACCCTGAGAACAATTGGTCTTATTAATAAAGATGGAGGCAAAGAAGGCATTAAGTACTTCAGACTATTCCTCATCCTTTGTTACTATGTTTCCCTCTGCACCCAAATTTTTCTTACTTCTTTCCTTTTTTTTTTACTCAAAGTGAAGTTGTATTTAGACTTGCTGTTAAAAGAACTCTGAGATCCTCCAGTGAGAAGTGCTGTAAAAAGTCCAAGGCACTGTCAGACTGGGAATCTTCTTAATCATGGGGAATTAACTATAGAAGGTAAAGCTATTAAACACTTCATAACCCAGCTGTTTTAGAGGAAATTCTGAGAGATAAATATTAATGGGGTTTTTTTAGAAAGCAAGAAAGTGAAGAAATGAAATGTTACTGATACTTCTTTTGTCCCTTAAATAAGAAAAATAATCCAGAAAAAGCAGAATCCCTTTTTCTTAGAAATAAAATTGCAACAATTGCTGGAAAAAAATCCCACATGCATGTTGTGCTCTCATAATTCTTAATAGGACTTGAAAGTATTGTTTGAATACTCTGTATTTTTGGTGAAGATGCAATAATCTTTGCCAAATCATACCAGTGTTACATATTCTATGGGAAGACCCCCAGATCTAATACCATGAGCATATTGCTTTGGGGTATAGCTTTGTTTTGTGATAGCATAAGGATTATTGTTTCCATTGGTCAAACACAGCTGGTTTAATGAGAGC
Source organism: Athene noctua (assembly GCF_965140245.1). Taxonomy (NCBI): domain Eukaryota; kingdom Metazoa; phylum Chordata; class Aves; order Strigiformes; family Strigidae; genus Athene; species Athene noctua. Next base: position 72,241,511 of record NC_134038.1, on the reverse strand, counting down.
AAAAAACAGACATGCACACATAGCTCCCATAAAATTTCCGTAGGCTGGCATACACAGCTCTAGCCAAAGAGCAGAGGAAGACTGAATGAGCAGAATTATATCTGAACTAATCTATCAAAGAACAATAATTTTTAAAATCTCCACAATACTGTAGGTCCCAACTTCTTTATAAGTTCCTTCCCTGAAAATAAACTGTGTAGAACAAATCAAGCAAGCAAAACCCCCTTGGCTTCATTACTGCTGCACCTGCTAAAGCAAATGCAGCCCTATCTTAAAAGCATGTCTACTACAGTACTTGCTCACTTTAAATCAATGTTCATTTTCAGGTCTTCTTTTGGCAGCATTCAATATTGTATTGACACCATAGAGTTATGCCATTCCTAAGTAAGCCTTACACTTAGAAATGATGTTGAGAATCCTTATTAACACCTTACGGGCAGGATAACTGCAGTTCTTTGTTTAAACCGTTTATCCGAGTACCACATTCCGCTTCTTACAATGGGATTTGTCCCCAAATCTTGCTGAGTGTCTCTTTTTATCAATTCCACAATACATTTATAAAAATAAAATAAAATAAAATTTATCTCTTCTCATGTATTCAACTGGTTTTAAGATCATAGCCAAAGGACATATTTTCAGTCAAAGCTGTGTGTGATCCTGCTGAAAGTCATAAACCTCCCTAGCTTTAATGGTTCTGCCAGACTATCCTTATTTAGCTGCTATGAAAGCATAATGTAAAGGCACTTATTGGGAAGCAAATTTTATATCTGGCTCTGTTCAGCTGAAGTGAGCCCTTGGCTCAGCACGGCTAAATTGCTCTCTCTGCATGTCGGCCCCTCTCTGCCTGCTGGCACTGACATTGCTGTGCTCCTTAGCACTGCTGCGGTTTTGCTGTTCCTCCTCCTCTCCCTACAGCACACGGAAGACAGGAACATAAAGACTGTAACAGAGAAGACGTACAACTGTAAATGTGTCTAATCTGGGTTGTAAAAGACACAGAGCAACCAAAATCCAATTTAAGCACAACACAGAATATGGGTCCTGGAGCACTTTGAAGCCTGATTTCTTCTCTGCATATGAAGTCTCAACTGGCAACCAGTTCCCACTGGCGTCAGGGGGAGCTTAGCTTGTAAACTGCCAGCTCAAGACAACAGAGAAGCTGAATGAATTGTGGTCACATGGTTGACACACTAATAGCTAGTATATGGTATAGCCTAACAGTCTGTTCAGTCCCCCAAATTTCCCTTTGGAGGTACCATACAAGGCTGTTGACACCAAACTTTCTGGCTGCACCCTGGCTTGGCCATAACCCCTGAGCAAGCAAACTGTATATAAGGAATCAACTTTACCTCTGGGATACACGGAGTGGTCCTGTTCCTTGCTTGTTCATACCTGATGTAATTTGCTTTTCTGCCTGCTCCCCGTGCTCCAGCAGCTAACAGAGTCTGCCTTCTCACCTTCCGAGGTCTGAATGCAAGGTCTAAAGGCAAGCCATTTCCACAGGGCAGGATAAGAGCACTTCTTCCCCCAACCCTTAGTCCCAGAATGAGCACATATCACTTGAAAAATAGTCCAGCCCATGGAGCACGTCTGTTCAGGAACTACAGATGGAGGGAGAATAGCCTCAGCATTTGCAGAATGAATTTTTGTGACTACTAAATGAGAATATATTTAGAGTTCAGTTCTGGAAAGGGTGGGGGAATCTGATGACGAAGAGACAAAACTGACACAAAGAGGGAGAAGGATACAGCTAATGTATTCATAATGCAAGCCTTAACTATCTCTCCTGGGACAAACTGAAGATGAAGCTACCCAAAGCAAAAGAAAGAAGCCAATTTGTATAGTAAGAATGGGAAGACCTAAACATACAGCGGTGTTTCATCCACTTTCAGGACTCCGGGTGAAGTGTGGTGTGCTGCTTCTACCGGTGGCTGCCCGTTTCAAGTTCCTCATGGAAGGAAAGACAGAAAGAGGGGGCAAATGAGAGACATAACCAGAGAAAATTGTTTGTTTGTTTGGGTTTTTTTGTTGTTTTTTTTTTTCTTTTACTTCCTCCTCTACAGTCCTCAGCTTGCAAATGAGCTTTCTTCAGTGACATGTGCCCGTTCCAGGCCTTGCTTTTTCTCCAGTCTGGGAGCAACTTGGCAGCAGATCAAGCAATCAAGCGCACTTTCATTAATTCAGGGCTGAGCTGCCTTGCCATCACTTCTAACCTTGTCCCAGAAGAGCTCCCCCTCCCCACGTGTCCCAGTGGCATGAAGGTCTGCTGCTTGGCACCGGGGAGGATTCATAAAATTAGAGTCCATGTTCAATAAACACGATGGAGTGGAAATGGCCTAGGTATATTAGTAACACTGCCAATATAGGACTCATGAAGAACAGAAGTTTTATCAACTTCGAAGCAAACAGCAAAAGCTGTCACTAATGGAAAGGTCATTGCACTGTCTGCAAAGTGAGCGATGTGATAAGTCAAACAGTTTAGCATTTCAAGAGTGGTGCCGAGAAGAAGACAAAGTGTCTGGCATCCAGTGGTGACCTTGTCACTCCTGTGGGCTTCCCACCATGGGAGCTGGCATCACTGTTCCCCACTTTTCCAACGTGACACCACAAGAAAGGCTTGAAGAAGATGGTCGAGGACCAGGGTGACACACTCCTGGTGAGACACATCCAAGTTGCTTGACAGCCAAGCACAACATCTAGCATAACTGGGGATATGTTGCTGTGGTATTCTGTAGGCATATGAGCAAGAACTCACCTCCATGCAGTGCTGCCAGTTTAAAGTGTCACCAACTGTACGTTAAAAGTGGGCTTAAATGTCATAAGAGGGCCTTATGCCTATAGGATACTATTTAGACCTATGCTAGATCAGGTCACTGCAAATTTCAATCCTTGCTTGGGCTGCAAGCATGGAAATTTCTGTGTATGGGTAATGCAGAGAGATTCTCTGCAAGTCTCTACCTTGTGGCAATTTTTGCACTTGCATAAAATGGACCCTTTCTGATCTGGCAGCACTTTTTCCATCATTTGCATAAGTACTGAGGACTACAGCAGAGGTCAAGTCAAAGAAGAATCACTTCCTCTCTCATATGTGATTCAATTTCCCTCCGGTTTTTCTCATTCTCATCGAACAGCCTTTAGAATTCTAATTTCTGTTCCCCTTTAAGGAATCAAAATACTTCATGGCTCATGATACTCTGTGGCTCATTTTTCAACTATTTTCTGTAATGCAATTAGAGTCCTTTTGGGGAGGGGGGGATAACTGTTGAAAGCTGACACTTCTAAATAATGAATAGACCAAAACATAAGTCTTAAAATAATTACTGCCGCAATAGCATTTGTAGTGTGCAGCAAACACCTCCCAGCTGTAGCCTATCCCTCCTGCTTGCCTGCAGTTACTCTGATCAGTACCAGGACCACCTTCTTTTCAACATGGTGGGCACTTAAACACCCTGCCTTGTCACCATTAAGGTTTATTAATAAATTAGAATATCGGAAAATATGTTACGGGGATCAAAGAATACATCCATTTCCTGTAGCCCATTTCTCCTCTCCCAGACAGTCCCATATAGGTTGTGTTCTCTCTGGAAAGCACACTGCCAGTGAGGGCTAGTGTGCATCTGACATCCTGATAGTGCATATGCTTATTAGGCAAATCCCAAGGATAACTCAGAAGCTAATGAGAATGGTTACAGATGCATTAACAAGGTCACTGATAAGAATATAGTCACAAATCACCTAATTAAGAGGGGTAAAAAAAAAAATCCAAGCAAGCTCTTCCATATTTCTGTATTACAAATGACCCTCTGCAGCCAGCTGCCAGCAATTGCTTCCCTTTCCCCTACCTGTATGGATGTCTGCCAAAATACCTCTGTCAGCCTTGGGCCTGAGAAGAGAGGAAGGAGCAGGAACTCCTGAATTCTGGTATTTTGATCAGTACACACAATTAATTTGTGATTCTGGGTGTATCTCTTCAGGCCTCCTCTCCTCTGCCTTGAGGAGTTCCTCATATCCATCTACCCCCCTTCTGAGTCAGTCTCATTCTGCACTCATTTTGTGTCAAAGGACATTAACAGAGGTGCAGCACTGGCTACACTGAATACAAAACCCACAGAAACGAAGAGAAACATTAATCGGGTTTTCATCAAATCAAACCTCAATATGTGAGAATTAGGATTAGTGAAACTAATTTCTCACACCAATAGGAAATTCTGATTTCTCCAGGTTCTGTTGGCTTGGGTAGAACCAGGGCAAAAAACTAGATATGCTGGTATTCCCTATGGGACCAAATAAAATTCACACTTCAATCTGATGAAGTGAATAGGATGGAACCCAGAAGTTACATGATTCTGTCATTCTATAGGAAATGTAAAGCTGACATAATCTGTTCCAAATTTCATCAATCCCTCTACATTTCTACCAGGTCAAAAAGAAAATAATCCTTCAACTGCATGAAAACAAATTGTTTCAATTCAACCATGAGTTTCCTGTTTAGCTGAATCATCACCTTTTGAGAAAAAGAAAAAAAATGCCTTCAGAAAACTTTTGATGAACTACAAAGAGATAAAAAATAACAAAACGTCCTTTGTATGCAGCTGTACTCTAAGTACCACCTTACTGTTAAATGGGCAGGAGTTTTATTCTGCTCCTAATAGTGACAATTTATCTGTTAATATGTAAATGATTACAACTTTCTTCTATTGGGGGTTTATAATACAAATAATTTACAAACTATTAATGATGTAGTGTACACATAAGTATAATAATATGTATACACACATGTAGAATACTGTAAATACTGAGCACATATATTTATAATAGTCATACAAATATATGTCTAGATACAAAACTCTTACATCAGTTCTACTGAATGTTTATATAAATGGAGTGCATACATGTCAACTATTTGTAGAGAGGGTGATGACTTGAAAACAGAGATACTATACAATCAGAATGTAGCCTTAAAATAGAGATTCATCCTCCTATCCATTAGTATTCACTAAATAATGCTCAGTGCCATCCCCCTCAATACCATACTCCCTACCATCCCCCATCCAGTGAGGTAACTTTATTCTCTCTTGGCACTTCCAAGGTTTTTCTGCCTGAACAAATGATACCCACACTATCTTTTCCCAGCTTTGACAGAAATCATCTTGTCCTTCATGATCAGTGTGCAAATGTGTGTGCACTAATAAATAACAACACTGCTCATTCAGACAGCGTCCTTCGCAGAAGCGCTTTCCAATCCAGTAGCAACCCTGTCAGATGGGATATAAAACTAAAATCCACAATGACTGGCTGCCTGAATGTGAAAAGAAATCAAGGTAGGGAAAATTTACTCATACATTTTTGAAAAATTTAAGTGAAGACCCTTGTAGCCTGGTAGCCAACTGCACAGGCAGCTGTGTTGAAATGCAATCTTTTTTGCATGCCCTGGTGGCAGATACCCCCTAGCCACACAGGCACAGGACATCACAAGTGCTGTGGACTTGCTGGTGGCAGGGAGTCCCCCTGAGAGACAGAGGTTATCTGGTCCTTCAAGTAGTCAGCAACACACAGATACCTCCCCAGGGTATTAAGTCTTGTTCTCAGGCAGCTCTTAGGCCCTGTCTGGGAGACAGTGATGGGGGAAAGGAACAAGGACAATGCCCACAGGAGATGCATAACAAACCATTTGCTGTGGTCTGCTGAGGTCCACAGGAATGGATCCTCAAGACTTTCAACTTCTGCTGTAAAGTGAGTGAGTGCTTGGTTTGGTGTCAGTACCCCAGAGGCTATGGCAGATGATAGCCCTGAGGGTCTATAAATGTACTCAGCAGCTGCTCCACAGTTTAGATCTGAGCCTGCTGCTGGTTGCAACAGAGCTTTAAAGCAATAGGAAAAGGGGGTTAAAAGGTAGTGAGAACCAATTCAATGTTAGCAGTGCTTCAGAACCAAAGTCCCAATTGTAGTCAAAAAAACCCAGTAATCTAAGGAGAAAACGGTATTTTTTTCCATTTTCCATGCTTCTTGGACATACCGTGCATTTTAACTATCAAGTACAGTATTTATCTGGAAAAACTGTAAAACAAAAGATTGCCTTTAGAAAAATCATATTTGTTTTGAATGCCAAGGGCCACAGTTAGTGCTGCTCAGAATTGCGGTGGCTTGGTGGAGGCACAGCAGGTCTGAGCCTCTGCTGTAGCAAACAGCTTAATGATAAATGAAGAAACAAAGCAGCCAGCCCAAGACTCTGAGTGAAGCCCATCAAAAAGTACTAGAAACAGGGAAACATGATGGAACAGCAGCTTGAGAAAGCATAAAACATAAATAACAAACCATGGACAAGCTTGAATGTGTTTAGGTGCTAGTCTCTCCACACTGACCAACATCAAAAGAAATTATATGTTTTTAAAGCTGTAAAAAACACACTCCCAATCTGTAGCCCAGGTTTTTCAGTCACATCCCCAGCCTCAGCAGAAACTGTTGGCTGAGGGCATGCTGCCTTAGGAAGCAGGGAGGGGAGGACAGGGTGATGGAGGCAGCAGGTCCCAGGGGCCCGTTGTTCACAGGGACTACGTCAGCAGCAATGCACTTGGCAGATTCCAAAACACCAGGCATATGCGTACTTAATCCTGCATATGATTATTTCCTTGTTGAAATTAAAAGGTGAAATAAAGAAGGAAAAGTTAATCAGTGCAGAATAAGACAGAGAGTGAATGATCACTCCTGACAGCCACAGGTTTGTGGAAACTTCATGAACTGTTGCTCTGAGTTACTTGCGGAGGCTTGCACCCACGTCCCTGCATCGCTACCGTGCAGTTCACAGCTGAGTTCATTTCAGGATGCCCCATTTATTCTCTGTAGTTTTTAAGAAAACTGAGGTCTATTTAGAGGATGAGGTACCCACTGATTTTGTTAATAACAGAAAAGGCCAAACATTATCTTCTGGGGTTTGGAAAAAACCACCATTGTATATTTGGAAAATTCAGACTGTGATCTAAGTGTTCTTTCCTGTTGTTATCAAAGTCAGCATATGTGCTTTGGTAGTTTCTGTAAGGGCTGCTTAATCAAAGCTTTTTGCCTGGTTTTAGAATATAGATGTATAAGCCAAACAAAAAGTCTTCAGGGTGCTTTTTTTTTTTTTCTTTTAGCATAGATGTTTTAAGAAATGTTACCTGCAAAATTGGAATAAATAAGATCTCTCTCTTGCGGCTGTCTTGCAATAGATACTCTAATTTAATCTGATTGTCCATCTTATATGGTTCTATCTAATCAAGTAGAAAATAAATAATAATAACAAAAAATTGCAACTAGAACATCAGTCCTTCCAACTTACTGCTTTCTCTTTTCCTAAAACAGTGTGGGAGAGGTGAGACCACTTGTTTATTTCAATGCATACCTTACAGTTTGAAGGAAAAGATGAGTTACTCGTGGCTCTGAAGGAAAAAATATTCTACACTGATAAGCCTCTTGCCAGCAGAAGTTAATTCAGACTGCACATTATCCTTAGGCCTGCAAAACTCTGGTTAAAAAAAAAGGATGTCATGTTCTTTATGTGTGAAGAATGCCCTATTCTTCAAACTGAATCACATTTATATTCACAGACAGGTCAATATTTTATCTTGATTTGCCATTTTTAGTGTTCCCAGAATGAAAATAGGTAAAATAGAAAATATTTTAATTGTCACCCATTCTGTGCAAAGCTACAATGGGTGTATGTCACCTTGATAAGCAGCTTATCCAGTACAAGTGAGCTGCGTTCACAAATTAATGTAAATTACATGAAAGCACCAAGGAGTGGAACACAGGGCTATTATTCACTGAAAGGAGTGACTCACAGTATTGCTGCTGGAGTAGAGCACAGAACCGTGCTCTTCAAAATCTCAGCTTCGGTTTCATTTCACAAAATACTGCAATTCCATTTTCTAATGAAAGTGTCTTTGGCCTTCAATCCATTGGTCTCACCGTATTAAAAATTCATCAAATACAATTTAAATTAATATTTTATTCCCTTTAGTTCCGCATGGCCTTTTCTTTCTGGAGGTAGCTGCACTCAGCATCATATGCAACAGCAGTCTCCTGTAGGCACCGTCCCACCCGGACCGCAGCAGCACCACGTCAGGCGAAGGCAGAGCTCCTGCCTGGCGCGCAGGCTGTGCAAAGGGCCCCGCACCCGTTTTATAACTCTATAGTAGGACGCGCTCAATTTCATCCTAATGTCATCTTGACTGGGGGATACAGTCATCTGTGGGCTCCCTGCCCTGGGGAACACACTGTTCCCATCCCATGAAGCATCTTACAGGCTTTCGTGCTAGCCCCTTTCATCCTAATGCATGACAAAATGCAACCAGGGGAGTTTCATATCCAGAGGAGCTTGGCCTGGGGCTTCCCAGCACAAGGCTTTGCCAACAGACCACCAACCTCAAATTTTGTCCAACCCAAGCTGTGTATTGGATGAGCTCTTCCAAGCACCAGGCCTCCAGAGACAGCCAGGCCGCTACATGAACCAGGGCTACTTGTGTCTAACATATTACTAATTCCAGGTGGCACCTTTTTTTTTTTCTTTTTTTCTTTCAGTTTTGGATTTTCCCCTGAATTATAAAAACAGTTGGAAAATGCTCTGATCACAGTAAAGTCATGCTTTGCAGACATTTTGTTATTCACGTTCCATTGAAATAGAAATGCCTCGGAGTTTCACAAATGCACACAGTGCTCAGAAGCTGCGAGCAGTTCTCTTCCTGCTTCTGTTTAGAAATTTGCTAACAGCTGGAAAGTCACTACCTTTTCTTTCAAATTGAAGGCAGAATTTAACTGCGAATGAGACAGTGTTTATCAAACACAATTTGTCAAAATCTTATAAGAAAAAACAAGTTCTAAACCAGCATGCTCCAGCAAAATTTTAAAGTCTGTTCATACTTGTATCTTCTGCCCTCAATATGAAGCACCTTCACGTTGCTCTCAGTATTGAATGCTTCTAACTTCATTTTAAGATTCAGCTCCAAACTGTCCGCAGTCTCTTCATGGAGTGGTCATAGATCAGTCCCAGACTTTATCTCTTTTTTTTTTTTTTCCATCCAGACCAGGCCTTACCTCTGCTTCTTCACTTAAACATGTCAATTCTGAGTCAAGTGGCTCTTTTTTGTTAACTTTTGTCAACTGCACAGTGCTTTTGTGCCTCCCCAGCTCTTCCATCTGGCCCACATTTTTAATTTCTGTGTTATCATATTTCATTTTAAATTCATATGATTCCACCATAAAAAAGCATTTTACAGCAAAGTCTATAAGACATTTCACAAAATAAAAAGCTGAAATGCATTTGTCGGGAAACAAAAAAAAATGTTCAGAGATGGTATGGTCTCTATATAAGTTATTTGCCATTTTTAAATGCTTTTTCCTCTGCGGCAAAAAACTTCACCCACTCTTGTATTCCAGCCCACAGCCACTGTGAATAGTTTGGAGCACCCACACACATGTTCAACTTCCACAGGTCTAATCACAGAGTCCTTATCACAGAGTGATTTTCAGATCAACTTAGATGGAAAAAAAATAAAGAAAAATTTAAAATCCCAGTCGATTCAAAGTCTTGAAAATTTCCAGGTGGTTCTGCAGAACTCGAGTCAGGCTCGACCGTGAGATGAGTACTGTCACAAGGATGTGATATACCTACCTCCCTGGCATCAGCTTCCAGGGCTTTCCAGTCTTTGATCTTTGTGCACAAATTCCCTGTGATATTGTTGTGAACAGCTGACACCAATGAAGCAGGCTTGTTATTTCTTCTTAATACCCTAAACTGTCATACCTTTTCACCAATGAATGTAATTACAGACAAATCGGCTCAGAAAGTAATGGCAATCACTCTCTTGCACAGTGGGAGGAGAAATGAAAGATAAGATTGTTTTTCTCCTATCTGTCTTTCATGACCATGAAAAAAGCCTCTGAAATTAGTTGAATGAATCTTGGCACTTCTTTCTTGGCTGAGATCATAATTTCATGGTTACTTATTCTGTATCTAAATTCTCTCTGGTTGCAGCTTCCATGAACTTTTATCACTTCAGCAATGTTTCTGGTCATCAAAAGTCTCGGTTTCTGTTTACCAGGGCAGTAATACCCACACTCGGGACAATGTCTTGGCTTGACTTTGGACTATATGACTTTGGGGTTTCTTTTATGCATATGAGATAGCAGGTCAGGTTACATATTTGTTCTAGCTGCATTATAGCTGTTGAGCTGCATGAGTACAGGAACAAATGAACTTTTGTTACTCTTAAGGGTACAATTAAAATTAAAATCTGAGGAATGAGTTTGAGAAGCATCTGTCTCTTTGTCCATCAGGGTGACAGCTAGGTTTTGCCATTGCTTAAAATGTCTTTCTCCTCTGCTGTGGGGAGACACGAATTTGAAATTTTATATAAAATATAATTAAATACTAGATCTGAAAACCTGGAAGTGTGGCTTTTTTCCCTTTAATGTCTCTCAGTTAAATGTTATTTGCAGTAATAATTGGGTTTTTTTAAAAAGCCTAGTAGGCCTGTGATTTTAAGCTGTGTGTCTCTAAAACATTGCATGCAGAAACTCGTACTTTCATGTAAGTACTAATGAATCAGTGTTAAAACACACTTCACACAACAGGTAACCATACAAACACTCTCTGCCCTAGAATCATTTAGCTTTTGAATTCAAGTTCAATAAACAAAAAATAAAACCTAAAAAGTCAGTTGTTCTCCCCTTGCCTCTTTCAGAAGTGTTTTTCTCCTTGGCATTACTATTTACTGTGGTATTTCAATGCAAAAAAAATCTCAGTGAGAAGACAGTAATATTGAGTAGCTGGGACACGATCTTCTTCTTGAGCGTTGCTCAGCAAGGGCTCTTACTGGTTTCAGGTGGATTCATAGCTCATGAGTGAACATGGATCTGACCAAAGGTCTGTGTGGCCACAGGCACTCCTTGGCCTTCAGGTGGCTTTCCTGCAGCTGCTGTCCTGCAGCTTTTTATGTACTTACAGAGAGCACCAACAAGCTGTCACAGGCTGGTGTCCCCCACCAGGGAAGCAGGAGGTGGCTCCCATTTACCCTTGACTTCAGGAGCAGCTGAGGACACTCCATGCACTGTAGGTTCATGTATTTAATCAGCTTTCCTCATGATTTACAAGAGAAAACGTTTAGCAGCACCTGACACTTAATGTCCCTACCCCGTGCACACTCCTGCATGCGTTTGTGTAAGAGCTCCTCGGTTGCTTGTCAGGCACCAGCAGAGATTGTTTTGACAACATAGTTATTCATGATGATTCCTCCAAATGGAAATGTTTCACAGCAAAGATATTCATGCTCAGGGTGAGATTTCTTAGCACAACCAATGAGACTGATGGATGCTACTTGAACCGCTAGTAGCTATTTACTGAATGACAATAAATAAGTGACCTGGGTTTCAGTCTGACACTGTAGCAGGGAGGAGTAGAGAACTGAACCTGGATGATTTTCCCGTTAGATTAGTTTGATAACCACTGGGTAACTGGCTATGCTAGCTAAGAAATATTCTCTTTTTTTTGAGCTAAATTTGCAGGTTTCTAGACAGGAAGAACAGTAAACGTATTGAAATTAATATAACTTTTTTTCATGGGATGAGGTAGCCTTTGTCCATACAATCTCTTCAGCAGAAAACTGCTTCTCAGGTGATCTCAATAAGGAAACATATGCATTGCTGTGAGGAAGATAGTACAAGAGTGGTATACTTAGGAGCGCTGGTCCTCTGAGCAGCACAAGCATTAGGGTGGCCAGTAGACTGAGGATGTGCCTTCTCGCCATGTGACTCCTCACTGTTCTCTGAAGAAGCCTTTTTCTTTTTCTCTCTATGTGAAAATAATAGCCTTTTTTTTAAGGTAATATGGTAGGCACTACTTTATCCTGTGTATCTTCAGAGTGCAAATAGACATCAGCAGGTCAGTGCTCCACACTGAACAGTAAACAGACTTCAAGAGGAGAGAGTCAGATAAAAAGAGTTATAAGAAGAATAAAGTAGCCATAAATGAGCATGATGGAAATTAAAGGTTTCTAACTATCAAAAAACTGAAGTTCTGGAGCAGCTCTGCAGACAAATCCAGACTGGAGAAAAATGAAACAAACAAATAAAAAAAGCTCCAGTCAAACAAACAGTCAAACAAACATGTTAGACTATTAGGCTTCATAAATTTAACAAACTAGCTGTTAGTACTACAGAGCTTGTCCTTTTGTTGGGTATATCGGCATGTTTTGACCTGCCAGTTTTAATGTCCTTAGAAACAAACAAACTCCTAGCTATTTCTCAATATTATTCACTCTTCTTTTCATTCTTTTTCTTCTTTTTGCTATAGGCAATGAAAATGGGCAAATGAGTATTACAGGCATCAGGTACAGGGATAGTGCTAAAAGCCCAGGTAATATAGAAAATGTACTTCAAAAAAAACCTGTCAAGAAACATAATTCTTAAGAAAGGGAGAATGAGTATTTAAAAGTAAAACTGAAACATTTTCTTATGCCTAATTTATATTGAAGACAGCTTTTTTTGCCACTTTCTTCTCCCTCCAGATACATATGTTGGGGGCCCAACTGAAAATTAACTATTGGAGAAGACTTGTCTGGACTGTTTTGGCATGGAGTGAAATGTTCCCACTCTGGAAGGCATTTCCACCAGGTATGGCCCTACAGGAGAGCTTGCCAAGGCAGATGCATGTGAGCAGTTTCAGGGGGTTGCAATGCTTTCCTAACCAGAGAGTAATCTGAGAAAACTCTACGTGCCCTGCCTGCACAGTGAGGCAGACAGATGCAAAAAAGCCTTGTCATTGGTACTATTCATGACCCTTGGAGACAGAAAAAGATATATAGCAGGGAGCGGTGGGCAATCTATAAACTGTCCTGTGTATAAGGCCCCTGTATTCAGTGTTTAAGCACCACTAAGCTATATGGTGGGAACATAGCTGGATAGAAATTTGTTTTCAGTGCTGCAGAGTATCAGAGTGTGCTGGCTTGCTGAGTTGCTCTGCTAATTTTTACAACTAGGAATTATTTTCCCACTTTTTCAGATTTCAGGGTCTTTTTTTGTTTTTCCTCATAGACACACAGATGTACATATCATCATTGAAAGGCAACTGAGGAACGTGAGGTGAGAAAAATACAGCTGATGATTTTTGGGCCTCTTCCTTATTCTGTCAAAGGAAAAACTCACTCAGCCAAGAAAGGGAACTGATAAACCTTTGAGCCTGCCTAATTCATTCAGCCCATCAAAAGGCGAGGAGATACACACACAGCCCCATTCATCCTGGCGTCCTTGCTGTACATTAATAAGAGATGTATTCACCCTTTCAGGGTGCTCTCAGTACATCCTTTCATTTTGGACAGTGCCTCATTCACCTGCTCCTGAAGTATCATTCCAGTAAGATCAATCTAGGAGGCCATCAGCCCTGCATACTTGATCATTTCCAATTAAAACAGCAACATCTGCATTGTATAGGAAGTAAAAATGCTGGAAGACTAAGGAGGCCAATATCTAAGTTTAGCTATCAAAGGTGAACATAACCTAATTTAAATGTGATGAAATTAGACTATTTGCCCTAATTTTCATGCTTTTAGCATTATCTCAAGAATACTGATAAGGATGGAGTGAACACTTGAGAGCAGCTGGCAGGCAGCATGGTCATTGTGCTGTACCACATACGAAGTTTACTTTCAAATGGAAAGCTAGATTTATAAAAATGAGAGATAAGGGTAAGCTCTCCAGCTTCTCCAGCTTGTTCAGGTGGGAAAGAACAAACGCCAGCATCCTGCCTTCTAAGTCACATTGATTCCTTCTTCTGCCTCTGCTAGCCTGCTCTGACTGTATATTGAAATAAACTCAATATACTGAAATAAACTCAATACTGTTTATTGTTTTAGGGGAGAGGGCTGCACTTTGAGAGCTGTTGATGGGAAAACTGAGATGCAGGGGATTATTTGTTTGTATTTTGCTTTTTAATTAAATGGACCTAGGAAGGAGAAAGCATCTCTCCTTTTGTCAGGCCATAAGTAGCGAAGACATTGCTAGTTCCACCTATTGGTAGAAAAATATAATTTTTTTTACTTACTTTCTAAAGAAAGGAATTCCAAGAATGTCTAGTGCCACCTATGAGTGAATACAGAGAATTGCCAGTATTCCTACCCTTGTTTTACACACACACACACACACACATACAATACAGAAGTGAACTTTACTCATCTTGCCTTCTTGCATCCAGATAAGATCTTTGTGAATACACTTCTATTGCAGTATTTAATACATACACTTAAATAAGGCCAGTTGGTGTTAGGAAAACTTTAAACACAGTACAAGGCACTCACCAAAACATCTCACATTCAGTCTGCCATCATAATGACAAATTCTTAAAGGAAAGCCCAAGGGAGATACCTGGGCTCAAGTCTCTAAACTTCTTAGATCACAGTGATCCAGGGTCAAAATCTGCATTTGATCTAGAGCACACTGAAGAGGAATGCTTTCCCACTGCACCTGCTATAGTTTAGGTTTTTAGAAACACATCCTAACACAAAACCAGCTGAAAATGGCAAGAGCTGCTGCAAAATCCAGTTGCTGTTCTTCACTTACCCCTAAAGAGAAAGCACAATCTGCCTGGAATTCCCCCCTGGATCTTTCTGGGAAGCAATTTAAAACCTCAGATGATAATTATCTTTTTCCTATACACTATGGGTTGAATTTAAAATGCTTTTGAAAACAAATCATTAGAGACTGTCAGAAGAAGATATGTGGGAAATCACTTACTTTAACATTTCCTTTTTGAAGGTTCCCAAATGTACCAATTTCAAAGTGCACAACTTATCCCTGAGAGACACTTTTCTATTTCTCCTCATCCCTACCTCAGTTTGTTTCCCGCTTTTTCTCTCCAAAAAGGGCAGCAGCAAAGGAGAATTGGCAGTCCAGAAAAAAAGCTGGTTATGTTGTACTTTGTTAGAGAAAAAATATTAAGAAAAGGACTACAAAATATCTTCAAGAACATTTTATTTTCCCCCAGGGAAAATGTTAGGAGTTCAAATTAAGGCAATATTCATTTGCAGACCTTTCTCAAACACATATTTGCAACAGAAAATGTTGTAAATGTTGTCATAAAAAGTGGAACACCAAGAAAATATTTCCTGTTTTTTTTCCCTACTATTGTTAAAAAAAAAAAATCCCACTAAAAGTGCAAGCAGCTGTTTTGGGCAGTGTTAAAAGCAAATCCCCAGCACTAAGAGGTGTGAATGTGTAAGCTCCTTGGAGCAAGGGGCTGTGGAGCCTCCACCTCCAGAGGTGCTGAGGGACAGGTGAGAGGATGATGTTCACCCCTGGTCTTTGCACAGCTCAGGGCTGGCCGCACAGCAGCCTGTGGGTGGGACTGGGCCCCCCAGCACAGTGTGATGGCTCCTAAGGTGTACTGGCCAAGAGTGGACAAAGCAAATTGAGAATGTGTCTCTGGGTGCCCAGCAGGGCGGGTGCAGAAGCAGATTAGATCCAGAAGTATTTCCTAGGCTGACTCAATGCCACGCAAGCACGTGTGGTGTTCTGGTTATTAAAGATCTGGCTGGGAATAAAAGCGACCCTGCAGTACACAGATGTCATTGCTCCCAAGCAGCAGAGCCTCTTATTAAGCAGAGCATGTTAGATTAGCTCAGCTTTACAGTTTCCTTTCAGTTCTCTACAGGGACATTTTTACAGCAATACAAATATTGCATATATTTTCATTACAAGATTTCATGTCTGTATTGGCTTAAGTCAAATAAATACAACCACCTGGGTCAAATGATGACCTGCGTTTTCATATGTAAGTAGTCAACATCTCATTACACTGTGGAGAGATGCACAGAGGAGAAAAAATTGTAACATCTGCTCTGACTACAAAATTATTTTTAGTTTTAGGACAAGGTTCAGTGAAAAGCCTTGTGGATTGTGACACAGTTTCTATGTTAAACAGTAAAGAAAGTATTATTTGTATTGTGCTGCTTTCAGTTTCTCTAGCAAGCAGAGGTTAAAGCAGGAGGTTTTCATTAGCTGGCGACTCAAATTCTATTGACTTCAGGTTCATGATAAAAATACAGCTAAACATGGATTACCAAAGGAACACTTAACCCAAAAATGACACTGAGAAACTGAGAATCCCAGCAAGCAATGTACCTAATAGCGCATTTCTCATCACTGGGAGGCATCAATTGAAAATGTGAGGAGAATAGGGGGTGGTGTTAGATCCATTGTATCCTCACCTAAATCTTTCCCTCTGAATAAGAATATTTTCTGTTCGTTTTAAGACAACATTTGATTTATAGTAGACTTGAATGAACTAGGGACTGTTTTTCAGAGTCAAGCACAAAGAGGAGATAAAAATCTAACAGCGGCATTTTCTAGGTAATACATTCTAGTTCAGAGAATATGATTGTATAAAAATGTAAAAAGATATGCATTTGGTTTCCAGTAGACAAATGTCAGCAAATGACTAAGAAGACCACGGTGCAATAGAATCCTGGTCTGAGACCCGTGTTTCAAAGCAAGTGTAACTCAGTGAGTAAGGGGCTGCTTCTTGTAGGGGTTAGTGCTATGGCACAACATTGCGAAACATACCCTAAACTGTATTGTCCTGTTCTGATCTTTTGTTTGCCCCGATGGTCCTTCACATTTCTGTGATGGCTGTCCAGAGCACGTATTCCTAAATTTTATCTAAGGCCAAGGGACACAATTCTTATTCCAGCTACTGGAAAATCAGTTGGGAAAGTACGTAGGTACCTCTGTATTCTGCATATGCTCTGAGCAAAAAGCTCGTCTAACAAATCTGTGTGTCAGTATTTAAAATATAACTGCAGATAAGTATTTCCCATGCACACAGATACTCTTACATGCCTCATCTCTTTCTAAGCCACGTATTACCAGACAGCAAACACTTGAATTTCTTTACCCATGATTTATCTATTTTTGCACATGTCAAGTCTGTGTAGATACACAGTGAGAAGCAACAGCACAACTGCTTGAAAATTTATCACAGGATGTGTTACTGCAGTTTCAGCGTATTTCCAAGCAATAATGCTAAGTAAGTTTTAAACAACGTCCTCTATCTCACCTGGTTGCTAAGGATTTACCTTTCTTTCTGTACGACACCACCATGGAAAGAACAAGATGTGGTCCCTCATCTGGAAAAGAATAGGAGGAGCTTCAAGGTTCTAATGTGTGTTACTAGACATATTTCAATTTTCCTAAAGGTTAATGAGTATTTGTTGGTTTTGTTGGGGACTTTTAGTTTGATTTTTTGTTTGTTTTGTTCTGCTTTGGTGTTGGGTTTTCTTTTTTTGGCTTCAGGAAAAGGGGAAATCTGATTATGTGGTAATTTCATGGTTATATTTTATACTGCTATTTGTGTTGCTGTATTTGAATTGCATAAATAAAACCAATGAGAAAAGAGATGATTAAATTAAACAAAAAAAATCACAACCATATTTGAAAAAAGATGGGAGGGATACTTAGGAAATATGGTCCCTGGCAGCAACTACCACGCACATTCCTGTGTGAGAACTGAGCCCAAAAGATGCCCTTTGCTTTTTGCCCTTGAAAACAGTGAGTCAAGATAAGGAAATTTCAATTAACTAGAAAGCAGAAAGATAAGTTTCTAGAAAATTCTTCTGAGAGTTATGAAAATAGATCCTTATTTTTCTCTCCTTTATTACTAGACACTGGATGCATTGATGTGGACATATAATAAAATCAACCAGAAACATGAATCTGTACTAAAATAACTCAGAAATCCAGACCAAATCAAATGAACACCTGTTGCCAAAAAAGAGGGGTTTAAGGGAAGGATCTGGAAGAGTTAAACTAGTCTGTCTTGGCTTTCTTAATAAAATATTTTGATTTAGTCCTTTCATATTTTCACCTGTGCATAGCATTTTTTACCATAAATTGTGAAGATGGGTCTACAAAATAGTGTAATAACCCCAAAACCTCACAGAGCAGGTTTTGTACAAAAGACCTTCTTTGAACTCAAGCTGGTGGATGTCTCCCCTTCATTCTAAAGTAAAACAACAAAAACCAACAACAACAACAAAAAACCCACCAAAAACGAAACCAAACAAAAAAAACTACAAGAGAATTATTTTCCCCTCCATTTTTTTGGTCCAGCTACCAATTCATCCCCAACAAATTCCTTGCTCAGCTCCACTTATGACCTTTCATTGTTTAAAAAAAAAGGGAAATAAGATGAGAATTTGAAAACTCAGGCAGAATATGGCTGCCTATTTGACTAATGCAAACATTCACATTCAAAATCCTGGAATTGATCAGCATATCCATTTGTTCCTGACACTGAGGTTAGTATCTGAAACAATGGTACCTCCCCCACTTGCTCGCGATTCAAACGCAGCATGTGTCATACCTCTGCGCACGTCCTTCTCCTGTTCGGGCTGAAAAGGATGAGCAACAGTAGTCTTATGAGTCAGTGCCTTCCCTGGAGAGCTTTCAACCGTAGCATTATAAGGTAGTAGTTTTGTTAATTCAATCTCATGAGCATTTGCCTTCAGCCACTAATGATGGTAGAAGGAGTCATTCCTTTCATATTTTAGGAAATCCATCTTTTGCATCATCAATGGAGTCAGTTTCTGGGGACAGTTTGACCAATCTGCTATTCACCAGGACCAGTTTCCTCTTGGTTTCACATTCTTACCTCCATGGCTGTTTTGGCTCACTTGCACAGCTGAGAGTAATTCAGCTGACTGCTGTTCTTAACATAGATAGTGGTAGGTTTGTATTTAGAACCTGGTGAAATATTGGTGCCTGGACAAACTTCTGCTGTTGTGAGTATTTCCATGGCCCAACACAGCTTGTGTGGCATCGGCTGAGATACAGCAGTGGGGTACTCTTAAAGAGTACAACTTGCTGCCCAGGCTAAGCTACCCCTCTGGCAGCACTGACTGAGTTGCCATCATGGCTTGTGCCTACGCACACCTACAAACTAGCTCACTGAACAGAAACGAACAAAAGAAAAACCTGCTGGTGTAGATCAGAATCATCTTATTATTTTTGCCAATATTAAGGGAGTTAACATCAGTCTGCACTAGTTGAAAAACTGGCCTTCAACATGTAATTGATGACACATAGCAGCTGCTGGGGAGGAACAATAGATATGCCCCCCTTCTTTATGAAGAAGCTCCATTCTTTTAAATGTTTGACAGATAGAGACTGATGACTCCAAAGAAGTCAACACACATCATGTTTTAAGATCTCAGATGTTCCGGTGGTACGTGATGGTTTTATTTTAGCTTAAGCTGTCAGCATTAGTTAATTCTAATGTTAAGTAATGTTGCTTCACTTGCATTCCTTGGTTATAAGGAATGGGATGTTTCACACAGGTCTGTGCTACTTCTTGCTACTTGTGCTCTCAAGTAATTCTCAAGATATACTTTGTATTTAAAAGGCTTTTCTATACATCTAAACGCTAGGAGTGTGTTCCTCTTCAAAACAGGTTTGATTTATTCCCATGGCTCATGCAGCTGAAAGAGAAGAACCAGCAGCAAATAGCTACATGCAGCTCAACTTGTATAACATTAACAGTTTGTTATTACTTGCTCCCTGCAAACTTATTCCAAAAAGTTAGATAAAAGTTTACAGAAAATAAATATTTGTATTGCTAGCAAAGCACACAGAAGTTGGAGTTGGCTCTGCAATCTCCAAGGGCTACAAGAGCTGATTTTAAGAGATGTCTGGCACTCTAACATCAGAAACTAATACTGGGATGACTTTCTGGAGTCACCATCCTCAAAAGTTTCCTTTCCACAACCCATTAACAGTGACAAAACAGACAGCAAATCCTTTTCAACAACTTCTGGCTTCAGCCCTGCTATCTCAGCAGGATGTGAAGACAAGATAAAAAGGCCAGCAGTGACTTTTCCTGTAGCTAGGTCAAAGAAATTTTTCATGAAAACAACTTCCATTTTATCCCGAAGATGAAGTTCAATGACTGCAGCACAGTCAGGTCCCAAGCTATTACACGTGTAAGTAACAGCTCAGAGGCTAATATACAGCTGAGAAAATCTGTGGGTGTTTTTGTTTTTGTTTTTTTTTCTTTTCCTTATTTTATACATGTTTTTTAGCTGAAAAAAGGATTCAGAAGTGTGCCTCTACAGACATGTGGCACAGGATTGGCTTCTGCTGCAAATATTGTGGGATTTTCTGGTGTCTTAATTTTCAGGAGGGGAAGCCAAAGAAGATACAAGATTTAGATTTTGAAAGCCCTGCCAACAGATTTGCCTGGCCCATCCAGAAAAATTAGGGCACAGCAACCAGACTTGCACTACAGTAGAGCAGAGCAACACAGGGCTGGCCCAGCCTTTCCCAAAGCACAACAAAATAGTTCAAACAAGAGCCTAACATTAAAGCCATGTTTCAACAGAGCTAAGTTTCAGAAAACAGTGTTGAGATTAGATAAGCAAATACCCAGCTCTCCATAGATGAAGGTGAAAAACTCAGACACTCAGGGGCTGAGCACTTGCTGAAACCACGGCGCTGCTGGGCACACTTGACAGTGAGACCAGCAGAGGAGATGGCTGGCACCAGCTGGATTAGCTGCCTGTGAGCAGCCCCAGTTGAACAGCCCAAGGAAGTGGCATATTTTATGGGTAGAATAACAGTGGTGCAGATGTGTGAGCAAGGTCTGCCTCCTGCCATCTTCCTGCAGGCAATTCGCAGTGATCCCCTGAACCCCAGGATCACTGCAGCATCTAGAAGGCAGTTGTTGAGGGTTTTGCAGGGCATCTGCGGTGCAAGTGCCCTGTGCCCAGGACCTCATTTTCAAGGAATAGAAAGGGCAAACTGCCCACTGTTTTCTGTCCCTTTTTCCCCCTCTGAGGACAGCTAACTGTGTCAGAAGGGGACAAAGATCATTTCCACCAGGCCAGCCATGAGCAATGGTGTGCATTTGGAAAAGGATTTCAGATACACGCTGAAGTGACGATGACCTTGACTGCTGTGTTGTCCAACATGTGGGAGCTATCTCTGAAGAGCCAGCCCATCTGTAAAAGTGGCAGCCTTATGTCAGCCTCCTCACTCCTCCACGTCACAGTAGATCCACCATAAGGATGGTAATTAGTTCAAGACAACATGTGCGTGCATTGAGCATTCATGTACATTTTGCTTCAGACAAGTAAGGATATTTACTTTACATCAATATACTTTGTAACTAATTTGTTCAGGACCAACCTATCTGCACCAAAAGTGATCCGAGGACACAGAGGAATGTCGTCTCAAAGACAGAATGTCTGAAGAATTACAAAAGTATTTTTCTGGATCACCAGAGTGGAGGTCTTAGACTGAAGCGCTTTTCATCTGCAAAGACTTCTCTGCCCACCAAAGAGGAGCATTTTTATACATGTATCCAAACATAGAAAAGAGAGTTGTGTAATTCTGACTTGAATGGACAGACATGTTTGGGGTATTTTCCTTGTATTATTAAATGTCCAAGAAAACTGATCTTCATCTATTTTTACCTGTAGATATGGAACATAGTTCCGTCAGTGAACTTGTTACCAAAAAGTTATTCCTAGTTTCAAATAGAATAGGTTATCACATGACTATGTTACGATATATCTGCTACAATCCTCTGTCATGTTTGTTTGAACATTGGTAGCTAGTTCTCAGTTTGAGAACTGCAGTAACTTTCACAGTTACTAATTAATCAGTGTACACAAATTGCTACATCTTGAGTCCCTTAAGAGGAACAGAAGAAAGGAGGTAGTAGCTATTTTTACATCACAGTGGCTCAGGCGTATTGCTCTACGTGCTGAGCAGTTTCTATTTACCAGAGAACATTCGCACCTTTTCCTTTCAACGGTAGTCCCCAGAAAAGTGCTCTTTCAGTTGAGCACACACTCCAAAAATTTTCAATGTAGGCTTCAGAGAGGATATCTAAGAGTCACACACCTAAAATGCATGGCCTTGAATACTTGAAAAAGAGACGTTTCTATGTATGTCAAAACACAAACTGTTCGGCCAGGAATTGTTGGCATCAAAGCGAGGGCCTAGGTCTCACAAATGTAGCACTTCCACCAGGAAAAAGGAACACTTAAAGAAATTTGAAGATCACCAGCAACATGGAAAAAACGAATGAGCTGATGTGGACACCCTATAGTAGCTCAATGGAAAGAGACACAACCTTGTTTGAAGAAAAGGCTTGATATGTCAGGAAGAGAATTAATTTGGACAGTAACAGGGATGGCAACACATTACTGCTGAGACTACAAAAATTTGGAGAAATTACATAGGGGGGTCACATGGCAGGGGACAAGGCTAGAGACACATGCCCGGGAGGTGGCCCTCTGTGCTGAGGAAGGTCTTAGGGGACTGCATCCCATGAACGACCCACACCAGACAGAGAAGCCATGGGTGTCAAGGACCAGCAGGGGAAACCTGTCACCTCACCCAAGGGATGGAGCGCAACACACAGTGAAAATAAGGGAAGTGGGGACTAGGAAAGAGCGAGGAGAATTGTTGGACTGAAGCTGAGCCTGGGGAAGTGTGAGTAAAGGCATTTCCCTCAGTGTTCATTTTATCACTGGGCATCTTATTTTTCCCCTTAAGAGCCAAATCTGTTAGTAAAAGTTTATGTTAATTGGCAGTTAAATTAAATTCCCTGAGTCAAGAATGTTTTGCCTGTGACAAGAAGTCTTCATTGACTTGTCATTTTCACATAGCTCTGGGCTGCTTCTTTTTTTGCCAGTCACTGAAACATGCTGTTAGGGGGTGTACTGGGTCTGGCTGAGCTGGAATTGGTTTCCCCTCTAGCAGCCCTCACGGTGCTGTGGTTTATGCTGGGAGCTGGCAGGGTGTTGGTAGCACCCTGGTGTTGTGGCTACTGCTGAGTGGTGCTTACACAGCACCAAGGCTCTTTCCGACATTTCACCCCCTGCAGTGGGACGGGGTGGGCAAGATCTTGGGAGGAGCCACAACCAGGACAGCTGAACCAAACCGACCAAAGGGACATTCCAGACCATATGACGTCTGCTCAGTATAAAGCTGGGAGAAAGGAAAGGGGGTGGGGTCACCCTTGGTCCTCCGAGGCAACCACTATACGTATCGGAGCCCTGCTCCTGAGAAGGCCCGACAACACCTCTTCACGGGAAGTAGAGAATAAATCTGTTTGCTTTTTTCACTTCTGCGCACGGACCTTTGCTTCGCTTTGCTTATATTAAAACTGCTTTTGTTTTACCCACAAGGGTCGGTCTATCTTATTTTCTTTCCCCTCTTTGCCCTGTTGAGAAAACAAGGGGAAAGGGGGCACGCGATAGAGGTGGATACCTGGCGTTTAGCCAAGGTCAAACCACCACAGGGGGATATTTCTTCTTTAGGACAGGGGTGTTTAGTATGCAACCCATGGTGCCCATGGAAGGGGGCTGTGGGGCTACAACAAGGTGTGGCCATTCCTGAACATCACCTCTTCTGAGGACACCATTGCCCTTTCCCCACTGTGGCAGAGACCCATTTGGAGACAAGTGGCAAAAGCAGCTGTGTTCTAGCCTCTTTCTGAAAACTGAACATGAAAAGAGGCTGCCAGTGCTGTAGCATTTCATACAGCCTTGTTACTGGCTAGGAGAAAACAGGGACTTACCTGTGCATAAACACCAGCTTAGCTGGCTGCACCACCCACACCTTGTCTTTATGCATTTGGGAAATCCAGCCTTCTCAAGAAATGTTCATGAACCATGCAATCACAGCAAAACACAATTACATGAATGTTAAAAAAAAAAAAAAAAAAAAAAGGCGCTGGAATACACCAAGGTCCATAAACAGTTCTCCATTATCCAAAATTGAATTTAATTTCCAAGATTTGCTGATGACTCTGATCTATCCTGGGTGTACTCCAGAGGGAACTGAAGAAAGGTGGAAAACCAGACAACACGTTGTCAGATTAAATATATGCAATTTGAACTGTTTCCAAATGCTGCTAGGTAATGAATTGAGTACATCAATTCAGAAGAGACACCAATGCATTTTAATAGACAATTTAGTGACAATCTCTGGACAATCTGTCAGTAGCCAAAACCAAACAAAAAGTCTAAAAGGAAACAAAATGTTACAGAATAGGATACAAAAGCATTCTACTAATACCTAGTTCAGCATATAGATTGTGTTTACTTTTTTTGGTGATAAATATAGCTGAGGCTGAATTTAAAGGTATCACAGGAGAACTGTGGGAATCCCACAAGATTTTTTGATGATTTAGACCATCTTTTTAAAGGTCCACTCCAGCAGCTATTACATGTGGCTTTAAGTGATGACCATATAAAAGAATGGCCTTGTCTGGGAGGGGTAGCCCTCAGCAAACACCACAAGATTTTTTTAAAAAATCATAAGTAGCTGCAGCATACTTTGTGCACTCACTCAGCAAAGTACCTAAGTGTAGTCCTCTCTATCTTCAGAGAAATGTAAAGGACAAATGCTGCCTCAAAAGTTTCTGCTGAATCTTGTCAGATTTAGGAGGGTTCAGAGGATGCAGGATGCTGAGAGATGTGGGAAAGGTACTTTCACAGAGAGATTTACTTGGTCATATCTCACCCACAAATGTAATGGCCATAGAGAAGGTTCAGCTGTCTGCCTGGTAAGTTTGTATTCCTTAGGTCAAGGGAGATACGTCAAAGGCTTACAGGGAGGAATTCTTTTTAGGATGGGTCCCATTCAACATCTGCATGAGTGACCTGGAAAGAATGACTAACGTGTTCATGGTATTTACAGATGCTGATTAAATAGAAAATGAGGCAAAGAGCTAATATGCAGGTGGAAGACAGTAATAAAATTAAGTAATGGTGTGGTGAGGCATACACGTACAGTCAACACAGACACATATATATATATGTGTGTGCACATCTGCTTCCAAACATACTGAAGGAAATTATATTCTAAATGGCTGCTTTTATTGATATTGAACTCACTCTGTTGAATGGCTGCATGAAAACACTTTTCCATCAAATGCAACCACCTAAACATTTATACTGCTGTGGGCAATGCTGTTGAGTTAGTTGTTTGTTTCAACAAAGGTGATTTCAGACCAGATTCCTGATACATTTCTTTCCTCTTATTTTCTGTTTTAGCCTTTGTAGATCTGTGTTGTGAAGGCAGCATGTGAAAGCATTTCAGGTAAATTTCGAATAGAAAAGGGTTAAAGTACAAATGATCATACTAAAAACTATTAATTTGTACCTGAGAAAACAAAACTTCAGTTTGAGACATGTCCAGGAGATGACCTTGTCATGAGAGGAGGAAGTGAGAGGAGGGATTGCTCCACATGAACAACACTTGCAGGGACAGTCAGGGAGCTAGCTCTCTTTGCCAGACAAACACACCCAACTCTTTCAAGTCCTTTCCCTCTGACTAGCTTCCAGATGGGGCTGCCCAGCTGGGTGTGATAGCAGGGGAACAGCAGCCAAGGAATGAACACCTTCCCACCTGCTTTAGGCCAGCAGGAAAGCTCTTTGCAATTACTTTGTGACCAATGAAAGAAAAGATTTTCATATTTCACTTCTGAACACTGGGAGTCGGAGCTGCTTGCAGTCAGCGCAGGGTCAAGGCACTGAATTATTGCTCGCTTTCCATCATTTCCTTCCTTTGGAAAAACAGCTCTGCCCTTTTCACATACTGCCTGGAAAATCCTTCCCTGACTCATGGGCCAGCATCCAGGACACCTGCAGAAGGGCCACCCTTGGTCACAGCACAGAGGTGCCGCCCTGGTGTGCCGTGCTGTGCTGACAGTGCCCAGGCAGGTGTGGGAGAGGGCTGACAGCACCAGGCTGTCCCAACGGCACGTATGAGAATGGCACGTTGTGTCCTAATGCAAACAAGGTGCAAAAGCATTCATGGGGTTTGGGCATCTCAGTAGGAGACCAAGAGATGGAAACCAAAGGACAAGCTGTGTGTTAAGCATGTGAGACCTGAGAGACCTGACCACCCACTTAAACACTGCCTGCAAGTCTCGCCCTCACAGCTATTTGACTGGACTCCTACCCTTAGCCTCCACACACACAGTTTCTCTGCTCTCAGGTAGTCCCAGAGTTTGATGAGCAGCTGTCAGGCATGTCTGCACACACACAAGGACAAGGTGGGGCAATGGGTCACCTGTAGACAGCAGGTCGAAGTATCAGGAACACCTGTCTAATGCTGTGCACTCACTGGCCGCCCATTTTACACTCTGATACACTCTACCAGTGAGGCCTTGGTTAAAAATGTCTCACGGAATCAACTGAGGGCAGATTTTTAGCTCCTGAATATTAAAGCTAACTATGTTTAGGGTTGGAATTTTTTTCCTTTTTCAGATACATCAATCTGCAGAGAAGAGGCCCTTTAGGAGAAACAAGCAACTCTCACACACAGACAAATTCAGAGTGAGTTGGACAAATTGCTTCAAAAGATTTACTTTCTTTAAATCTGTCTGATTATAAATCCAGTCATGTTTCCAGCTTAGCATTGCCCTGTGACAAGTCATCCCCCAGTTTACATGGGGCAAATGAATCACTCAGCCCACTAGGACAGACAGAAACTCCTGGTAGCAGTACATGTGCTGCTGATGATCTTCTCCCCTGTTACTCATTTGTGGGCTGCTCTCTCTGCAGTGCATCTCCTGTGTGAAACAGGAAATGTAGAAGTGGAAGATGCAACTCTGCAATTAGCCAGGTGATGAAGCCAGCTGATGTGGTCCCCAGGGCAGCAGGTCAGATGGACTGTGAAGAAAATTACAGACTCATAGACTGGTTTGGGTTGGAAGGGACCTTAAAGATCATCTAGTTCCAACCCCCCTGCCATGGGCAGGGACACCTTCCACTAGACCAGGTTGCTCAAAGCCCCGTCCAACCTGGCCTTGAACACTGCCAGGGAGGGGGCAGCCACAGCTTCTCTGGGCAACCTGTTCCAGTGTCTCACCACCCTCACAGGAAAGAATTTCTTCCTTATATCTAACAATACAATATGGGTTTTGCTACACTCTGGTGTTGCCTGCCTGCAAGCCCAGGGTCATATAGCACACTGGGTGGTTTATAGCACATCCTTTCCTACATCACAATTCTACTGTGTTATAGATGCAAAGAAGAGCCTGCAATACCCCTAGCATCATTGCTGCAGATAAGTATCTTGGCCTAATGAAGGTTATTCAGACTTTAATTAAATGACATGTACAACTTTGTAAGAAAGGCTGCTAATTTGAATATAAGAAGCAGAATTACTGTGACTTCATTAGTTTATTTTCAACTTATCACAGCTCTGAGGAACAGAAAGACACAACAGCTACTCTCCTAGCTCCTTGAGTGTCAAATATCTTCAAGCTTCTTTCAGAAGCCAACAGAAAAGCACAAACGAGCATCCATTAGCAAAGAGACCTCTAATAGCATCTGTGTCTCTCTAGCAGCCTCAGACTGTCACAGAAAAAAGCCCCAACCTTTGCCCTGGCAATAGGTATAATTTCAGGAAAGCCTTCACATGTACCTATATTCAAGGCTTGGCCTTCTAGCTGCCAGCAAGAGAATGGACATGCAGTGAATGGATGGACAGACACTAGGGAAATGCTGCCTCAGCCAACAGGAGTCACAGCTGTCACTGCTGCTGGAGGGGTCCCTGCCCCCTGCCTGCCCCTGACAGCCCACCAGGTGCCTGCCCATGAGGCTGTCTGCACAGGTTTCAGGCATCGCTGCCTGTTGTCCTTGTTCCTTTACTGAGGGCGTTAGCAAGCACACCTGCAAGCAGAGTGGGGCATGTCCCTCACCCTGTTCACTGGTGTTCACAGCACAGCATCTTGCTGCAAGGTTGCATTCATCGGCCCACTGGTGTGCGAAGGTACTGTGTTTAGCGAATATATTTAAACCAAAGCGTTTAAACCCAAGTTCAGTAGCTCATTTATGATACAATGCCAAGATACCTCA